>NW_027363651.1:0-566055 GCF_046119375.1 Phyllobates terribilis | reverse complement strand
CAAAGGGTGGTTGTAAATGGCTTCACATCCAGCTGGATGAATGTCTCAAGTGGGGTACCACAGGGCTCTGTCCTGGGACCTGTATTGTTCAACATCTTTATCAATGATTTAGATGAAGGAATTGAGGGTAAACTGATTAAATTTGCTGATGACACAAAGCTAGGAGGGATAGCTAATGCTAGAGAAGAGAGAGAGAGGATTCAAAAAGACCTAAATAAACTGGAGCAGTGGGCAGCAACCAACAGAATGGTTTTTAACAGGGAAAAATGCAAAGTACTACATCTGGGCAATAAAAATGAAAAAAGCATATACAGAATGGGAGGAATAGAGCTAAGCAACAGTACATGTGAAAAAGACTTAGGTATACTAATAGATCATAGACTGAACATGAGTCAACAATGTGATGCAGCAGCAAAAAAGGCAAATACAATTCTGGGATGTATTAACAGAAGCATACAGTCTAGATCACGTGAAGTCATTATTGATCTTTACTCCTCTTTGGTCAGACCTCATCTGGAATACTGTGTACAGTTTTGGGCACCACATTTTAAAAAAGACATAGACAAACTGGAGCAAGTTCAGAGAAGAGCGACCAGAATGGTGACTGGTCTGCAAACCATGTCCTATGAGGAACGGTTGCAGGATTTGGGAATGTTTAGCTTGCAAAAAAGAAGACTGAGAGGAGACTTAATAGCTGTCTACAAATATGTCAAGGGCTGTCACATTGTAGAAGGATCATCTTTATTCTCATTTGCACAAGGAAAGACTAGAAGCAATGGGATGAAACTAAATGGGAGGAGACACAGATTAGATATTAGAAAAAACTTTGTGACAGTTAGGGTGATTAATGAGTGGAACAGGCTGCCACGAGAGGTGGTGAGTTCCCATTCAATGGACGTCTTCAAACAGAGGCTGGACAGACATCTGTCTGAGATGATCTAGTGAATCCTGCTTTGAGCAGGGGGTTGGACCAGATGACCCAGGAGGTCCCTTCCAACTCTACCATTCTATGATTCTATGAAGAGCGGGGATAAAGGACAGCCTTGCCTTGTGCCATTTACTATAGAGAAACTGGGTGATACACAATGGGGAAGTTTAATGGACGCTGTGGGAGAAGAATAAAGGGCCTTTAGTGCTGTTAGAAAAGCACCTGATATCCCAAAAGTCTTCACTGTCTCAAACATAAAGGGCTGTAAAATAATACTCTTCCTGTATTATTTTTTCCTACCGAGGACTTCGCAAAGTATCAATATCACGATATTCTTATAAAAAATGTATCTATTTATTCTTGGATTGT
This sequence comes from Phyllobates terribilis, assembly GCF_046119375.1. Taxonomy (NCBI): domain Eukaryota; kingdom Metazoa; phylum Chordata; class Amphibia; order Anura; family Dendrobatidae; genus Phyllobates; species Phyllobates terribilis. The sequence goes on along the minus strand of NW_027363651.1, from coordinate 564,758 downwards.
CCATTAAAAAGAATCAGATTGCAGCAGGTACATACAATAATTAGTTATAAAGTAATTGTCCATTTGTCCATAATTAGCTTAATTGTTGAGATTCACCCATCTTTCCTTGGATCCTGGCTGGTAAATCATGTCTTTGTCCAGCACGTGTCCAGGCCTACATGTCAGATACTTCTCAGCATGAAGATTCTTCTTGTGGGGTGGGAAGAGCAAGAGAGCCCCGCCTTTCTGTACCATGGGCTTTTATAGCCAGTCGTATGGACACCTGTTCTACATATGGTAGTGAACCAAAAATACACACACAAATAGCGCATGTCAACTAGACATGATGGCTGAGGCATAGAACTCAGAAAAATGATTATCGATTAACATTCCAAATGAATTTCCATAATTAACCATTTAACATTTCCCCCTTTTTTGAGAATAAAAGGACTTTAACTGAAAATTCTCAAAAGAAGATACATTCATCAATCATTTTTTTCTTTCCTTCTTCCTTGGCAATATCATTAAATTTCCATAATAATAATAATAATAGTAATAATAGTATCAATATCGGATTATTGTTATATAATGATGTGAATTCATGTTATGGTAAGCCGTGACTAATATTCATTTAATATGTATAATTATACTTCCCTATATCTAAATTGAAGTAATCGCGGGTTCAATCGTCATCATCTGATGTCATCGGGTCTTCGTCTCATCTTCTTCTTGGTTCTTTTATAACACAGTCTTTAGATGAAAACTCCTTTGAAATAAATTACAGCGTGTAGATATGGTACAGTCCATAATTGTGTTCATTATTGTGCAGTCCATAAACTGTACTCTTTATTAGAAAGATCATGTGTATCAACTGATAAGAAAACAAAGTCCATGGATGAAATGTAGCTTTAATATCTGTGCGATATTCTGGAATCTTCCATATGTCCGCACTGGTCTAGTGTCACTTTTGGAACAGATGTGACGTCTTTGGTCAGTAAAGCAAGGGTTAACTTGACACTTCGCTGCTTTATATAGCACCATAACCAGTACTCAGTCCTTTATATACAGGACACATATGCCAGGTATTACCTGTTCACCAGCTTTCATTGAAGCGTTGCAGGTGATAAGAAACCACTGGAACGTGATGAAACTTGAACACAACACAGTTCATTCAGGATCATCGTCCTCTGCCGTCCTGGTGATCAGTGGTGTGAATTGTATTGTATGTAATTGACACAGTCTATTATCACTCAGCATTCACACCTTCTGAGACGTCCGGATATCAGTTGCTTCTTTTTGTAACTTTTGAGAATCTCTTTGATTTATAAAAATTAAAAGTCTTTATTAAGATAGAATTCATAATTGCGATGTCTTAATTGAAGTCTTCATTCCCTAATCTGATACCAAATCTGGCAATTTTCCTAACCTATAATATCACAGCGTACCATAGCAATCAATAATATCCATCTAATTATTATCAAAATATTAAAATAAATTATGTTTGGAATAATAAACAATAATAGATAATAATTCAATCAAGTTCTCCATGTGATAAAATATTTTTATGTCATAGGTGTAATTACCTTTTTCAACCCATAGGTGTCAGTGTGTTTTGAAACAACAAGTGTTTATATCTTTATTAAACCAATAATACCAAAGAATGTATGTATACTCATGGATCAAAAATGAATAAATATATGAATGAATGAATGAATAAATGAATGAATGAATTGTTGTGTTTACTCAGAAAATGTAAACATTTTTCTTATAGTAATTCATATCATCATTATATTTAATGAAGCAATATTCTTTGTACTTGACATTACCCCATTAAATATTAATGTGTTTTCTCAATTGAAATATTGAACTGAATTAAAATCAAAATTGAAAATTAAAAATGAAAAATGGAAAAATAAGAAAATAAGTAAGAATAAAATTTGAAAAATGAAAAATAAAATTAAGAGTAAAAATAAGAATAAAAATAAAAATAAGGCCTTTAAATTTTAATGACAAATGCAGAGTAATTATATTCTCCATAAAAAATACCCTTATATCTCCATTATCTGGATGATTTCATATTTGTCATAACCTTGTATCACCAAAAAATTATTAAACTATGCAACTTTGCATGTAACACCCTTCTTAATTATATCATTGTACCTTATTATTGTTTCTTCTTTATTAAAATGTGTGGAAAATAAGTATTGATCAAAAGTGATTATGTAATCAGGATCAAAAACACATTTTCCCCCTTAATACCAAAAATATTATTTTATAAAATTTATGTATATATCAGAACCAAATTAAAAATAGTTATTCTTCTAGAAATATTGTGCATAAATTTCATATCGATGAGTAGCATAGATTTGTCTAAAGAGAGGTGTGTACCTATTTAGGTAACCATTAAAAATAATATCATAGTTATTCAAGAATATTATCATGTGGAAAATTATTCTAAATATAAATTTGCTTTGTAAACCATTTTGATGTGTGGTTGCTCTTATCCACTATTAGTTAAATCAAGAAATAATAATTATTAAGAAATATAGAAGTATATATATATATGTAGATAATACCTAATTATGTATTATAATTTTTCTCAGAATTAAATATATTTGTGTACCTTCACATAAAGAAACATTTATTTATTTTTTTTCAAACATACAAACGTACAAGGCCTCTGTCACATCAATCACGCTTAGCAGCTGCTGATTTGCTCATCTGTCACCTTCACTCTGACATTCACAGATCTGTTCAACTCAAACATTCCACATATGAAGTTTTAGATATATATATTTAACCCAAAATTGTTGTATCCCAATTTATTAATGCGCATTTAATATCTTAATATTTCTTTGAATATTCCCCAAATACATATTATATAATATGAGAGTAAGTCACTTAAATTTCAGACACTTAAAAAAACTATTGTCTTGCAAAAATAGAAATGTCCTTAGGTTCCTTTTTTTTTTTTACTCACTGGCTGCCAGGTTTTAAGTTACATCAGCTGGAAATAGAATGAATGGGATCCTATACTATTAGCTCAAAAGTCAAAGGCCGCAGCTGTCACACGTCATGCTGTAAAGCTACAGGTTAAAACGAACACTTCATGCACAGAAAATATTAGCAACACAAAAGAATTAATAAGTATTACATATATATTATAGTCCAACTAGTTATATTGTTATTATTTTAAAATGTAACACACATAAAATCATGCAATTTTTTCCACTTCCTGTGTGAATAAAGAAATAAATCCATTTTAGAGTTGTTTGATCAAATCCTGCTTTGGAATGAAAACTCTAAGGAAATATAAGAAAACAAAATTAAATATCAAATTCATACAGAAACAGAATTATTTAAATATCTTATACATATATTGGTTGGTTCTAATGTAATTCAAAATATTGTTACTTAAATTTATATATGAAGTTCTAATTTATTAATTAATATATATATATTTTATAAACATATATATAAATACAATTATACACAATCTCTACTTAGACAAGTGTATATATATATATACATACATGAACTACTAGAAACTATGTAACTACAATTTTACTGCATAAGATTATAAATAAATATTGAGACATTGTATAACATTTTGATACAACATCATAATTACAGTTTTTCCTTAGCCACTCCCTAAACCAAATCTTCTGTCTCTCTCAAATATCTCCAGGAACGCCCTATTTAGGAAAGACATTTTTCTATCCTTCAAAACCTCAGAGAACTGTCTGTTCTTCTGTCCACATTCCATGACGTCACTGTGAGCCGGTCGTCTCACCTGTCTCTGTCCGTCTATTTCGGCCATTTTCCTTTTTAGAGAATCACAGTCCTGACTGAGAATTAACTCATTCTGTGGAGAGATGGATCTTTACACTGGCTGATATGGCTTATAACAGATATGAAATCTCCTGCGTATTTGATAGAGTTCACTATGAGGATGACTCAGTCTAGGAGAGTTTGATATTGGCTTTTGGTAAGATTTTACCTTTCCTGGTTTTATAAAATTAACTTGATTTATTTTCTTTGCACGATTCTCATGTTTTCTAACAGAATCCAGCAACTGCGCACATTTGAATAGGGATTCTTTTTGTGACGCTATAACTCTAGATACTGGATCTAGGAATTTGAATTTTTGTACAAAAGTTGTTATCATTTGTTGTACTTTTCCATTTTTGATGAGAGCTTTGTACAACCGTTCAAATATGGACATGAATGTATATGTACATTCCTTCCTACCAATCCTTAGTTTCTGCAGATCTTCTATGTTGGGAAAATCTTTTGTGACACAATAAATCAAATATCTTAATCTGTCCGAATCATTTTCCCATCCATTAGGAGAGTCATTTTCACAGGGCATTAAATGTAAACGTCTGGACAATGTGACAGGAATCCATATTTTAAATAATTGATTCCTCTCCTCATTGGATAAATCAAACTTATCAGAGAAGCTCTCAAATGTCTCTGAATTTCTACAGGCATGGATTTTGACATCATATTTTGGCATGATTTTGTATAATTTCAGCAAATTTTTCCTCATTTTAATTTGTAGTTGAGCCTGGGTAATTCCTGAATTCTCTGATATTTTTAGTGGCTCTTGAACGTCCGCTCCTCCTACGTCACTCACGTCTCCTCCCACTTCACCTAATATGTCAGTTTCTCGTATGTCAGTCATGTCTCCTCCCATGTCAGGTTTCTGTATGTCCGTCTCTTGGTCAGACCCAAGGTCACCTTCAGTTACAGACACGTGTCTTACTTCTTGTTCATTTTCCACATTACAGTCAGAATCAGTATCACCATCTGACACTTCTACACTATTTTCCTGCTTAGAAATCTCTAACACAAGACTATGAAAAAAATCTACCAAATGTAGAATATTTCTCAATTTCTGTTTGTCTCTATTTACCAATTTAGAAGTTAACTGTAAATTCTGCAATTCACATTCTTTGTATAAACTGAGCCACAAAACTTCTATATCATCTCCTACATTAACTTTGAAATTAATATTACTTTGTTTAGCAAAAGAAGAAATTATATCCATATTTTGCTTACCTTAAGATTCCTTAGCTTCTCTTTATCAGCACGTCCTGTCTTTAGTTCGTCTGATTCTTTTCCTGTGTGTAGGTCCTTTCTGCTTCTCGTGACAAATTAGTGAATTTACTGACACGTGAACAACAGCTGTTCAGCTCGTCAGGACTTCCCCCCTTGTTCACGGAAGAAATTCACTTACTTAATTAAAAAAAAAAATGAAAAAACAGGACTGGCTGGCTCACCATTGTAAAATAATACTCTTCCTGTATTATTTTTTCCTACTGAGGACTTCGCAAAGTATCAATATCACGATATTCTTATAAAAAAATGTATCTATTTATTCTTGGATTGTCCATTAAAAAGAATCAGATTGCAGCAGGTACATACAATAATTAGTTATAAAGTAATTGTCCATTTGTCCATAATTAGCTTAATTGTTGAGATTCACCCATCTTTCCTTGGATCCTGGCTGGTAAATCATGTCTTTGTCCAGCACGTGTCCAGGCCTACATGTCAGATACTTCTCAGCATGAAGATTCTTCTTGTGGGGTGGGAAGAGCAAGAGAGCCCCCCCCTTTCTGTACCATGGGCTTTTATAGCCAGTCGTATGGACACCTGTTCTACATATGGTAGTGAACCAAAAATACACACACAAATAGCGCATGTCAACTAGACACGATGGCTGAGGCATAGAACTCAGAAAAATGATTATCGATTAACATTCCAAATGAATTTCCATAATTAACCATTTAACAAGGGCCAATTAAGGCGGTCAAAAGCATTTTCCGCATCAAGACTGTGGAGAAGCGCCCGAGACTTATTCCTATTGACCACATCCACCAGGTCCACAGCCATCCTTGTGTTGTCTCTTCCCTGCCTGAAGGGCACAAACCCCACCTGATCCTTATGAATCATGTGCGGAAGCCAGACATTCAGTCTGTTTGCAAGGAGACGGGTAAATATTTTTAAGTCCGAGTTCAAGATGGCTATGGGCCTATAGCTGGCGCAGTCAAGGGGATCTCTACCAGCCTTGTGAATTAACACCAAATATGAATGAGACAGCGAGCTAGGAATCGGGGTTCCCGTCAGAAAGGAGTTAAAAAGGTCAACCATATAGGGGAGTAGTATATCCGCAAAAGTTTTATAATATAGATAGGTCAAACCGTCCAGGCCTGGTGACTTACCCAGGGGCAAATCTTTCAAAATGTCAGTTAATTCCTCAAGAGTGATCTGTTAAGGGAATCTTGTGCCTCCGTCAAAAGAACTGGTAGACTAATTTTCCGAAAACAGCTGTCTATCTTTGATCGCATATATTCTGGATTGCCTGCCAGTGGGTCCTGAAGATTATATAATTTCTTATAAAATTTATAAAAGATATTTGACAATTCCCCCGGGTCATAGTGGGTAGTTCCCTCATCGTCTCTAAGAGCCTGAGGAGCCGCGGCCACAGAGTGATCCTGCAATTGCCTAGCCAACAAGGTATGGGCCTTGTTCCCCTTTTCATAATATCTCTGTTTTGAAAATACAAGCATCTTCTCCACTTTACAGATGGAGAGATCCTTCAATTTGTACCTAGTGGCCAACAGCTTCCTCAGAGTCCCAGTTGACGGAGAAGAGGCAAATCTAGGTTCCAGAAGGCGAATCTGAGAATTAAGATTCGAGAAAAATTGCCTTGAATTTTTTTTAAGCCTCGCTCCCTCTGCAATACAGCACCCTCTTATTACCGCCTTATGCGCTTCCCACAAAATAGGAAGGGAGGGCACAGATCCCGAATTTAGTTCAAAATACTGGGTTAAATGATCTGATAAAGATTTTCGAATACAGGGATCCTTTACCAGAAATTCATGCAGTCGCCAGTGACAGGCTCTGGATGAACTGAGACCCAACTTAAAATTTAATATTACCGGCGCATGATTCGACCATGTTATGGACCCCACCTCTACATTCTCTATAATTCTAAGTGTGACAATATTAGCAAAAAAGTAATCAATTCTGGTATGAGTCTGATGCGGATTTGAATAAAAAGTGTAAGCTTTTTCTTTGGGATGATCTATTCTCCACATATCAAAAAGGAAATTTGCCCGGATCAATTTTCTAAATTCCAATGATAATCAGGACGAACCAGCAGATGGAGGGTTCCCCCTCAAGGCAAGCCTATCATTTATTTCTGAGAACGGGATATTAAAGTCCCCCCCCACCAACAATGCCCCAGGCTGCAGCCGTCGAAGGCTAGCTAGAACCTTGCGAATAAAGGGTATTTGGCCCGAATTTGGGGCGTAAATGTTGCACAATATTATTGCTTTGCCCTGAAAAAAGCCCTCCTGTATCAAGAATCTACCTGCCGGGTCCTCATGAGATTTAGAGATTTGAATTGGACATAAAGATGATATAAGTATGGCCACTCCACCCTTTTTATTATTGTTATAGGCAGAGTAGGCAAAAGGGTAATGATGCACCGCAAATCTAAACGTCCCACTCCGGTTATAATGCGTCTCCTGTAAAAAGGCAATGTCCGCTCTCTGAGCCTTCAACTCCTGCAGTGTGAGCCTTCTTTTTCTAGGGGAATTAAGCCCCTTTACATTCAAAGTGATCAACTTAACCATTGCTAGTGAGAAAAGGTGAGCTACTGCTTATAATCATACTCACTGACAATCGTTGCAGCCTCCCGCCCCATAATGACCTGCCAAGGAGCTCCATGAATAACCCCTGCTCTCTTGATAAGGAAAAGAAAAGGTAAAAAGGAGGGAGGGGAAAGACAGTGGGATGCGGGGGAGACACAGACTGAAACAAACCAACATAAAGAGAAAACATGTACAAATATCAATACAGATCAGAACAATTTTCCCAAGAGTAACTCTTGGAAAAGGGTTATTACTGTGGCACAAGGTGAGCCCACTAAGTTTCAAAAACGTAGTATGCAGTTAAGGGAAATCACAATGTTCTTGCTATCCAACAACCCTTTGGAAAAATATATTGGAGGGAGTCCAGAAAAAGGGGAAAAAAAACTTTCCTGTGAGATGAGAAACAATAACCAAAATCCTTGTCCTGAAACCCAAGGAACCCCACTGGGCATTTATAAACAGGTTGTCAAAGTGACACTTTAAAATATTCATTCATTTAAGGCATAGAAAAAAATCAAACATAAGTATCAGAACTTGACGTTGAGTACCGGCTTGTAAGTGAAAAAGAGCGATAAAGACAAAAAGTAAACCCTCTAGCGAAGCCGCTTATGCTCTGGGTTTTACAGTCAACCATAGTTATTCTTATGCACTCCAGAGGACGGGCCCTGCTCCCCAGGCCTGCGAGGCGTCGTTCCCTCTTTGCCCCGCCTCCCCACCTTTTGCCATACGGGAGGTGGAGCCTCCGTGGGGCAAAGATTGTTCCATTCCGGAATGTTCGGTGCTGTTAGTTAGAGGTCCCCACAAAACTTGTCCAAATCCCCCATAGAGCGGAGCGCTGCTGACACCCCATCCCTGCGAGCCATTAAAGCAAAGGGGAAGCCCCATCTATAGGGAATCTTCTTATCCAGGAGCATGCTGAGCAGAGGTTTAAGATGCTTTTGTTACGAACTGCTACAAACACTAAGGAAAGATAGGAAAACTGTCCCTACAATAGGACTAAGCTGATTCCCTACGATGCAGCGGGGGACCTGTTCCTTGTGAACAGACCCGCCTAAGTCCTCGGCTAGTCTGAACACAGATCTATAGATCTAATGGAGGGGTCCCTACAAGAACTAAGGACTGGGATATAGTTGGACACCTCCTAACAGAAATTGTAGCAGAGCAAAGACAAACAAACAAAAAGTACTAGTGGTCAAAAGACCAAGCAAACTACAGAGTAAGGTACAAGGAACCTGGCTAGCTTAAGAGTAAATGTAACACTGAAGTCCAGTAAGGCCAGAAGGGCGGAGCTGGATTATATAGGCAGAAAGTCATGTGACCAACAAAATAGGAAAAAAACTAACAGGAGGGTTCTAACAGTATCCCCTCTTCTATGAGGATCCTCTGGATCCTCCAGGCCCAGGTCTATCAGGAAACCTCCTGTGAAACGCTCCGACAAGTCTAGGAGCAGAGACATCATCCGCCCTTACCCAGGAGTTATCCTCGGGACGGAAACCTTTCCAAGCGACGAGATACTGCAATCTCCCTCTATGCCATCTAGAATTAAGAATGCGAGAAATTTCATATTCACCGTCTTTCACCACCGGAGGAACAGAGACAGTGGCGTCCCTATCAGAAACATCAGCTTTTTTCAATAAGGAAACATGAAACACCGGATTAATCTTCCAGGAGGTAGGAACCTCCAACCTAACAGCAGATTGGTTAACTACCTGAAGCACCTTAAACGGCCTTACAAACTTCGGGCCCAATTTCTTAGAAGGAATCCTCAACCGCAGATTCTTAGAGGACAACCAAACCATGTCACCAACCGTAAACAAAACCTCTTGACTAGTGTTGAGCGATACCTTCCGATATCGGGAAATATCGGATCGGACCGATGCCCAAAAAGTATCGGATATCGCCGATTCCGATACCGATACCGGAAACCAATGCAAGTCAATGGGACAGAAATATCGGAATAAAAATAAACCCTTTCTTTCCTTGTAGGTTAATTCTACATGAAGGAAAACAACTAAGAATAATGTATAATGTATTGGGGGAGGTGGGGGAGACAATAAAGGCATAGAGGTTTAGCCCAATCAAATGGAATAGCAGGAATTAATATTTTTTAAGACGTTCTGAGTTACGGAAATATTGACTATGTTAAGTTTTTTTATATTTTGTCAGATATTTATGTTTCATTACTTCCATGCTCTTCACCTTCTTTTTTACTTCTCCCACACTTTCCCCATTCATCATCCTCAGCATCAGCATCTTTTTCATCAACTTCTTCTTCACCTTCTACATCTTTTTCTTCTTCTTCTTCTTCTTCTTCACCTTCTTCCTATTATTCTTTTTTTTTTACATTCTTCATATTCTTCTTATTCAACTATTATTCTTCATATTTTACTTCTTCATCTTCTTCATCTTCTTCTTCTTCATCATATTCTTATTTGTGACAGGCATTCCTGTAGTTGTTATCTATAAAAGTTTGAACATTACACCTTTCGTTCTGTCCGTCACAAAAGATTTACAACAGGATATGTCCGCGTTCAGTTTGGCCTGCAGCAGCAGGTCTTTTCCAGGGGCACCACGAGGAGGAACAGACTCACCCCCATACACTGCTTAGTCATCTTCTGCTTATAATTTAGATATTATCTTTTGCTCTGATTTTTAGTCTTATGCTTAATGTTCTTCCGCTTTTTGTTCTGCAGCTTCTTGTACTTCTGCTTCTTGGTTATCTGTCTCTTGTTCTTCTGTATCTTGGTGGTTGTCTTCTTCTTCTTTGTCCTCTTGGTCAACTCCTTCAGGGTCATCTTCTTGGTCTTCTTCGGGGTGATCTTCAGGGTCGTCGTCTTCAGGGTCGTTGTCTTCCGGGTCCTCGTCTTCGGGGTCCTCGTCTTCAGGGTCATCGTCTTCGGGGTCCTCGTCTTCTTCTGGGTGGTCTTCAGGGTCCTCGTGTTCAGGGTCGTCTTCGGGGTCATCGTCTTCTTCGGGGTCGTCTTCAGGGTCCTCGTCTTCAGGGTCGTCATCTTCGGGGTCCTCGTCTTCTTCGGGTTGGTCTTCAGGGTCCTCGTCTTCAGAGTCCTCGTCTTCGGGGTCCTCGTCTTCTTCGGGTTGGTCTTCAGGGTCCTCGTCTTCAGGGTCCTCGTCTTCGGGGTCCTCGTCTTCTTCGGGGTGGTCTTCAGGGTCCTCGTCTTCAGGGTCCTGGTCAGGGAGATCCAGAGTGATTACCAAGAACCATTTCAAAAAGCTTGAACTTGGAAATGTAGCAGAAGGTACAAGAAGGCTGAGGAACTGCCGAGAACCAGCTGATGGTACTGGAACCTGGATGGGTAGCAGAAGGTACAAGAGCCAATGGAACTACCGAGGACCAGCTGACGGTACTGGAACTCGGTTACTGAGCAGGAGGTACCTGTGCCAGAAAGCACTACCAAGGACCAGCAGACGTTGGTGGAACTTGGATACCGAGAAGGAGGCACCTAAGTCAAAGGCACTGCCGAGAACCAGCTGACGGTACTGGAACCCGGATGGGTAGCAGAAGGTACCCATGTAAAAAAAAGTTGCAAGGCCGCGAGCCGGCCGCAGTACCAAAACCCACAGTCCTACAGGGGGTGCTTGTCCTATTGGCACTATGGAACCAGCCTTCATTGCCAGATCCTGCAGCCCACATAGGAGTCACCTAAACTGCAGGCACCACAGAGTCGGCTAACCCGACCGCAACACGACAGGACAACGCATTGGAGGCAAAGTGACGTTGACACTACCCGGAAACAGCTGGCGTGCTGGAACCAGGCTGGGCAGGAGGGAGTACCTGTGCCAAAGACACCGCTGGGAAACAGCTGGCGGTGCTGGAACCCAGGGTAAATACTAAAGACAGAGTAGAGCCAGAGGCCTAATTGGAGCAAGTTTAAAATCAATAGTAGTGTGAATGTGGACAGAGCAGGAGAATTTGCCGGACACACGGCAGGGAAACAGATGATGTTACTGAACCCCAATAACACGGCAGCAAGCGTTGACTGTGCAGATGGCACTTCTGAGCAGCAACTAGCGGTATTGGAGCCCAGGGTAAATACTAAAAACAGAGGAGCCAGAGGTAATTGGAGCAAGTTTTAAATCAGTAGTACAGTGGATGTGGACAAGGCAGGAGAATTTGCCAGACACACAGCTGGGGATCAGCTGACGTTACTGAACCCCAATAACACGGCAGCAAGTGTTGACTGTGCAGACAGCACTTCCGAGCGCCAACTGGCGGTGTTGGAGCTCAGGGATAATACTGAAAACAGAGGAGCCAGAGGTGTAATTGGAGCAACTTTAAAATCTGTAGTAGTGTGAATGAGGACAGAGCAGGAGAAATTGCCGTCCGCACAGCAGGGGAACAGCCGACGTTACTGAACCCCAATAACACGGCAGCAAGTGTTGACTGTGCAGACAGCACTTCTGAGCAGCAACTGGCAGTGTTGGAGCTCAGGGATTACAGTTCAGGTGGTAGAAACATGAACACAACAGGAGACCTGGATACTGTTGCCAACCAATTATTTATTCTGGAAGAGGACTGGCAAATTCATGCAAGATCCAGGCCTTGTTCATTTTGAGAAAAGTAAGCCGGTCAACGTTATCGGAGGATAGTCGCATGCGACGGTCTGTTAGTACACCACCTGCGGCACTAAAGACGCGTTCCGATAATACACTAGCAGCAGGGCAAGCTAGCACCTCCAATGCATACTGGCTAAGCTCTGGCCATGTATCCAGCTTACAGACCCAAAACTTGAAGGGAGAAGAGCCGTCTGGGAGTACACAAAGAGGGCAAGACATGTAGTCTGTCACCATCTGACGGAAACGTTGCCTCCTGCTGACTGGAGCCGTCTGTGATGGTGTAGACATTTGTGGCGGCGGGGACACAAAACTTTGCCACATTTGGGCCATACTGGTCTTGCCTTGTGCTGAGGCGCTGCTTCTGCTCCCTCTTTGTGTAGAGCTTCCTCCACTGTCTCGACGCACTGAGCTGCTTTGTAAAGCACTAGCAGCACTGCTCTCGGTTGGAATGGAGAACATGATGGAATGCACCAGTGCGTCTTGGTACTCCCGCATTTTAGACTCCCGGTTCAACGGTGTTATGAGGCTTTGTAAGTTGTCCCGGTAGCGAAGATCTAGGAGGGTGGACACCCAATAATCAGCCGTGTTGAGAATGTGGGCGATGCGGCGGTCGTTTCTCAGGCACTGCAGCATGAAATCAACCATGTGCTGCAGACTGCCAACTGGCCAAGAAACGCTGTCCCCTGCTTGAGGCGTGATCTCTGCCTGCTCTGCATCACCCCACCCTCGCTCTAGATACTGACTACTAGAGCATTGTGTACCTCCCTCCTCTGGACAGATGTATTCCTCCTCCATTGACTCCTCCTCATCCTCCTCACAAAGTGTCCCCTGCGTAGGCCTTTGTGAGGAACCACGTTGCGCAGACTGTAGAGAAGCAGATGGCATTTGTGACTCCTCATGCTCCACCTCTTCCAAAACCTCGTCCCTTAGTGCTTGCAGTGTTTTTTCAAGCAGGCAGATATGGGGGATAGTCATGCTGACTAGTGCATCATCTGCACTCGCCATCCACGTGGAATAATCGAAGGCACACAAAACGTGGCAAATGTCCTTCATAGAGGCCCACTCAGTGGTGGTGAAGTGTGAACGGCGCGCACTGCGACTTGTTTGCGCCTGCTGCAGCTGGTACTCCATTACTGTTACCTGCTGCTCACACAACTCTCCAACATATGTAACGTTGAATTCCACCTGGTGGGTAGGTCACATATGATGCGATGTTCCGGAAGATGTAATCGCCGCTGCAGAGCTGCAATGAGCGATCTTGCGATGCTGGAACGCCGCAAGTGAGGGCACTCTATGTGGACCTTGTGAAGCAGTGCATCAAGATTCGGATAGTCCCTCAAAAAACTCTACACGACCAAGTTGAGCACATGTGCCAGACATGGGATGTGAGTGAGGTTGCCTAGGCCCAGAGCTGCCACCAGATTTCGGGCATTGTCACACACTACCATGCCTGGCTGGAGATTCGCTGGCACAAACCACATGTCGCTCTGCTGCTTGATGGCATTCCAGAGCTCCTGCGCTGTGTGGCTTCGATTCCCCAAAGAAATTAATTTTAATACGGCCTGTTGACCTTTGGCCACGGCTGTGCTCATATCGGTCATCACAGCAGGTAACCGTTCACGGGTCGATGTGGAGGTAGACCGTGACGGCTACTGCAGCGCTGATTCAGAGGAACTGGAGTATGAGGAGGAGCCAGTGTGTACAGACTGGATTCCTGCAATCCTTGGAGTTGGCAGAACACATACAGCGCCACTCTCAAGATCTGTACCCGGCTCCACAACATTTACCCAATGGGCAGTGAGGAAAAGGTATCGTCCCTGTCCATGCTTACTGGTCCACGCATCGGTGGTCAGGTGGACCTTGCTACTGACGGCGTTTTGTAGCGCATGTTTAATTTTTCCCTCCACATGACGTTGCAGGGCAGGGACAGCTTGCCTGCTGAAATAAAAGCGGCTGGGCACGTTGTATTGTGGGACTGCCAATGCCATAAAGTTACGGAAGGTGTCAGTCTCCACCAGCCTGAATGATAGCATTTCAAGGGCCAGTAGTTTAGCAATGCCAGCATTCAGAGCCTGTACTCGGGGGTGGTTTGCCGAGTATGGGCGCCTTTTCTCCCATGCCTGTGCTAACGATGGCTGTAGACTGGCCTAGGAGTGTGAGGATGACAGGGAAAGTGGTGCTGTGGGTGGAATTACACTGTGTCTCTGTACAACAGTGCCAGAGATTCTTCCATGGCGATCCTGTGAGGAAGCCGAACCAGCTGTGTGTGAGCTGGAGGAAGAGGCTACAACACGAGCTGAAGAGGTGGTAGGTGGCGCTGTAGGTTGGCCTAGGTCTTCAGTGTGTTTTTGTAACTCCACCACGTGCTTGGTCCGCACATGTTTCCACATATTTGTGGTATTGAGGTTGCTGACACTTTTCCCTCTTTTCACCGTCTGATTACACAGCTTGCATTTGACAAAGCAAATGTCATCTTCAACTGTGTCAAAAAAGGACCAGGCACTGCAAGTCTTGGGAGCGCACGCTTTGGATTTTGGAATAGCCATGCTCCTAATGGGTGCCGAAGTGGAGGCTACAGGCAACCAAGTCTGCTCCCTCCCTCTCCCTCCTTTTTGGACCGTTCGGGGAATCTCTTCCTCAGAGCTGCTCCCACCACCTTCCTGTCCCTCACGCCATGATGGGTCAAAGACCTCATCATCTACACCACCCTCTTCAAACAACTGCTTCTCCTGGGTAGTCTCGACAGCACAGTACGCACCAGAAAGTGGCACCTGAGTCTCATCATCAGATGCGTACTGAGGTGTGCTGCTGACCATAGGCACTGGCCCACCTGCCTCTTCAGATTCAGAAAGACAAAACGGTTGTGCATCACTGCATACTACCTCTTCTTCAAATTCTTGAATTCTGCTTGGCTGGCCCCCTCTTTCCAAGCCAAGAGATTCAGAGAACAGAAGTAGAGATGGCTCCTGTCCAGGGCTCTCTGACTGTCTGGGCAATTTGGCAGGCGGTGAAGAGACAGATGGGTGCTCTTCAGTGCTCAGGACTTGAGAGGATCTGGAACTAATTGAAGTCGATGCGTTAGCTGCCATCCATCCGACAACGGCTTCAATTTGGTCCTCCCGCAGCAGTGGGGTACGGCTAGCTCCTACAAACCTGCGCATAAAGGACTGTTCCCTGGTAAAACTGGGGGATGCTGAGTCACTGGTGCCCGCAGCAGGCACAGAATCCCCCTGTCCTCTCCATGAAGGCACAGAATCCTCATGTCCTCTCCCTGCAGAAACTCCACGACCACGACCACATGCCTTACTCCCTGCCTTCTTCATCTTGATAGACTGATAAAGATAGGCAGAAATGTACTAAGGGCTTAGTGTGCTTATTCCTGAACAGCTGCTAACAGGTATAAGAAACACTCATTTTATAAAGTGTGGACTAGACTTTAATATGAGCTAATGTGGCCTACACAACTGTAAAGTGGAGTGTTTGGTGAACTTTATTTATTTTTTTTTGTCACAAAAAGACACTGGATGTGCCCAAAGATGTAATACCGATAGTATCACAAACTTTTTGTAGCTATTACAATGTAGGAAGGTAACCTACAATGCAATAGATGAGGCTACAGAAAATAGGCTAATACTAATCTGGCTGGGGCTGCAGGGCACAATGCTGCAGAAAGGCTCCTCTAACTACTCCTATATAGTGTGTTTGGAACCAATTTAGCTGAATACGGATGGAACCACCACACTAATAGGAGAAATGAGGAAAAATTATGAATTGGCAATAAAGGACAATGTATGAGGCAGTGACACACACTGAGTGCACTACAACCAGACGTGGCTGAAGCACACACTACAGGGTGAGCTGCACTCACACACACAGACCTTGCTGACAGCGGTGAACAGTGCAGATGCAGAGCACTGTGCACTAGCGCTGCAAGACAAAAAAAATTCTCTATCTACTCCTATATAGTGTGTTTGGAACCAATTTAGCTGAATACGGATGGAACCACCACACTAATAGGAGATATCAGGAAAAATTATGAATTAGCAAAAAAGGACAATGTATGAGGCAGTGACACACACTGAGTGCACTACAACCAGACGTGGTTGAAGCACACACTACAGGGTGAGCTGCACTCACACACAGAGACCTTGCAGACAGCGGTGAACAGCACAGAGAACTGTGCACTAGCGCTGCAAGGCACAGCGATTTATAAAGTAGCTTGGGTAAAGCAGAATAGACCAAATAGGTAGCTAAAACTGTCCCTCAGAACAACAGCGTCCTATTCCTAACTGAATTCACAGCAGAGTGAGCTGAAAATGGCGGCGGCGGCTTTTATAGTGCATCATGACATCATTTCAGCAGCCAATCACAGCCATGCCATTAGTTAAGATGCCTACATGCCTAACAGGATGTGCCCACAATTCTTAGGATCCTCATTGGCTGAATAAAATGAAACTGGCTCATTGCATTATGGGAACTTCCGATTCCGGTATACGATATTGTAAAAGTACCGGAATTAAGTATCGGAATTCCGATACTGCGAATATCGGCCGATACCCGATATTTCAGTATCGGAATGCTCAACACTACTCTTGACGTTTCCCGTCAAAGTACCTCTTGGACTTTTTGTTAGCCTCTTGAAGGTTACAACGTACATCAGTCCAAACTCTCTCCAAATCACCGGAAAAATTCTCCTCCTCCGGCTCAGCCGATACCAATTTGGAGAATGACCCAAACGACGGATGTCTCCCAGTACAACAAAAAAATGGAGAACACCCAGCAGAAGAGGATGTATGGTTGTTAAGAGCAAATTCAGCCAGTGGCAAAAACTCAGACCACCCCTCTTGATTGTCAGCCACAAAACAACACAAAAACTGTTCAACATCTTGGTTCTTTCTTTCTGTCTGTCCATTAGACTCAGGATGATATCCAGATGAAAATGACAAATGAACTCCCAACCTGTCACAAAAGGCACGCCAAAAACGAGCCACAAACTGAGGTCTCTATCGGAAACAATGTTGGTAGGAACGCCATGGAGCCTGACAATTTCCTTAACAAAGTGTGCAAATTGAAGTGGTCAGTGGGGCGCTAGAAACTGGATAAGGCGCTGGAAAAGGATAAAACAAACCTCTTTATTGAAGTATTAATGCCCACAACGCGTTTCTGCAGCGGTCTGCTGCCTTCATCAGGTGGAGTTAATTTCCTTAACAAAAGCCTTAGCGAGTGTCTTAGCGCAGGGCAGTTTGATGAAGCGAACCAAGTGACACATCTTGCTAAAACGGTCCACGACCACCCAGATGACAGTGAAACCCTCAGAGGCAGGAAGGTCAGTAATAAAATCCATAGCAAGATGCGTCCAAGGTGCACTAGGAACTTCCAGAGGGCAAAGCAACCCCGCAGCAGGAGCATGTGAAGACTTAGATCTAGCACACACAGTACATTGACGCACCCACTTAATGACTTCCTTCTGCCATCCAGGCCACCAAAAACTGCGACCTACAAGTCTCTTAGTCTCCGAAATTCCTGGATGACCTGCCAACCGAGACTCATGACACTCCACAAACAAATCTCTCCTAAAGTTCCTAGGTACAAACAACCTCCCAATGGGAGTGTTAGGTGGGGCATCCTCCTGGGCTTTCAGAATCCCATCTTCCAAAACGGAGTCCAATGCTGCTATCACAACACCTTCCTGTAAAATGCTCTCCTCCTTCTCGGTACCAACCATGGGAGAAAAACTGCGAGATAAAGCATCAGTTTTTACATTCTTGGTACCTAGGATGTAAGTAACAGAAAAATTAAACCACGAAAAAAAAAGTGCCCACCTAGCCTGACGGGCATTCAAGCACTTGGCAGCATCAAGATAGATCAGATCCTTATGATCAGTGAAAACCTGAATAGGAAATTTAGCACCTTCCATGAGATGACGCCAATGTTCAAATGCGAGTTTAATCGCCAGAAATTCCCGATTACCGACATCGTAATTAAGTTCGGTCTCAAAATTTTTTTG
Organism: Phyllobates terribilis; assembly: GCF_046119375.1. Lineage (NCBI taxonomy): Eukaryota > Metazoa > Chordata > Amphibia > Anura > Dendrobatidae > Phyllobates > Phyllobates terribilis. The sequence goes on along the minus strand of NW_027363651.1, from coordinate 546,533 downwards.
AAATAAAAGCACAGGGATGTACTCCATCCTTGTTTTCCTAAGACAAAACAGCACCGACCCCCTCCGAAGAAGCATCAACCTCGACCAAAAAAGGCTTGGTCTCATCAGGCTGCATAAGGATGGGGAAAAAACCAAGCAATGTGAACTGAGGACTAAGATGGTACACATGCAAGAAATAGGAGCATGTTCACACTAGCAAAAAGATGCAAAACCTACAAAAGACAAAAAATATATCTCATACCCTACCATCATTATAAATAAATGTAAAGCAAAGTTGCATATGAAATATAGGGTACTTAGTGAACTATTTTTGATCAAAAAAAGTATACAAGCCGTCCCACCAGCGACAAGGTGACCCTAAATTGGGACGGTCCTACACTGTCTATATTAAAAACCTTACTGTATATCAAAGTTGAAGTAATGCATATAAAAGAGTAGACAAATAGAACTGGGTCCCAATATCAGACCACCTAAGCCCGTGGTAAGCTACATATATACTAACCAATTATTTCTCATTCCTCATTCTACATTGATAATTTAAATAAAGAGATCAAGGTACTCAGTAAATCTGCTATTTCAAATTTTTATTAATGTTATCACAAGACATACACACACCCCATAAAATCAAGTCAAAAAACCCCTAAGACATAGAAAGCCCCAATAAAATTGAGGCAGTGTGGTCAAGGGATATCACTATAAGCACAAAAAATACAGTTCAGAGAGTAGGAATGTAAGATTATATCAGTAAAATTCCAGACCTCTTAGTTCCATATCCTTAATAATAGATATAATCTTACATTCCTACTCTCTGAACTGTATTTTTTGTGCTTATAGTGATATCTCTTGCATATGAAATATAGGGTACTTAGTGAACTATTTTTGATCAAAAAAAGTATACAAGCCGTCCCACCAGCGACAAGGTGACCCTAAATTGGGACGGTCCTACACTGTCTATATTAAAAACCTTACTGTATATCAAAGTTGAAGTAATGCATATAAAAGAGTAGACAAAGAGAACCGGGTCCCAATATCAGACCACCTAAGCCCGTGGTAAGCTACATATATACTAACTAGCTCAACAAAGGGGATGCGACACCCCTAATTTGCACAGAATAAAAACAAGACAAAAAACCAAGCAATAGTGAACTGAGGACTAAGATGGTACACATGCAAGAAATAGGAGCATGTTCACACTAGCAAAAAGATGCAAAACCTACAAAAGACAAAAAATATATCTCATACCCTACCATCATTATAAATAAATGTAAAGCAAAGTTGCATATGAAATATAGGGTACTTAGTGAACTATTTTTGATCAAAAAAAGTATACAAGCCGTCCCACCAGCGACAAGGTGACACTAAATTGGGACGGTCCTACACTGTCTATATTAAAAACCTTACTGTATATCAAAGTTGAAGTAATGCATATAAAAAATAGTAGACAAATAGAACCGGGTCCCAATATCAGACCACCTAAGCCCGTGGTAAGCTACATATATACTAACCAGCTCAACAAGGGGGATGCCACACCCCTAATTTGCACAGAATGCAAACAAGACAAAAAACCAAGCAATGTGAACTGAGGACTAAGATGGTACACATGCAAGAAATAGGAGCATGTTCACACTAGCAAAAAGATGCAAAACCTACAAAAGACAAAAAATATATCTCATACCCTACCATCATTATAAATAAATGTAAAGCAAAGTTGCATATGAAATATAGGGTACTTAGTGAACTATTTTTGATCAAAAATGTATACAAGCCGTCCCACCAGCGACAAGGTGACCCTAAATTGGGACGGTCCTACACTGTCTATATTAAAAACCTTACTGTATATCAAAGTTGAAGTAATGCATATAAAAAAGAGTAGACAAATAGAACCGGGTCCCAATATCAGACCACCTAAGCCCGTGGTAATCTACATATATGCTAACCAGCTCAACAAGGGGGATGCCACACCCCTAATTTGCACAGAATGCAAACAAGACAAAAAACCAAGCAATGTGAACTGAGGACTAAGATGGTACACATGCAAGAAATAGGAGCATGTTCACACTAGCAAAAATATGCAAAACCTGCAAAAGACAAAAAATATATCTCATACCCTACCATCATTATAAATAAATGTAAAGCAAAGTTGCATATGAAATATAGGGTACTTAGTAAACTATTTTTGATCAAAAAAAGTATACAAGCCATCCCACCAGCGACAAGGTGACCCTAAATTGGGACGGTCCTACACTGTCTATATTAAAAACCTTACTGTATATCAAAGTTGAAGTAATGCATATAAAAAATAGTAGACAAATAGAACTGGGTCCCAATATCAGACCACCTAAGCCCGTGGTAAGCTACATATATACTAACCAGCTCAACAAGGGGGATGCCACACCCCTAATTTGCAAAGAATGCAAACAAGACAAAAAACCAAGCAATGTGAACTGAGGACTAAGATGGTACACATGCAAGAAATAGGAGCATGTTCACACTAGCAAAAAGATGCAAAACCTACAAAAGACAAAAAATATATCTCATACCCTACTATCATTATAAATAAATGTAAAGCAAAGTTGCATATGAAATATAGGGTACTTAGTGAACTATTTTTGATCAAAAATGTATACAAGCCGTCCCACCAGCGACAAGGTGACCCTAAATTGGGACGGTCCTACACTGTCTATATTAAAAACCTTACTGTATATCAAAGTTGAAGTAATGCATATAAAAAAGAGTAGACAAATAGAACCGGGTCCCAATATCAGACCACCTAAGTCCGTGGTAATCTACATATATACTAACCAGCTCAACAAGGGGGATGCCACACCCCTAATTTGCACAGAATGCAAACAAGACAAAAAACCAAGCAATGTGAACTGAGGACTAAGATGGTACACATGCAAGAAATAGGAGCATGTTCACACTAGCAAAAAGATGCAAAACCTACAAAAGACAGAAAATATATCTCATGCCCTACCATCATTATAAATAAATGTAAAGCAAAGTTGCATATGAAATATAGGGTACTTTGTGAACTATTTTTGATCAAAAAAAGTATACAAGCCGTCCCACCAGCGACAAGGTGACCCTAAATTGGGACGGTCCTACACTGTCTATATTAAAAACCTTACTGTAAATCAAAGTTGAAGTAATGCATATAAAAAAGAGTAGACAAATAGAACCGGGTCCCAATATCAGACCACCTAAGCCCGTGGTAAGCTACATATATACTAACCAGCTCAACAAGGGGGATGCCACACCCCTAATTTGCACACAATACAAACAAGACAAAAAACCAAGCAATGTGAACTGAGGACTAAGATGGTACACATGCAAGAAATAGGAGCATGTTCACCTAGCAAAAAGATGCAAAACCTACAAAAGACAAAAAATATATCTCATACCCTACCATCATTATAAATAAATGTAAAGCAAAGTTGCATATGAAATATAGGGTACTTAGTGAACTATTTTTGATCAAAAAAAGTATACAAGCCGTCCCACCAGCGACAAGGTGACCCTAAATTGGGACGGTCCTACACTGTCTATATTAAAAACCTTACTGTATATCAAAGTTGAAGTAATGCATATAAAAGAGTAGACAAATAGAACCGGGTCCCAATATCAGACCACCTTAGCCCGTGGTAAGCTACATATATACTAACCCGCTCAACAAGGGGGATGCCACACCCCTACTTTGCACAGAATGCAAACAAGACAAAAAATCAAGCAATGTGAACTAAGGACTAAGATGGTACACATGCAAGAAATAGGAGCATGTTCACACTAGCAAAAAGATGCAAAACCTACAAAAGACAAAAAATATATCTCATACCCTACCATCTTTATAAATAAATGTAAAGCAAAGTTGCATATGAAATATAGGGTACTTAGTGAACTATTTTTGATCAAAAAAAGTATACAAGCCGTCCCACCAGCGACAAGGTGACCCTAAATTGGGATGGTCCTACACTGTCTATATTAAAATCCTTACTGTATATCAAAGTTGAAGTAATGCATATAAAAGAGTAGACAAATAGAACCGGATCCCAATATCAGACCACCTAAGCATGTGGTAAGCTACATATATACTAACCAGCTCAAAAAGGGGGATGCCACACCCCTAATTTGCACAGAATGCAAACAAGACAAAAAACCAAGCAATAGTGAACCGAGGACTAAGATGGTACACATGCAAGAAATAGGAGCATGTTCACACTAGCAAAAAGATGCAAAACCTACAAAAGACAAAAAATATATCTCATGCCCTACCATCATTATAAATAAATGTAAAGCAAAGTTGCATATGAAATATAGGGTACTTTGTGAACTATTTTTGATCAAAAAAAGTATACAAGCCGTCCCACCAGCGACAAGGTGACCCTAAATTGGGACGGTCCTACACTGTCTATATTAAAAACCTTACTGTAAATCAAAGTTGAAGTAATGCATATAAAAAAGAGTAGACAAATAGAACCGGGTCCCAATATCAGACCACCTAAGCCTGTGGTAAGCTACATATATACTAACCAGCTCAACAAGGGGGATGCCACACCCCTAATTTGCACAGAATGCAAACAAGACAAAAAACCAAGCAATGTGAACTGAGGACTAAGATGGTACACATGCAAGAAATAGGAGCATGTTCACACTAGCAAAAAGATGCAAAACCTACAAAAGACAAAAAATGTATCTCATATCCTACCATCATTGTAAATAAATGTAAAGCAAAGTTGCATATGAAATATAGGGTACTTAGTGAACTATTTTTGATCAAAAAAAGTATACAAGCCGTCCCACCAGCGACAAGGTGACCCTAAATTGGGACGGTCCTACACTGTTTATATTAAAAACCTTACTGTATATCAAAGTTGAAGTAATGCATATAAAAGAGTAGACAAATAGAACCGGGTCCCAATATCAGACCACCTAAGCCTGTGGTAAGCTACATATATACTAACCAGCTCAACAAGGGGGATGCCACACCCCTAATTTGCACAGAATGCAAACAATAGAAAAAACCAAGCAATGTGAACTGAGGACTAAGATGGTACACATGCAAGAAATAGGAGCATGTTCACACTAGCAAAAAGATGCAAAACCTACAAAAGACAAAAAATATATCTCATACCCTACCATCATTATAAATAAATGTAAAGCAAAGTTGCATATGAAATATAGGGTACTTAGTGAACTATTTTTGATCAAAAAAAGTATACAAGCCGTCCCACCAGCGACAAGGTGACCCTAAATTGTTATGGTCCTACACTGTCTATATTAAAAACCTTACTGTATATCAAAGTTGAAGTAATGCATATAAAAAAGAGTAGACAAATAGAACCGGGTCCCAATATCAGACCACCTAAGCCTGTGGTAAGCTACATATATACTAACCAGCTCAACAAGGGGGATGCCACACCCCTAATTTGCACAGAATGCAAACAAGACAAAAAACCAAGCAATGTGAACTGAGGACTAAGATGGTACACATGCAAGAAATAGGAGCATGTTCACACTAGCAAAAAGATGCAAAACCTACAAAAGACAAAAAATATATCTCATATCCTACCATCATTGTAAATAAATGTAAAGCAAAGTTGCATATGAAATATAGGGTACTTAGTGAACTATTTTTGATCAAAAAAAGTATACAAGCCGTCCTACCAGCGACAAGGTGACCCTAAATTGGGACGGTCCTACACTGTTTATATTAAAAACCTTACTGTATATCAAAGTTGAAGTAATGCATATAAAAGAGTAGACAAATAGAACCGGGTCCCAATATCAGACCACCTAAGCCCGTGGTAAGCTACATATATACTAACCAGCTCAACAAGGGGGATGCCACACCCCTAATTTGCACAGAATGCAAACAAGACAAAAAACCAAGCAATGTGAACTGAGGACTAAGATGGTACACATGCAAGAAATAGGAGCATGTTCACACTAGCAAAAAGATGCAAAACCTACAAAAGACAAAAAATATATCTCATACCCTACCATCATTATAAATAAATGTAAAGCAAAGTTGCATATGAAATATAGGGTACTTAGTGAACTATTTTTGATCAAAAAAAGTATACAAGCCGTCCCACCAGCGACAAGGTGACCCTAAATTGGGACGGTCCTACACTGTCTATATTAAAAACCTTACTGTATATCAAAGTTGAAGTAATGCATATAAAAAAGAGTAGACAAATAGAACCGGGTCCCAATATCAGACCACCTAAGCCCGTGGTAAGCTACATATATACTAACCAGCTCAACAAGGGGGATGCCACACCCCTAATTTGCACAGAATGCAAACAAGACAAAAAACCAAGCAATGTGAACTGAGGACTAAGATGGTACACATGCAAGAAATAGGAGCATGTTCACACTAGCAATAAGATGCAAAACCTACAAAAAACAAAAAATATATCTCATACCCTACCATCATTATAAATAAATGTAAAGCTTTACATTTATTTATAATGATGGTAGGGTATGAGATATATTTTTTGTCTTTTGTAGGTTTTGCATAAGGATGGGGGCAGCACTGAACCTCTCCTTGAGATACACAAAAGCTTCAATGGCCTCAGTAGTCCACTGGACCGTATTCGCACCTTTCCTGGTGAGATCGGTCAGCGGCTTAACAATTATAGAAAAATTCTTAATGAATTTTCTGTAATAATTGGCGAAACCCAAAAATCTCTGTATCGATTTCAAACCAATAGGCCTAGGCCATTCCTGTACCGCCTGAACCTTCACCGGGTCCATCTCAAAGCCCTCGCAGGAGATAATGTAGCCCAAAAAACGAATTCTCTGCACAGCGAACTCACATTTCTCCAGCTTAGCAAAAAGTGAATTGTCACTTAACAACTGCAATACCTCACGTACGCTCTGCCAATGAGACTCCAGATCCGGCAAATAAATCAAAATGTCATCCAAATACACCACCACATTCTTACCGATCAATGGTCTTAGGATGTCATTAATAAGGTTCTGAAAAAACGCTGGTGCGTTGGTAAGACCAAAAGGCATAACCAGATTCTCAAAATGACCCACCGGAGTGTTAAAAGCAGTTTTCCACTCATCACCTTCCTTCATACATAACAAATTGTATGTCCCCCGGAGATCAATTTTAGAGAACCACTTGGCCCCCACTAACTAGTTGAACAAGTCAGGAATTAATGGCAGTGGGTAGGAATTGCGTACTGTAATTTTATTAATTTTGCGAAAGTCCAGACATGGACGTAAACCGCCGTCCTTTTTTTTTTACAAAAAAAAATCCAACAGCCACAGGTGACTTAGAAGGTCTAATGTGACCGGCGGCCAAGCTTGTCTGTATGTATTCCTCCAAGGCCTTTCTCTCAGGGATAGTAAGATTAAATAAGCGACTCCTGGGAAAAGTAGCTCCAGGGACAAACTCAATAGTACAATCATAGTCCCTATGAGGAGGCAAAACTTGCGACTCCTCCTCAGAAAAAACCTTCCAAAATCCTGAATAGGTACAGGTAATTCCCCTCTTTCACAGCAGCAATGCAACCGTTACAACATTTATCATAACACTTAGGACTCCAAGACTTAATTTCATTGGTAGACCAGTCCAGTACAGGATTGTGCAATTTTAACCAAGGTAACCCCAAAACCACTGGAGAAGGCAAATTATTTAATACCGCCAAATCCAAATTCTCTTAGTGAATACCATTAATGGTGAGGGGAAATTCAAAAACCTTGTAATACATTTCAAGGGAGAGCCATCAACAGCAACCACAGAAATAGGGGATGACAAAAGTTTAGATTCTAATTTAAATTTTTCCAAAAATCCCTCATCAATCACATTGAGTGTAGAACCACAATCCACAAATACCTGAAATTCAAACAACTCCTCCTGGAATGAGGTGCTTCCAGAAAGAAATACTCCTTTTGAGTTTGAACAAGCTATACGGGCGTAACTGACCTTTTTTTTTTCCTTGTTCAAACGAAGCACACAGTTCTAAATAAAGTGGTCAGATTTACCGCAATAAAAGCATAATCCCTTAGCAAACCTGCGGTCTTTTTCCTGAGAGTGGGGTGACATGGCCCCAATCTCCATCGGTTCTCCACCTTCCGAGCAGACCCTCTGCAAACTAGGAGCTGCCATAGCAGTAGATTTCTCTTCATTAATCCTAGCACGCAGTGTCCTGTGCACACGTATAGCTAATTGCATTGCCTCCTGCAAGGTTCCAGGTTTTGGGAAGGCAATCAGCAGATCCTTAACCCTTTCACCTAGACCAGCAAGAAACAGACATTTTAATGCTGAGTCATTCCATTCCACTTCAGCTGACCATCTTCTGAAGTATGTACAATAATTTTCCACATCACCTGATCCCTGCTTCAAACGTCTTAATTCAGTTTCAGCAGATGAGACTCGATCAGGATCATCATACAACAACCCCATAGCAGAAAAAAAATCTTCCACAGATCTAAAACACGGATCATTAGGTTGTAGAGAAAAGGCCCATCCCTGTGGTTCTTTGCGCAAAAGTGACATTATAAACCCAATGCGCTGTGATTCATTCCCCGAGGATCTGGGTCTTAAACGAAAATATAATAAACAAGCGTTTTTAAAGGAAAAAAAATATTGCTGTTTACCATAAAAAAATCTGGCAGTCCTACCTTCGGTTCGACAAAATGAGCTCCAGGACAGCTACTCACGTGTTGCTGGAGCTCGGCCACCTCCAAAGACAGTCCGTGCAGGCGTTGAGCCAACTCCTGAACTGACACTGTGCTGAAATCTGGATTTCTTTCCTTAGAGTGTTTTTTTTGGGCTGGACTTACTGTTACGAACTGCTACAAACACTAAGGAAAGATAGGAAAACTGTCCCTACAATAGGACTAAGCTGATTCCCTACGATGCAGCGGGGGACCTGTTCCTTGTGAACAGACCCGCCTAAGTCCTCGGCTAGTCTGAACGCACACCTATAGATATAAGGGAGGGGTCCCTACAAGAACTAAGGACAGGGATATAGTTGGACACCTCCTAACAGAAATTGTAGCAGAGCAAAGACAAACAAAAAGTACTAGTGGTCAAAAGACCAAGCAAACTACAGAGTAAGGTACAAGGCACCTGGCTAGCTTAAGAGTAAATGTAACCCTGAAGTCCAGTAAGGCCAGAAGGGCGGAGCTGGATTATATAGGCAGAAAGTCATGTGACCAACAAAATAGAAAAAAAACTAACAGGAGGGTTCTAACAGCTTTCTCTTCTGCAGGGTAATTCTAGACAGGTCCGGGAAGAGCTGGATGTCCGCCTCCCCTATACTTTATGGCTTTCTGGGCCCTTGCCTTGGCCATTATCTTTTCTTTCAGCTCAAAGTCATGCAAGCAGGAAATGCTGTAATACCTTTTGGCTTCAAGGCTCTGTGAGCTCTATGAAATTTGATCGAGGCAGGCTGGTTATCACCCAGGATAGAGTTGAAGATCTCCTGAAGTATAGCTCTGAGATCCCCCCCCCCCTCCGACTCGGGGAGACCCCTCACCCGTATGTTGCTTCATCTTCCCTATTATCAAGATCTTCAATGTGGGCATGCATATCCTGCATCACTGATTCTTGCTGAGTGGTCACTTGTTGTAGTTTGGTTACATGAGCTCTAGTAGTATTATGATCTTCCTCCAGTATTTCTATACGATTTGCCAAGTGCCTCAGGTCTTGTCTCACATAAGCAATCTCTGAACTGCAGGTATCCTTGACTTCCTTTATAAGGTTTTTGAAGTCTGTCTTGGAGGGTAAATGCTCTAGGTACTTCTGCCATGGGGGGTGGGGGGGGCACAGAACTGCAGGCTCCCAACCCGCCATTCATCCTCAGTACAGCCAGGGGAAGAGGACAAGTCTCCACCCCTTTATCATGGACAGTGAAAATATTCCGCTCTCCTTCAATCTCCCCGGCTGCCTGTCTGCTCCTTTTCCCATGGGAATGCATAGAGAAGGTCCCTCCATCTTCTGATGGGGGCTGGGGATGATCAGCAGCACATGCTGTTATTTGTGCAATTGTCTGAGGGGAGGAGGGGGAGGGGGGCTCTGATGTGCACCTCATGTGAGCTGCAACAGTCTTATTTGCAGAGGAGACGACTCCCACAGCTCTGCCTTGGCTTTTTGCTGTTATCTGCCCCGGCAAATCCACATCAGCAGGGGCTGCAAGCTGAGATTGGTTCCCACTCCCCTCACCTCTGTGCTCTGTCTGAAGCTGCTGCATCCCGGTCTGTTCCAGCCAAGATGGCTCCGGGACACCATGAGGTGCTGAGTCCTTCTGAAGAAAGGTGTCCAGTGCGGTCGCTATCACTGGCCCTGGAGTGGATGCCGGTGTCCTAGCATGTCGTGGCCCCATGTGTGCTGTAATTGAGGTGAAAATGCCGGCACTCTGCCTTTTCTATGCCTCTATTGTGTTCAGCTCAGCAGGAGCTCCTCACACACACTTCCTCTCACATTGAGGTCCTGGCCACGCCCCCACTTGGGATGTCTTTGTAAAGGTCCTTGAAGTACTGGAGCCATATGTTCCTGGTCTGGATATGGAGGTTGTAGCTTTTTTGGTTGGATCCTAGGTGGTTTCATAGTTCCCAAAAGCTGTTGTCTTCAAGGGCATCTTGGAGTTGGAGGAGTTTTGTGGAAATGTGTTTTTTCTTTTTCCTTTTGAGGATGGATTTCTAATTTTGTTGCATGGTGTGGTAATTTTCTCTCAGAGTAGAGTTGTTTGGGTCTCTGTGTTTTTTATTTGAGGTCGTTCTTAGAACCTTCCTTATAGCTTTACATTCCTTGTCAAACCAGTTGTTGGGATTTTGTTTACTCAACCTCTTGTTGCTACATCTTTTTGGGTCGGACATTTCTGCCATGGCATAGAGTATGTTGTTAAGGTTCCTTACTGCCAGGTGTACGCCTTCTGCTTTAAGTTCGTACATGTTATTTTGGAAGCGTTGGAGCTTATCCTTGATCTCTGGCCTGTTGATGGCATCTGTATATTTTGGGGCCAACATCTTGGACGAGTTGAAGGAAATAATAGTTTCCGACAACATATAGGGTATTACCGCATTCGGTAGAAATTGCACAATAAATTGTGGGTTCCATTTTTACCTATTAACCCTTGTGTAACTGACAAATTTGCAGCAAATACAAAAATGACATTTTTAGAACTAAAATGTTATATTTACACATCCCAATGTTATAAAATTCTGCGAGGCACCTGTCGGTTCAAAATACTCACTACACCCCTAGATGAATCCCTTAGGCAGTGAAGTTTCCAATATGGGGTCACCTGGTGGGGTTTCTGCTGATCTGGCACTTCAGAGGCTTGTCTCAAGGACCCACAATCTATAATAATAATAATAATAATCTTTATTTTATATAGCACTAACATATTCCGCAGCTCTTTACATACATTATCATCACTGTCCCCTTTGGGGTTCACAATCTAAATTCCCTATCAGTATGTCTTTGAAGTGTGGGAGGAAACCGGAGAACCCGGAGGAAACCCACACAAACACTGAGAGAACATACAAACTCCTTGCAGATGTTGTCTTTGGTGGGATTTGAACCAAGGACCCCAGCGCTGCAGTGCTAACCACTGAGCCACCGTGCTATTCAAACAATCAGCGTACTAAAAGTCAAGTAGAGCTCCTTCCAATCTGATCCCTGCCGTGTGCTCAAACAGTAGTGTACAACCACATATGGGGTGCTGCCATGTTCAGTAAAAATTGCATAACATATACTGGGGTCCAGTTTCTCATATTATATCACATGTAAATTATATATTTGGCACTAAAACAGTATTTTAGTGGAATAAATTAAATTTTTTGTTTTCACATCTAAATGTTATAGTTTTGTGAATCACCTGTAGGTTAAAAATGATCAATACACCCCTTTATCAATTCCTTGAGGGGTTTAATTTCCAAAATGGGTTCACTTATGGGGGTTTCAGCTGTTTGACCTGTCAGGGGCTCTGCAAATGCGACTTGGCATTAACAATCTATTCCAGACAAATTTATGCTTCAAAAATCATATAGCGCTCTTTCCATGCCATGTGCCAGTTTTCGTCACATATGGGGTATCTGTCATGTGTGTGTGAGATGTGACAGACAGTCGCCCTCGAGTTGTTTGCAGAATATCTTTTCGTTTGACATTACAGACACCTTCTTATCTGTCTCACTCTAGGACCCAGCGTCTACCTCCCTCTGGCTAACTGACACCCAGGCCTGGCTGTTGAAATACTTGCTGTTTGATAGAGGGAGGTGCCGGTGATATTCACTTGTTCTCTTGAGAAGGCTTGGAGCTGTTGCAGTCTGCTTACTTTCTCTTTTGTGCTTGGAGGACGTTAGGAATAATCTCTCTGAAGTTGGCTCAAGCTAAGTTACTTTTCCCCATGTTTGTTTCCTTTGTTGTCTTTAGTTGTTAGTGTTCATCCATCTTGCGTGACAGTATCTTTATGTTCGGAAGAAATTGCATAACAAATTTAAGTTTCTGTTTTCTCCTATTATACACTCTGGAAATTTCAAATTTGGGGTGGGGATAAAACCATATTTTAGCATAGAAAAGTAATTTTCATTTTCACATCCACATTTTAAAAAGTTCTGTGAAGCACCCATTGGTTTAGCAAGCTCAACAAACCCCTACATGAATTCCTTGATGGGTCTAGCTTCCAAAGTGGTGTCACTTGTGGGGCTTTCTGTTGTTTTGGTACCTCCGGGGCTCTGCAAATGAGACATGATTTCTGCAATCCATTGTAGTCAAATTTACATTCAAAATACCAAATGTCGCTTCTTCCAAACCCTGTCGTGTGTCAAACAGAACTTTTTGACTACATGTGGGGTATCGCCTTGCTCAGAAGAAATTAGGCAGCAAATCGCGCTGTCACCTTTTTTATGATACCTCTTGCAAAAGTAAAAATTTGGGGCTAAAGCAACATTTTCGTGAAAAATTAAATGAACATTTTCAATGTGGAGACCAAATGTTATCAAATTCTGTGTAGTAGTTGTGGATTTAAAATGCTCACCATACCCCTGGATAAAATCCTTGAGGGGTATAGTTTACAAAATGGGGGTCACTTCTAGGAGTTTTCTGCTGTTTGGGTACCCTAGGGGCCATGGAAATGCAACATGATGCCCACAATCTATTTCAGTCAAATTTGTGTTCCAAAATTCAAATGGTGCTCCTTCCCTTCCGGGCCTGGCCCTTTCTCCAAACAGAGGTTTCTGACCACATGGGGTATCAGTGTGCTCAGAAGAAACTAGGTAAGAAATTGTGGAGTCCATTTTCTCGTACTATTCCTTTTAAAGAAAAAAAATTGTGGCTAAAGCAACATATGGGAAATGGTATTTGTACAGTATGACTAACAACTTTGAGCATATAAACATTGAAAGTTCATCAAAATTATGATATTTTCACAAATAAACCCAAAACCTATCGATCTAAATTTACAACAAGCAAAGTAAAATGTGTCACGAAAAAAACAAATCTCAGGATCACTGGGATACGTTGAAGTTATTACCACATGAAGTGACACTGGTCAGATTTCAATTCTATGGCCTGGTCAATAATGTTACAATTGGCTCGGCAACTTAGGGATTAAATTTCCCTCCTCCAGACTCGTTAACAGAACCAACATTTTTTTGGATGAGGGATGAAGAGTGTTGCATTCATTTGTATTTGCGTCTTTATGACTCAAATACAAATGAATCTCTGAACGCGCCGACACTTCCTGGGTGTCACGGGTGTGTCAGAGGTGACAGACAGTTGCCCTGAAGTTAGTTGCAGGAGATCTCTACATTTGGCATTACAGACATCTTCTTGAGACTATCTAAACAGGTTCCAGATGGTATCCGAACGGAGGAAATTAACCTCCACCGCCAAACTCAATCAATATAGTAACAACTAGTGTGGGATATATAAATCCAAACCACCACAAAGAGTAACTAAGGTTTAAAATATATTATATTTATTGGTATTCTTTAAAATTAAAGATATAAAAAAACAGTGGATAATCCATACCACAGATGTAGGGTGTTAAACCATTAATCATTACAAGAGATGTATATACATGCTACTACTTGGCAATATATTTGGGAGGTAAATGATACTGAATTGGGCCCTAATATGCATAGAGAGATATATATTTAACAGGTGAACAGATCAATCCACATCAAAAGATATACACATGCATAATAAATAAGAGCCCAGATTACCTTAAGCCAATGTTTGTATGAATGAAAGCATGATAAACACCCACCGCTCCGACGATCGTTTCAACACCTTTTTCAAGGAGCGCTGCATATGGTGTGTGCATGTGTTCATTTATATAGGAGTGATGAGATTGAGTTAATCCCCCACAGCTGTGTGAAAGGAACTGCAGAGCCATGTGGCGCGCATGCCTGATGACTGCTTCCTATCAGGCAACTTCCTTCCACGGACGGTGACCAGCAAGCACTCGGTTGCTATGCAACGTGCGTGCCAGTGGTCACATGATCCGTGTGGGGAAGTGCCGGAAGTCAAAGACTTCCTGCATGCGCGACCTGTCTGCTAAAGCATCGGTAAGTATTATAACAACATTGGGGTGAATGAGTGAAGAGACTGAATGAATATTATCGCTGGAGAGTAAGATAAATATGTATATGAGAAAATGAGAGTATTTTATATATAACAGTACCAATGCGTGATATATATATAAGTGTACGGGTGCACATGTATATTATACCACTAGGGACTGAGATGTATATGAGAAGGAAAAATTTATATATAACAATGACTGCTGCATACAATATGTATGAGTGTACAAATGCATGTATATACTATATGTGCGTATATATAAATCCAAGATTGTTATATCACACAGGCCATCAAGACCCAAAACAAATACCATATATAATTATCCTATGCGCCAAGCATAGCCTAAATAAACGGGTTAATTTACAAATATTAATAAACATTCTTAAAGATATATTCTTTGGACACACATAGAGTACATACCTCAACCTCACACAATTAATCTGCAACATGCCCTAACTATTGTATCTCAAACCTACAATTTACATGCAAAGTAAATTAAAAAATAAAAAAATATATATATACAGTACAGACCAAAAGTTTGGACACACCTTTCATTTAAAGATTTTTCTGTATTTTCTTGACTATGGAAATTGTACATTCACATTGAAGGCATCAAAACTATGAATTAACACATGTGGAATTATATACTTAACAAAAAAGTGTGAAGCAACTGAAAATATGTCTTATATTCTAGGTTCTTCAAAGTAGCCACCTTTTGCTTTGATGACTGCTTTGCACACTCTTGGCATTCTCTTGATGAGCTTCAAGAGGTAATCACCGGAAATGGTCTTCCAACAATCTTGAAGGAGTTCCCAGAGATGCTTAGCAAATGTTGGCCCTTTTGTCTTCACTCTGCGGTCCAGCTCACCCCAAACCATCTCGATTGGGTTCAGGTCTGGTGACTGTGGAGGCCAGGTCATCTGGCGTAGCACCCCATCACTCTTCCTCTTGGTCAAATAGCCCTTACACAGCCTTGAGGTATGTTTGGGGTCATTGTCCTGTTGAAAAATAAATGATGGTCCAACTAAACGCAAACCGGATGGAATAGCATGCCGCTGCAAGATGCTGTGGTAGCCATGCTGATTCAGTATGCCTTCAATTTTGAATAAATCCCCAACAGTGTCACCAGCAAAGCACCCCCACACCATCACACCTCCTCCTCCATGCTTCACAGTGGGAACCAGGCATGTAGAGTCCATCCGTTGCCGCACATCCCCCCAGCATTCCAGGACACGCTGCCTTTACCGTTCCTTATATGGCACAAGGTAAATAACATACTACGGAGCCGCTGCTCATGATTAAATAGTAATGCTACCTACTTAGCGCTACCAACTTAGTAAGATTTGTGCATCACTGTCATGTACCCTGGTGTTATCAGCATTATGCTACCTGTTTAGCGCCATCTATTCATTTGTGCATTCATGCGTCTCTGCTATATGCTCTGTTGTCTTACATTCTGTCATGTTATTATGTGTTCACATACTGAGATTGCTATCTTAATTGTTGTACTTCATACTTTGTATTCTGACATGAAGATTATTATCAGTGAAGACACAGATTGATATTATTTATGTTTGCCTTTACTTTAACTATTTATTGATTGGCAGCTCATACGTACACCTGGTTTACCTTTAATGCTGGTCCAGGGATGTTTGTCTCCTTGCAGGGTTTGACCCTGTTTCTATAGTTGTCCTACCACCTCTTTTCCTTCTCTTTGATATATTGTTATGTAACTTTTATATTTTCTAATAAAATTTGATATATTTTGGATTTAAATCCCTTTCATGTCATTTTGGGGTCTACTAATATGTGGATTGAGATATAACTTATAGGGGAGACGCGTCCCCTTTTATTTAAAGTTTCTCTCCCCCACTATAGGCTATTAATCAGTTTTTCTAGTTTTCTAGGGATTATTGACCATATATTACATGGTTAATTTGTAGGTCTTTTTTTTTTTTCCATCCGTTCACCTTTTCTGCGTTGCACAAAGACACGGTGGTTGGAACCAAAGATCTCAAATTTGGACTCATCAGACCAAAGCACAGATTTCCACTGGTCTAATGTCCATTTCTTGTGTTCTTTAGCCCAAACAAGTCTCTTCTGCGTGTTGCCTGTCCTTAGCAGTGGTTTCCTAGCAGCTATTTTACCATGAAGGCCTGCTGCACAAAGTCTCCTCTTAACAGTTGTTGAAGAGATGTGTCTGCTGCTAGAACTCTGTGTGGCATTGACCTGGTCTCTAATCTGAGCTGCTGTTAACCTGCGATTTCTGAGGCTGGTGACTCGGATAATCTTATCCTCAGAAGCCAAGGTGACTCTTGGTCTTCCTTTCCTGGGGCGGTCCTCATGTGAGCCAGTTTCTTTGTAGCGATTGATGGTTTTTGCAACTGCACTTGGGGACACTTTCAAAGTTTTCCCAATTTTTCGGACTGACTGACCTTAATTTTTTAAAGTAATGATGTCCACTCGTTTTTCTTTACTTAACTGCTTTTTTCTTGTCATAATACAAATTTTAACAGCCTATTCAGTAGGACTATCAGCTGTGTATCCACCAGAGTTCTGCACAACACAACTGATGGTCCCAACCACATTTATAAGGCAAGAGATCTCACTTATTAAACCTGACAGGGCACACCTGTGAAGTGAAAAACATTTCCGGTGACTACGTCTTGAAGCTCATCAAGAGAATGCCAAGAGTGTGCAAAGCAGTCATCAAAGCAAAAGGTGGCCACTTTGAAGAACCTAGAATATAAGACTTATTTTCCGTTATTTCACACTTTTTTGTTAAGTATATAATTCCACATGTGTTAATTCATAGTTTTGATGCCTTCAATGTGAATGTACAATTTTCATAGTCATGAAAATACAGAAAAATCTTTAAATGAGAAGGTGTGTCCAAACTTTTGGTCTGTACTGTATAAAAAAAAAATTAAAATTATCCATTGAATGTGCCAAAACCTATTAGACCCATTATGTGAATATGGATTAACAATAAAAATTGTGTGTGTTGGGAGTGCGAAGTGTAAAACAGTTACAAAAGGAAAGTGCATAGAACAAATACAAGAATGTAAATGAAATTAGTGTGTGTGAATAACATTAATAAGCATACACTACTGCTAAGTCAAAAAATTGTGCAGTTATGCATATAAGCTTGTTAAGTTACTTGTGTAAGTGAATAGTGTATGTGAAAATCATAAATAATGATGCGTTATGCATTGTAAATATATTATAAGTTAATTAAGTGAACAATTAGCAATATAAAAACCCTGATGATAATGACATGGAAAGAAAAAAAACAAAAAACAAAAAAACCCTAATAAATATTGACATATGGGAAATTGGATATTGCAGAAAATAACAAACATACAATTGTATATGATAAATAATAATCCACAAAAAATAGTATCATGATTCTCTCCGTTTCTCTTTTCCTCTCTTTTATTCTTCATTCCATTCATCTCAGGTGCGGGCTCTTGCAGCAAATATTTCAGACAACTATACCGATGGAGACCATGTCATCACAGCAGAAACAGCACAGGGTGAGTATAACAACGTCACTGGATAGAAGAATAAATAATTAAAACCAATTAAAATCAAAGAAAGTAAAAAGTACACTGTGAATCTATAAGAAAGAGGCAAACCCAGAACTCCTCTAGCCCCCAAAGATACCTTGTCAATGGCTTTCACCCGCAAGAATGATGGATCAGAATTATGGAAGCATTTAAAATGTCTAGGGAGGGTCTTCAAATAATCATTGCTCTCAGCGTCCTTTGCTTTTTCAATGTCACGTATGTGTTCCCTTACCCGGATTCTAAATTCGCGAGTAGTCATACCCACATAAATCTTGTGGCATGGATATTCAGCCACATAGATTACTCCTTTTGTCGAGCACGTTAAAAACTGTCTGATGGTGAATTTTCGAGTCTTAGAGGAATTAAAAAATTCCTTGGACCTTTCAGTATTGAGACAGGCTTTACATTGCCCACAAGGACAGAATCCTTGGATTTGTTCACTAAAGAGTGATACATTTTTTCTTGCTGGCTTGTACTCACTACGTACCAACAAATCCCTCAAGTTTCTTGACCTTTTGGCAATGATACATGGCCTGTCAGATATAATTTTGTTCAATACTGGGTCCGTTTGCAGAACGTGCCAATGTTTCTGGATAATGTTGGAAAAGTTTTTCCATTGATCATTATAAGGAGTAATCAATCTGACTTGGTCCGAGCGAATTTTCAAAGGTTTGGTAGAATAAAGAAGCTGGTTACGGTTGCTGTCTTTCGCCCGTCGATATCCCCGACGGATTTGCCTATGGCCGTACCCACGTTCTCTGAATCTTGTGTAGAGATCAGAGGCTTGTTGCTCAAAAGTCTCGTCTGATGAGCAGATTCTTCTTGCCCTCAAAAATTGTCCCACAGGGATACCACGAATGGTGGAGGGCAAATGTGAAGAATCCGCCCTAAGAATTGAGTTGGTGGCAGTAGGTTTGCAAAATATGTTTGTTTGTACCACGCCTTCAGGGGACACTGTGATGTCAATATCCAAAAAACTGACCCTATGCCTGTAGGCATATGTCAATTTAATATTAAGATCATTATTGTTAAGTTGACACATCAATTTTTGTAGGTCATCAGAGCTGCCATCCCATACGAACAGTACATCATCGATATACCTAATCCAGCTGAGGATGTTTTCACAGCCAGGTATGGGAGAGCTCTGAAAAATCTCACGCTCCCAGGCTCTAAGGAACAAATTAGCATATGAGGGGGCACAAGCCGCCCCCATTTCTGTCCCTTGTGCCTGTAGGAAGATTTCATCCCTAAACATAAAGATGTTATGTGTAAGGATGAACTCAAGTAGTACCATGATCAGGTCACTTAATTCAGTGTCCAGATTGCTATTATACAGGAACCAAGATGCAGTCTTGAGACCGTGTGTATGCATGATGGAGGTATATAGTGCCTCTACATCAGCTGTTACAAGTAACATTTGATCTTCTAAATGAAGTTGGTCTAATCGTCTCAAAGCTGCAGTTGTGTCCTGTATATACGAAGGAAGCGTGGCTACAATAGGTTTAAGATAAAAATCAATTACCCGACAAACCATTTCGCAAAGACTCCCATTGCCCGAGACAATTGGTCTGCCAGGCGGGTCATGAATGTCCTTATGTATCTTAGGGATGAGATATAAAGTAGGCATCCGAGGTTTTAATTTTTGTATATAATCAAAGAATTTTTTTGTAACAATGCCATTTTCATATGCTTGCTCCAAAATTTTAATCAATTCCAATTGAAACCTGTCAGATGGGTTATGGGAGAGTTTCTTGTAGCAATGGTGATCAGATAGCAATTTGTAGGCCTGTTTCTCATAAAGAAGGTTGGGCCAAATGACCAGATTTCCACTTTTGTCCGCGGCTTTCAACACACAATCATCCCATTTTCCAATTTCTTGGATAACCTCCCTCAATTGCCTGCTGTCATGATATCGAGGACCCCCAAATTTCAATTTTTCGATATCATGGGTTACCAATTTGACAAAAGTGTCCACCGCTGAACATGTATTGAGGTTGGGAAATTTACTGGACTTGTTCATGAGAGAAACAGGGAAATTGTTCATTGGTTCAGCTTCCTGATCAGCCAGTGACTCAAGAATTGCCACAGCCGCTCTCTCCTCTTCAGTATCAAATATAAATCCCAGATTAGATTTTTCATAAAATCTTTTTAAAATGAGTTTTCGTGCAAACAAATGCACATCTTTTACCGCAGTGAAAATATCAAGAGACTGAGGAGGAGAGAACGTAAGACCCATTTCTAACACGTGTTCCTGCTGAGGTGTGAGTATATGAGTGGATAAATTGATTACCTTTGGTTGATTGCAACGCTTTTGATTGTGGTTTGGTCCATCATAATCTCGAAACGTATTTTTACCACCAAATCTTGTACGAGAGGGTCGGCCATTCTGTGTTTCATGCTCAAGCCCTGAGACGGTGCTACTGGCTACGGATGAGATGGATGACGTGGAGGAATTTCTCAGCAAAATATTCTTATCATCAGCTTTCCTATATTGCCAGCGAAAAACTCTTTTATTTTCGTAATCACTAATATCCCGCTGGTATTTTTTAGATTTAGATTTGCTGATATTTTCCTCCCATTTTTCCATCTTCTTGTCCATATCAGCAAGGAATTCTTCCAGCATTTCAGCTGGAATATCTTTCAGCATTTGTTTATGTACTTGGTCCAGCTCATGATCAATCTCTCCCAGGACATTAAGATTTCTCTCATTAATAATTTCAATGAAAGTCAGTGAACAGGACGAAGCGGCTGCCTCCCATTTTTTGTTTAGCTCTGCATCCTCCAAACCAAATGTGGGAAACAGTTGAATGCGTAGCCCCCTTGGAACAATTTTTTGTTTATGATAATTGTCCAAGGAGGCTTTGGTCCACCAAATTCTTGTTTTTTTCTGGAGCAGATTTTTATATTTTTTAAAAAGTTCTTTGTGATCAACATGTGTACTATTAAAAATACCTGCGGTACCGGGTTTAAACAATTCAGATGCTTTATCTTGCCAGGACAACATCCTGGCTTTTAGGTACATGTTCCGGAACTATATCTGTTGCAAAACAGAACATCAATATTAACAATCTAAACAGGTACCGGATAGTATCCGAACGGAGGAAATTAACCTCCACCACCAAACTCAATCAATATAGTAACAACTAGTGTGGGATATATAAATCCAAACCACCACAAAGAGTAACTAAGGTTTAAAATATATTATATTTATTGGTATTCTTTAAAATTAAAGATATAAAAAAACAGTGGATAACCCATACCACAGATGTAGGGTGTTAAACCATGAATCATTACAAGAGATGTATATACATGCTACTACTTGGCAATATATTTGGGAGGTAAATGATACTGAATTGGGCCCTAATATGCATAGAGAGATATATATTTAACAGGTGAACAGATCAATCCACATCAAAAGATATACACATGCATAATAAATAAGAGCCCAGATTACCTTAAGCCAATGTTTGTATGAATGAAAGCATGGTAAACACCCACCGCTCCGACGATCGTTTCAACACCTTTTTCAAGGAGCGCTGCATATGGTGTGTGCATGTGTTCATTTATATAGGAGCGATGAGAATGAGTTAATCCCCCACAGCTGTGTGAAAGGAACTGCAGAGCCATGTGGCGCGCATGCCTGATGACTGCTTCCTATCAGGCAACTTCCTTCCACGGACGGTGACCAGCAAGCACTCGGTTGCTATGCAACGTGCGTGCCAGTGGTCACATGATCCGTGTGGGGAAGTGCCGGAAGTCAAAGACTTCCTGCATGCGCGACCTGTCTGCTAAAGCATCGGTAAGTATTATAACTACATTGGGGTGAATGAGTGAAGAGACTGAATGAATATTATCGCTGGAGAGTAAGATAAATATGTATATGAGAAAATGAGAGTATTTTATATATAACAGTACCAATGCGTGATATATATATAAGTGTACGGGTGCACATGTATATTATACCACTAGGGACTGAGATGTATATGAGAAGGAAAAATTTATATATAACAATGACTGCTGCATACAATATGTATGAGTGTACAAATGCATGTATATACTATATGTGCGTATATATAAATCCAAGATTGTTATATCACACAGGCCATCAAGACCCAAAACAAATACCATATATAATTATCCTATGCGCCAAGCATAGCCTAAATAAACGGGTTAATTTACAAATATTAATAAACATTCTTAAAGATATATTCTTTGGACACACATAGAGTACATACCTCAACCTCACACAATTAATCTGCAACATGCCCTAACTATTGTATCTCAAACCTACAATATACATGCAAAGTAAATTAAAAAATAAAAAAATAAAATAAATAAATAAATAAATAAATTACAATTATCCATTGAATGTGCCAAAACCTATTAGACCCATTATGTAAATATGGATTAACAATAAAAAATTGTGTGTGTTGGGAGTGCGAAATGTAAAACAGTTACAAAAGGAAAGTGCATAGAACAAATACAAGAATGTAAATGAAATTAGTGTGTGTGTGAATAATATTAATAAGCATACACTACTGCTAAGTCATCAGGCATGCGCGCCACATGGCTCTGCAGTTCCTTTCACACAGCTGTGGGGGATTAACTCATTCTCATCGCTCCTATATAAATGAACACATGCACACCCCATATGCAGCGCTCCTTGAAAAAGGTGTCGAAACGATCGTCAGAGCGGTGGGTGTTTACCATGCTTTCATTCATACAAACATTGGCTTAAGGTAATCTGGGCTCTTATTTATTATGCATGTGTATATCTTTTGATGTGGATTGATCTGTTCACCTGTTAAATATATATCTCTCTATGCATATTAGGGCCCAATTCAGTATCATTTACCTCCCAAATATATTGCCAAGTAGTAGCATGTATATACATCTCTTGTAATGATTCATGGTTTAACACCCTACATCTGTGGTATGGGTTATCCACTGTTTTTTTTATATCTTTAATTTTAAAGAATACCAATAAATATAATATATTTTAAACCTTAGTTACTCTTTGTGGTGGTTTGGATTTATATATCCCACACTAGTTGTTACTATCTTCTTGAGACTGTCTCTAGGACCAATGCTGTGTTTCAGAGGGAGTTGCCGGCGATATTCATTACTCCTAGTGAAGTCTTCAGTAAGAGCAGTAACTCCTCCTTTCTGGTGTTTGAGGACATGTGCACATTTTTCTGGAGTCGTCTAAAAGCTAAGAAATTTCCCCTGTTTGTCATTCCTTTTTGTCTGTAGAGTTCAGTGGAGATTGACTAGTGCTCCTCTCCTCCCTTCCCTACCCTTAGTCTAACGCCAGGGAAAGGGGGAAACAGCAAAAAGGCAATGGTAGTTACCAGCCAGGATGTCAAGGAACATGCACAACAGGACGCAGCGGGCCCCTTTTTGTTAGAAGGAGGTAACACAGGTGCAGAATGAAGATAACGATAAAGTAGGGACTCGCAAAATCGTGGGGACCCTTGACGGGGATTGCGACCTTACGTATTTTGGCCAAAATATTAACTAATACCTCATATGATATTTTTGCACTTTTTTATCTGACAGGACACAGCCAGGCCCATTAATGGTGACCTTGTGAATTAGGGGCTGGCACCTCTGTGATACACGGATAGGGTGCCGGGCATCCAACCTAATCGAATAGTAGGGGCGTCTAATAGGATGCTGGCTAGGCACGATGCCACATGTATGTGACCTGCACCCTATTCCAAGTTTCATCTGTGTGCAGTTTTAGTGCTAGGCAATCAGGATGAGAGGATGAGAGTGATTGTTCATTAGCATTCTGCACCTGTGTTACCTCCTTCTAACAAAAGGGGGCCTGCTGCGTCCTGTTCTGCATTTTCCTTGACATCATGGCTGGTAACTACCACTGCCTTTTCCTGTTTTCTAATTTGATTTTGGAATTTTTAAAAAAATCTGTTTACTGTTCTGGCTGGGCTCTTTGTTTTTAACGCCAGGGAAAAACAGGGCCAGGAACACTATTGGTTAAGAGCCAATATAGGGTCGATATTTGAGGCAGGGTGACACTAGACCAAACTAGGAGGTCTCCACTCCCCCCTTTCCCTAGTGTCTGGGCTCCCTTTCCCTCTTCCCTCTGTGTTGCACTAAGTCTTTCCCACACCTTGCGTGACATTATCACCGGCCGAGCACATTTTGAAAGGAGAAAAAAAAAGTAGAAAACTGACACTTTGTTTTTTTTTTTCTCTGTGTGTTTTTGGGCATGGACCTTTTTTTTTCTCTTTCTCCCTTGGTATGGGTTCAGTTGCAGAGCTCGCAGAGCGGCTGCACATGCTGTCGCTGGAGGTGAATGATGTCCGCGGTGAGGTACAGCAGCAGCATCAGCGGTTACAGGTCGCCAATGTGGGGGTCTCTGCAGGTAGGCCTGTCCAGCCTAAACCCAAAGTTTCCCTCCTAGACAGGTTTTCAGGAGGTAGGGACAATTTGTTTGTATTCAAGGAGGCATGCAAACTGTATTTCAAACTTCATCCTTACTTCTCCGGAAATGAGGAGCAACAGGTTTGAATTGTGATCGCTGTACTTTAGAGAGATCCTCAGACGTGGGGGTTTTCTTTACCGCAGGACTCGGTCTTGGCCCTCATCTATGATGACCCTTACCGAGTCTCCTTGGCTGAGTTTAGGCTATATAGCCTTCTGCAGGGGAATCGGTCAGTAGAAACGTACAGTTCGGAATTCCATAGATGGGCAACGGATTCCAAATGGAATGACTCAGCCCTTAGAAGTCAATTTTGTGAGGGGCTTACTGAAAGGTTGAAAGATGCCTTGGCATTATATGAAACCCCTCAGTCCTTGGAGGCTGCCATGTCGTTGGCCATACATCTTGATAGACGACTTCAGGATAGACAGGTGAGACCACCTTCTCCGTGGCCTTCTTGTCGGGGTTGTGTACCTCTGTCGGGGGGAGCAGTCTGGGGTGAACCAGTACTGGGGGAGGTGTAGGAACCCATGCAGTTAGGGGGTGTCTCTGCATTATACATCTCCCTGGAGATTCGCAAGATAAAAGGTGTATGTTTTTGTTGTGGGAAAAAAGGCCATTTTGATGGGACCTGTCCTTCAATTCCTAAACAAAAGGAGACTCGATTAACTCTTGGTAGTCTGGAGTTAGATAAACAAGTGGTGCATTTGAGGCCAAACTGCAGTTCCCGCTTTGTCCTGACAGCAGAGGTGGTGCTAAACCGACAAAAATTTCTGTGTTTGTTGACAGCGGAGCCGGAGTCAGCATGCTTGATGCTGAGTTTGTGAAGACTCATGGTCTTGCTTGCTGTACTTTAGATAAACCTATTTCCATTTTTGCCATCGACTCAGCGCCACTTGCACAGAAAGCATTTACTCAGATTGTACATAATGTAAAACTGAGGGTGGGGTCAGTTCATCGTGAAATTATTCCTTGCTATGTCCTGGACAATCTTCCTACACCGATTGTTTTGGGTATTCCGTGGCTTGTTAAACATAAGCCATTGATGGACTGGCAAGCGGGGAAATTATTGAATAGGGAGATTACTGCCATGCAAATTGTTTAGATATTTCCCTTGCTACTGTCTCTACAGAAATATTACCTGCTTTTCTGTCTGGTTTTGAGGATGTTTTTTCTGAGAGGGGGAGTCAGGATTTTCCTCCTCATCGTGTTTAAAACTGTCCTATTACCTGACCCCCGGTGCTAAACTACCGAAATCCAGACTGTATAATCTTTCTGGCCCTGAGAGATAAGTCATGAAGGATTTCATTGTGGAGAGTCTGAAGAAGGGACAGGAATCCTCTGATTCCTGATTTGTTCAGCCAGGTTGTGGGAGCTTAGGTATTCTCCAAGTTGGATCTAAGGGGAGCCTACAATCTGGTTAGAGTCAGAGAAGGGGACGAATGGAGTTTGGTTATGTCTTTTGGTTTGACTAATGCACCTGCGGTATTCCAGCATTTCATAAATGATATTTTTAATTGTTTGGTGGGGCGGTTTGTGGTGGTCTATCTGGACGATATTTTGGTTTACTCACCAGATTTTGAAACTCATCGGGGGCATGTTAAGCAGGTTCTTCAGATATTAAGGGACAACAAACTTTATGCCAAACTGGAAAAATGTGTTTTTGCTGTTCAGGTGGTGCAGTTTTTGGGGTACTTGTTGTCGTCTTCAGGTTTTCAGATGGATCCGGAGAAGATCCGTGCAGTCCTTGATTGGGAACGTCCCGAGAACCTGAGGGCTTTACTAATTTTTACTGGAAATTCATCCAAAATTACTCTGTAATTGTGAAACCCCTTACTGACATGACTAAGAAGGAGTTTGATTTTTCCAAATGGTCGGATGCCTCAGTCCAGGTTTTTTCTTCTTTAAAGAACTGTACCTATACTCAGTCAACCCGATGTTTCCCAACCCTTTATGTGGATGTTGGTGCGTCGGATTTCGGGATTGGGGCTGTGTTGTCTCAGGGTCCGTCCCCTGGTAAATGGCGTCCATGTGCCTTCTTTTCTAAAAAAATTGTCTTCGGCTTAGAGAAATTATGACGTGGGTAATAGGGAACTTTTGGCGATCAAATTGGCGTTCGAAGAATGGCGACATTGGTTGGAAGGGGCTGTCCATCCTGTTACTGTTATTACTGACCATAAGACCCTGTCATATCTCCAGTCAGCTAAACATCTCAAACCTAGGCAAGTCAGATGGTCCCTGTTTTTTAATTAGGTTCAATTTTGATGTCACTTTTCATCCACGGGTCAAAAATGTCAAGAGTGATGCTTTGTCCCGGAGCTTTCCTGGTGGTGGTGAACATGAGAACCCTGTCCCAACATTAGAGAAAGGGGTAGTCATTTTGGCACTGTATTCTGAACTGGAGGGTGAGGTGTTGGAGGCTCAGGGGGACACTCTTGCCTCCTGCGCTTCAGGAAGGTTATTTGTACCATTAAATCTGCACCACAAAGTAATTAAAGAGCATTATAACTCTGTGCTTTCTGGGCATCCAGGTGGTAAGGCAACCGCGGACCTCCTCTCTCATCGTTATTGGTGGCCGGGGTTACATCAGGATGTGATTGAACACGTAGCTGCTTGTAGTATTTCCGCGCGTTCTAAGGTTTCGCATACCCGTCCATCTGGTACTCTTCTTCCGCTACCTATCCCTAGTAGGTCATGGACACACTTGTCCATGGATTTTATTACTGACCTACCAGTTTCTGCAGTCAAAACGGTGGTTTTGGAGGTAATAGATAGGTTCAGTAAAATGGTTCCCTTTGTCACATTGCCTGCACTTCCAAATGCCAAGACAGATGTTCATAAATGAGATTGTGAAGCTTCACGGGGTTCCCTCCGATGTGGTGTCAGATTGGGGGACCCAGTTTGTTTCCAAGTTCTGAAAGGCATTCTGTTCTCGACTGGGGGTGCAGCTGTCCTTTTCTTCTGCCTTTCACCCTCAGTCGAATGGTCAGAGCGAGCGTGTCAATCAGAATTTGGAGACCTACTTCAGGTGTTTCATCTCCGAAAATCAGGAGGATTGGGCATCTTACTTACCGCTGGCAGAATTTGCCATTAATAATCATCGTCAAGAATCCGCTGGCAGGTCACCGTTCTTCGGTGCATACGTTTATCACCCACAGTTTGGTACCTTTAGTGGGGGAGGAGCTTCAGGAGTTCCTGAGGTGGAATGGTATGCTTTGTCGCTTTCCTCGGTATGGCAGGGTGTTCTGAGTAATTTAAAGATCATGGGAGACAGGTATAAACGTATGGCTAACAGAAAATGCTTGCCAGGTCTGGACCTGAATGTAAATAACCTTGCGTGGTTGTCTACCAGGAATATAAGATTGAAAGTTCCTTCTTGGAAACTGGGACTTAGGTTTATTGGTCCCTATAAAATAAACCGCCATCATTAACCCAGCAGCGTTTCGTCTTGAAGTTCCTCAGGCCCTTAAGGTCCACAATGTGTTCTACAGGCCCTTACTCAAAAAGTATATGGAACCTCTTGAGCCCTCACCTCTACCACCGCCCCCAGTAATAGTTGATGGTAATCTGTGTTGCACAGCTTCTGGATACCCACAGTTGCAGTAGAAACTTCACAGAGCAGAGTACTTGGGATAACAAGGTATTACTTCTCAGAACATGAGGTAAAGGAAAAAACGCACAGTCACACAGTACTGCACCAGGAAGTAAGAACAAAACAGAAAATACAAGAGAGATTTTTTTTCTTTTTACAATACAGTAAACAAGGAAACTTTACACAACATCGCCATCTACTGTCAGATCAGCATAAAGTCCTCCTTCACACAAACAAAGAAGTCCACAACTGTTGCATATACCAACAATCTGGAGTTTCAAATTTCAAGGATTGTACATTCTTGTCTCCAACGTCGTTCTCTACAATACTTGGTGCACTGGAAAGGCTATGGTCCAGAGGAGAGTATGTGGGTTTCAGCGTCAGAGGTGAACGCTCCCAGGTTGGTTCGATCATTCCACACCTCTTATCCTGAGAAACCCGGTCCTGAGTGTCCGGAGGCCACTCGTAGAGGAAGGGGTACTGTCACGGGTGTGTCAGAGGTGACAGACAGTCGCCCTACAGTTGTTCGCAGGAGATCTCCACATTTGGCATTATACACATTTTCTTGAGGTTTTCTCTAGGACCCAGCGGCTACCTGGCCTGGGTGTATAAATACCTTCTGTGTTTCAGAGGGAGTTGCCGGCGATATTCATTACTCCTAGTGAAGACTTCAGCAACAGCAGTACTTCCTCTTCTCTGGTGTTTGAGGACATGTGCATATTTGTTTGGAGTCATCTAAAAGCTAAGCAATTTGCCCTGTTTGTCCCTCCTTTTAGTCTTTTGAGTTCAGTGGAGATCGGCTAGTGCTCATCTCCTCCCTTCCCTAGCCTGAGTCTAACGCCAGGGAAAGACAGGGCGAGGAACGCGTGCGGCAATTGGTTAAGAGCCAATACAGGGTCGATAGTTGAGGCTGGGTGACACTAGACCAGACTAGGAGGTCTCCACTCCCCCCTTTCCCTAGTGTCTTGGCTCCCTTTCCCTCTTCCCTCTGTTTTGCACTAAGTCTTTCCCACACCTTGCATGACACTGGGTTAGTTGAGCTCCAATCAGCTCCCTGATCCAATGTACAGAGATGTACTCATGCTGCTGATGTCACTGCAGCGCGATGAGGTCAACTCATCACCCTACTGATGTCATTGCAGAGCACCATGAAGAAGGAAAAGCCAAATCTTGCAGCAGGTAATGACTCATAGAGACAAATATACTCGGGGGTGCCTTGGTATGGAGAATGGGGTGGGGGCCTTGGTATGGTGAATGTGATGGTCCTTAGTATGGAGAATGGGGTGAGGGGCTTAGTATGAGAATAGGGAGGAGGGCTCGATAATAGAGAAAGGGTAGCATGAGGGTGTTCGCTATGGAGAAGGGGTAGCATGAGGGGGCTCAGTATGGAGAAGGGGTAACATGGGAGGCTCATAAAAGAAAATGGGATAGCATGGGCAGGCTCAGCATGAAGAATGGGGTAGTGTGGGGGCCTCAATGTGGAGAATAATGTAGCATGAGGGGCTTGGTAAGGAGAATAGGGTAGCATGGGGGCTTGGTATGGAGAAGAGGTAGTATGAGATGAGAAAGCTTGATATGGAGAAGGTATATCATAGTGGGGTTTGTCATGGAGAATGTGGTAGCATGGGGAGGCTTGGCATGAAGAATGGGGTAGCATGAGGGGGCTCGGTAAGGAGTATAGAGTTGCATGAGGGGGCTCGGTATGGAAAATGGGGTAGCATGGGGCCTCGGTATGGAGACTGGGATAGCATGAGGGAGTTCTGTATGGAAAATGGGGTAGCAGGGGTAGTATTCAGGTGGCATTATAATGACAATGTCATTTTTAATGGTACTATTTCTGGAAAAATCATCATGGAGTCAGGTACTTATATCTAATGTGCATTTACATTGGTCAGTTTCAGCCTTTAAATGATCGCTGATCTGCTATATGAAGCCAATCGGCAGTCCCATAATAACCTGTTTAGACAGGATGTCATTTTGCTTTCATGTGCACAGAACGAATATTAACATGATCATCCTGTGCACAAAGAAAAGCACTCTTCTCAGCAGTACATGTGTACAAAGGACATTTAAACGGAGTGGTTCACTCCCAAAATGCCAATTAATTTGCTTACACATTTCTATTGGAGACATAGCCCAGGTTATAATTTATTATTTCATGTTTTAGATGCAAATGAGGGCTCTTATGTGCACCCTTGGCTTGGCTAATTATGTCTTCTTAGATCATTACACCCTACCATTTAAAAATTAAAGTCAGTCCCTTTTCTTGATTGACAGAGTTCCATTGGTAATGCTGCAATATCGTACTCATTAATGTGCAGAAACTCTGAATAATATCCTTTGCTTCTATGATCAAAAAGTAGAATAAATAAAGTCCACGTCTCCTTTATACACGGAAAGCAGGGGCGTACATAGAAGTCATGGGGCCCCATAGCAGAAGCTCTAATTGGGCCCCCCCCCTACAAAAAATAAATATTTGTCTATGTCACAGAAGAGCAGCTCTCATAACTTTCCAGCCTTTAGGCTGTGTGCACACAATGCGTTTTTAATGCGTTTCCGCAGCGTTTTTGCAGCTGCGGAAACGCTGCGGAAACACATTAAAAACGCATGGTAGAAGGGCAGCAATGTTCCCAATGATAATCCGCATGTGCTGTACCCATGCTGCGGATTTTTCTGCAGCGTTTATGCTGCGCTCAAAAATCCGCAGCATGTCCATTAATTTTTCGGAAACGCGGCGTTTTTGCCGCCATTGACTTGCATTAGAACGCGCCAATACCGCAAGACTGCATTTGTACTTGCGTTATTGGCGCATTCTAATGTGCGGATGGTACCCGGGTGTGGAGGAGAGGAGACTCTCCTCCACACCCAGGTACCATTAAAAAGCTGTAAAAACAAGAATAAAATAAAAAATAAGATATATTCACCTTCCGACGGCCCCCGGTCTCCTTCCCTCTGCTTGCGTGCAAGACTGAAGAGTGAGAAATGCAGCAGCTACTGGTACATTTCCCCATCCTCGTATGTGTGGCCCCCTCAATCCCACAATCCCTGGTATGTGTGGCCCCCACAATCCCTGGTATGTGTAGCCTCCACAATCCCCCAATCCCTGGTATGTGTGGCCCCCTCAATCCCACAATCCCTGGTATGTGTGACCCCCTCAATCCCACAATCCCTGGTATGTGTGACCCCCTCAATCCCACAATCCCTGGTATGTGTGGCCCCCTCAATCCCACAATCCCTGGTATGTGTGGCCCCCTCAATCCCACAATCCCTGGTATGTGTCGCCTCCTCAATCCCCCAATCCTGGTAAATGTGGCCTCCTCAATCTCCAAATCCTGGTACGTGTGGCCTCCTCAATCCCCAAATCCTGGTACGTGTGGCCTCCTCAATCCCCAAATCCTGGTATGTGTGGCCTCCTCAATCCCCAAATCCTGGTATGTGTGGCCTCCTCAATCCCCAAATCCTGGTATGTGTGGCCTCCTTAATCCCCAAATCCTGGTATGTGTGGCCTCCTCAATCCCCAAATCCTGGTATGTGTGGCCTCCTCAATCCATGTATCCTGGTATGTGTGGCCTCCTCAACCCCTCAATCACTGCACACATAAAACAATAAACACTTATACTCACCTTCCTTCCTCACCTCTGCTCCAGCAGCTCATGTCGGCATCTGAGCTGCACGCGCTCTCAGAAGCTGAGGTGAGCTGCTGCTGCTGCTGGCACATTCACTCCTCTCCACGCCGAGACTATGGGCGTGGAGAAGCTTGAATATGCTTTCTCTTTAGCGGCGGGCAGGCACTGACAGCAGGAGCCGGGGCTCAGCGCTCCTCCGTGCCCGCTACTAAAGAGAATGAATATTCCATCTTCTCCACGCCCATGGGAGTGGAGAAGAGGGAATATTCATGTACCTTTAGCAGCGGGCACACGTGGTAGCTGCAGCAGCGGCTACTGTGTGTGCTCCGCTCCTCCACTGCCGCAACCCGCTCCTCTGCCGCTGCAACCTCCTACTTACCTATCCTCCTCGCTCCCACGCTGCTTGGGGCCCTCACGGGCCCCCTCCAGCCACGCGCCCCATAGCAGTGGCGTAGTCTGCCGCCATTGGCGGTACGCCACTGACAGAAACTGTACATGTGACTACTCCATGCTTCAGAGAGACGAACCCTTTGAATATTTACTCCTCTAATAAGCTCACGTTTATTACGTTTTCTCGAATCAGATTGATATATTGGGTTGTGCACGCGTCTTCTTGTGCAAAGTGGCTTCGGAGATAAGTGGCAGTTATTTCAGAGGCCATGGACTAACACCCGTCTTCTTCTCTTTTCACACAGGTACATGCTCTTCTCCTGCACAATTCCTCTGCCTGCTGTATATGCCGCCATCTAATGCTCTGCTCTCCTGATTCAACTCACTGGTAGAATTCTCTGCTTGATATTTCTACTTTATCTGTCCCATTCCACTCAATACTCACATATGTCTGTCCTATCCCCACTGTAGATTTTATCTGATGTTTAGAGGTGCCAAACTGCAGAGCCTACAGAGTCCTAGCTCTGTGTTTGATCACCCAGCCATCTCCTGGTGAGATGACCAGCTGCTAATTTAGCCACAAGCAGCTCCCACAATGCCCCTCACCTGATGGTTTAGTGTGCCCTCTATATTTAGAAGATCTTTAAGGGGTGCACACGTGCTGGGTTGTGCACCGTCTTCTTGTGCAAAGTGGCTTCGGAGATAAGTGGCAGTTATTTCAGAGGCAGTTAGTCAGGGCAGGAGTCAGGTAACCAACACTTTGACCACTTACTCTCTTTTAACTATGTTTCTGTTAGCTCTCACTTTTTCCTCTATAGTCCTCCACTTTCTAGTAACCCCTCAAATCCCTACACCTAGTAAGAAACTCTTCATCTCTCCCTCCATCCTCCCCATTCATCTCACCTCCTCCTCCGAATTATTCCTCAAAATTCAATCCTGGATCTCCAAACACAGACAGCCACCTCATGCTCTCTCTTGCTCCCACCTGCTAACACCTTCTCTGCTCCTCCTCACTGCTGGAGATATCTCTCCAAATCCTGGTCCTCCTCGCCATATCCCCACAGTTACTTCTACCTCCTATCCACGACCTTCCACAAACTGTCGCAACCCTTCTAACCTCATACCCATCCAACTAATCCCCACTTCCTTAGTTGCTCTAACAGGAGCTCTATGGAACGCTCGCTCCGTCTGCAACAAACTTTCCTACATCCACGACCTTTTCATTACTAACAAACTTTCGTTCCTCGCCATCACCGAAACCTGGCTCACCCCCTCTAACACACCCACACCCCCCGCCCCAATGGCAAACATGGCGGAGGCGTAGGTTTTCTCCTGTCAGATACCTGCGTTTTCACCCAAATATCACTGCCACCCTCTGTTATACTCCCCTCTTTTGAGGTGCACTGTGTGCGCATCTATTCCCCCTCTGACCTCTAACTGGCCGTCATTTACCGACCCCCAGGGCTAGCCACCACTTTCTTAGACCACTTCACCACCTGGCTGCTTCACTTCCTTTCCACTGACATCCCCACTATCATAATGGGTGACTTCAACATCCCCATTGACACTTCCCACTCATCTGTCTCTAAGCTCCTATTCCTCACTTCCTCCTTCGGCCTTGCTCAATGGTCTTCGGCAGCTACTCATAAAGATGGCCACACACTGGACCTCATCTTCACCCGCCTCTTTTCCCTTTCTAACCTCTCTAACTCACCCCTCCCTCTCTCTGACCATAACCTCCTCACATTCTCTACCCTCTCCTGTCCAGGTGCACAATCCCCACTCCACAAACTTACACACGCTCGCAGAAATCTCAAACACCTTGACCTACACTCACTCTCTGAATCCCTCCTCCCTCTTGCAGACATAAATTCCTTACACAATGCAGATGTTGCTGCAGCTTCATATAACACTACATAACACCACAATAGCTGCAGCTCTCGACTCGATCGCCCCTCTCACACATACCAAATCTCGCACAATCAACAGGCAACCCTGGCACACCAAACTTACTAAAGAACTGCGACGGGCCTCCAGGGTTGCGGAGCAGAGATGGAAAAGGTCTCACTCCATCGAGCACTTCATCGCATTCAAACAATCCCTCACTATTTTCAAGTCCGCACTCACTACAGCGAAACAATCCTACTTCTCATCTCTCATATCCTCCCTATCTCACAACTAGAGATGAGCGGTGTTCGACTAGAACTGTTCGCCAATCTCAAATTTGAGCTGTTTTGGGCGGTATTGGACGAGCTCGAACGATTTGCAAAAAATTCGGCTGTTCGAGGTTATGTTCGATAACTGTTCGTGCACCAAAAGCGTGTCCTGCATGTCTGGCGCTATTTTTGAGCACCAATCATGCAGGGATTGTCTGCCACTCACTGTAATGCCACAGCCATGGTTGTTGTGGCATTACAGTGATTGCCCAAATCGATGGGAACAGTGCCCACAGTGAAACATGAAAAGCCGGCAATTCAGCAGCGGCATACACCGGTACCCGACAATTTAGAACAGAAAGAATAGAGAATCACACATAGATTAGATAGATAGAAACATGTCAGTCACATATATATGAAGTACAGTGACAGTGTTGCTTACTGTACTTGTCATTTAGTGTAAAGGATTTATTAAAAAAAATAATAGTGTTTTCATGCACCGTCTCTTTAAAAAAGCCGGCCGGCATTTCAGCAGCGATACCTGACAATTTAGAATAGAAGGAATAGAGAATCACAAATAGATTAGATAGATAGAAACATGTCAGTCACATATACAGTATATGAAGTACAGTGACAGTGTTGCTTACTGTACTTGTCATTTAGTGTAAAGGATTTATTAAAAAAAATAATAGTGTTTTCATGCACCATCTCTTTAAATAAGCCGGCCGGCAATTCAGCAGCAGTACCCGACAATTTAGAATAGAAGGAATAGAGAATCACACATAGATTAGATAGATAGAAACATGTCAGTCACATATATATGAAGTACAGTGACAGTGTTGATTACTGTACCTGTCATGTAGTGTTAAAATAAAGGATTTATTTAAAAAAAAATTGGCGTTTGGTTCCCCATAATTTTAGGCTCTAGCGGATGTTAAGCAGATGGCTGGGGCAGATGTTTGAAGCCTGGGAAGGGGGTAATACCCACGGAGCTTCCCAGGCTACTAATATCAGCCCCCAGCTGAATACCTAGCCTTTACTAGCTATTAAAATGGGGGACCCCCCCAAAAAAATGACGTGGGGTTCCCCCTATTTTAATAGCTAGCAAAGGCTAGGCAGACAGCTTAATAGCCCAGGAAGGGTGCCAT
Source organism: Phyllobates terribilis (assembly GCF_046119375.1). NCBI lineage: Eukaryota > Metazoa > Chordata > Amphibia > Anura > Dendrobatidae > Phyllobates > Phyllobates terribilis. The sequence goes on along the minus strand of NW_027363651.1, from coordinate 511,056 downwards.
GAATATTGGCCCCCTCCCAGGCTAGAAACATCGGCCATCAGCCGTCCCAGAAATGGCGCATCCATAGGATGCGCCAATTCTGGCACTTAGCCTCGCTCTTCCCACTGCCCTGTAGCGGTGGCAGTGGGGTAATAGGGCTGGGGTTGATGTCAGCTTATAATGCCAGCTGACATCAAGCCCAGGTTAGTAATGGAGAGGCGTCTACAAGACACCCCCATTACTAACCCCATAGTCAAAGTTAAAAGAAAACACAAACACCCAGAATAAAGTCCTTTAATTGAAATAAAGACACAATACTTTATTGTTCTAAATTAAACCATACTTACCATCACGCCCATTCCAGCTGAAGCCAACGATCTCCTGCAATAAAAGTAAAATAATAAAGCAACATCATCCTTACCTTTCCATGGTTCCCACGACAGCTTCAGCTCTGCTACATCGAGATGACGGGCTGGACCGCAGCAGAACGCTGCCATTTAGCTTGCCATGCCGCACACACTGAGAAGCGCAGGCATGCTTGCGCTCCTCAGTGTCTCGCTGTGACGGCATAAAAATGAGACGAGTTCATGTCCAATGAACTCGGCTCACCTCATGCACGTCACTGACAGCGTGGGAGAATTCTCATGCTGAAGCGCTGAGTGCAGGAGAATTTTCCCACGCTGTCAGTGACGTGTCTGGCCGGCGGCCGCGACCAATCAGCAGAGCCGGGTTTAAATTTGACGCCAATACTGCTGATTGGTCGTGGCCTGCAACCGCGTCCAGTCAGCCGAGCAGGGTTTAAATTTGGCGCCAATACTGCTGATTGGTCGCGGACGGCGATCGCGACTAATCAGCAGAGCGGTGTTTAAATTTTGCGGCAATATTGCTGATTGATCTCGGGCCAGCGACCGCGATCAATCAGCAGAGCGGTGTTTAAATTTGGCGCCAATAATGCTGATTAGTCGCGGCTGGCATCCGCGACCAATTAGCAGAGCGGGGTTTAAATTTGGTGCCAATCTCGCTGATTGGTCGTGGCTGGAGTCCGCGACCAATCAGCAGAGCGGTGTTTAACTTTAGCGCCAAGATCACTGATTGGTCGCGTGCAGAGAGCGCGACCAATCAGCGAATCGTATTGGTGAGGACCGGGGAGCGCCGCTGCCTGTGCGGATACTTCCGCTGCGAGAAGCCGGGAGATGAGCGACTGCTCGCAGCAGAAGTATCCCGACCCGCAGCGCCGTTCCCCGGTCCTCCCTTGACACCCTAGCCGTTGATGTCCCCACAGTATCCGCATGATGTTATAAAGATCCGGACATTTCTGTTAAAAATCGCTGATTGGTCGCTGGCGCTGTCCGCGACCAATCACCGATTTGGGCGCCAAATTTAAATATCGGCCGCGACCAATCACCGATCTTGGCTCCACATTTAAACACCGCTGTGCTGATTGGTTGCCGACGCTGGGCGCGACCAATCACCGATTTTTGCGCCACATTTAAATAGCGTCCGCGAAAAAATCAGTACAGCGGTGTTTAAATGTGGAGCCAAGATGGGTGATTGGTCGCGGCCGATATTTAAATTTGGCGCCCAAATCGGTGATTGGTCGCGGGCAGCGCCAGCGACCAATCAGCGATTTTTAACACAAATGTCTGGACCTTTGTAACACCATGCGGATACTGTGGGGACATCAGCAGCTAGGGTGTGAAGGGAGGACCGGGGAGCAGCGCTGCGGGTCGGGATACTTCTGCTGTGAGCCCCCGCTCATGTCCCTGGTTCTCGCAGTGGAAGTATCCGCACAGGCAGCGCCGCTGACATCCATGCGGCTAGGGTGTGAAGGGAGGACAGGGGAGCGGCGCTGACATCCAATTGGTCGCAGCCGCTATTTAAATGTGCCGCACAAATCGGTGATTGGTCGCGGTCTTGACCCGCGACCAATCACTGATCTTGCAGCCAAAGTTAAACACTACTGTGCTGATTGGTCGCGGACGCTGCCCGCGACCAATCACCGATTTGTGCGCCAAATTTAAATATCGGCCGCGACCAATCACCGATCTTGGCTCCACATTTAAACACCGCTGTGCTGATTGGTCGCGGCCGATATTTAAATGTGGCGACCAAATCGGTGATTGGTCGCGGGCAGCGTACGCGACCAATCAGCACAGCGGTGTTTAACTTTTGCGGTAAGATCAGTGATTGGTCGGGTCCGAAGACCGCGAAAAATCATCGAATCGTCTTGGTGAGGACCGGGGAGCGGCGCTGCCTGTGCGGCTACTTCCGCTGCGAGAACCCGAGACATGAGCGGGCGCTCGCAGCAGAAGTATCTCGACCCGCAGCGCCGCTCCCCGGTCCTCCCTTCTGCATGGAGGTCAGCGACGCCGGCGGTCCTTCCGCTGCTACCGGCCGGGAGATGAGCGCCTCGCGCCGCTCATCTCCCGGCTGCATCTCCGTCCCGCAGATGGGTCCGGCGGTCGGGGTCCTTCTGCTGTTACCAGCCGGGAGATGAGCGTCTCGCGCCGCTCATCTCCTGGCTGCATTGCTGCTGAGCTCCTTCCCGCAGATGAGCCGCTAACGGCCGCCATCTTTTTTCAGAAATTCCGCGGCGCTGATTGGCCGCTGCCGGACCAATGAGCGACGTGGGATTTCCTGGACAAACAGACAGACAGACAGACAGACGGGATAAGACAATTATATAGTAGATAATTTAAAAAAAAAGGGCTTCTCTATATTGTTGTGTCCGGCCATGTACAAATAGGCAGCTGGTGGTTGGGGGCTGCCCGTTCCTGCCTGCTGTACCTGGCTGGACACAAATATAGTGCGAAGCCCCACGTCAATTTTTTTTAAATTATTTCATGAATTTCCTGAAATAATTTAAAAAAATTGACGTGGGGCTTCGCACTATATTTGTGTCCAGTCAGGTACAGCAGGCAGGAACGGGCTGCCCCAAACCACCAGCTGCCTATTTGTACCTGGCCGGACACAACAATATAGGGAAGCCCTTTTTTTCTTAATTATTTCATGAATTTCATGAAATAATAAAAAAAAAAATACGTGGGGCTTCGCCCTATTTTTGTGTCCAGCCAGGTACAACTAGGCAGCTGGGGGCTGGAATCCGCAGCACTGGGAGGCCCAAGCTTTCTGGGCCCCACCCACTGCAAATTGCAGTCCGCAGCCACCCCGGAAAATGGCGCGTTCATAGAAGCGCCATCTTCTGGCGATGTACCCAACTCATCCAGGGCCCTGGTGCGGTGGCTCACTGGGTAATAAAGGGGTTAGGGCCAGCTTGGTATTATCAGCTGGCCCTAAGCCCGAAATTCATGGGGTCACGCCAATATTAGACATGACCACCATGAATTTCTAGTAAAGTATTAAAAAAAAACACAACACCCAGAATAAAGTCCTTTAATTGAAATAAACACACAATTCTTTATTGTTCTAAATGAAACCATACTTACCATCACGCCCATTCCATCTGAAGCCAACGATCTCCTGCAATAAAAGTAAAATAATAAAGCAACATCATCCTTACCTTTCCATGGTTCCCAGGACAGCTTCAGCTCTGCTACATCGAGATGACAGGCTGGACCGCAGCAGAACGCTGCCATCCAGCCTGTCATCCCCCAGACACTGAGAAGCGCAGGCATACTTGCACTCCTCAGCGTCTCGCTGTGACGGCATCCAGATGAGACGAGTTCATGTCCAATGAACTCGGCTCACCTCATGCACGTCACTGACAGCGTGGGAAAATTCTCCTGCACTCAGCGCTTCAGCGTGAGAATTCTCCCACGCTGTCAGTGACGTACATGAGGTGAGCTGAGTTCATTGGATATGAGCTCACCTCATGCACGTCACTGACAGCGTGGGAAAATTCTCACGCTGAAGCGCTGACTGCAGGAGAATTTTCCCACGCTGTCAGTGACGTGCATGAGGTGAGCTGAGTTCATTGTCGGCTCATCTGGATGCCGTCACAGCCAGACACTGAGGAGCGCAAGCATGCCTGCGCTTCTCAGTGTCTGCGGGATGACAGGCTGGATGGCAGCTTTCTGCTGCGGTCCAGCCTGTCATCTCGATGTAGCAGAGCTGGAGCTGTCGTGGGAACCATGGAAAGGTAAGGATGATGTTGCTTTATTATTTTACTTTTATTGCAGGAGATCGTTGGCTTCAGCTGGAATGGGCGTGATGGTAAGTATGGTTTAATTTAGAACAATAAAGAATTGTGTGTTTATTTCAATTAAAGGACTTTATTCTGGGTGTTTGTGTTTTTTTTAACTTTGACTATGGGGTTAGTAATGGGGGTGTCTTATAGACGCCTCTCCATTACTAACCTGGGCTTGATGTCAGCTGGCATTATAAGCTGACATCAACCCCAGCCCTATTACCCCACTGCCACCGCTACAGGGCAGTGGGAAGAGTGAGGCTAAGTGCCAGAATTGGCGCATCCTATGGATGCGCCATTTCTGGGATGGCTGACGGCTGGTGTTTCTAGCCTGGGAGGGGGCCAATATTCATGGCACCCTTCCTGGGCTATTAATATCAGCCCCCAGCTGTCTGCCTAGCCTTTACTAGCTATTAAAATAGGGGGGACCCCACGTCATTTTTTTGGGGGGGGTCCCCCATTTTAATAGCTAGGAAAGGCTAGGTATTCAGCTGGGGGCTGAAATTAGTAGCCTGGGAAGCTCCGTGGGTATTACCCCCTTCCCAGGTTTCAAACATCTGCCCCAGCCGTCTGCTTAACCTCCGCTAGAGACTAAAATTATGGGGAACCCCACGCCAATTTTTTTTTAAATAAATCCTTTATTTTAACACTAAATGACAAGTACAGTAACCAACACTGTCACTGTACTTATTATATATGTGATTGACATGTTTATATCTATCTAATCTATGTGTGAAGCTCTATTCTTTCTGTTCTAAATTGACGGGTACCGCTGCTGAATTGCCGGCCGGCTTTTTTAAAGAGACGGTGCACGAAAACACTAATATTTTTTTTAATAAATCCTTTACACTAAATGACAAGTACAGTAACCAACACTGACACTGTACTTCTTATATATGTGACTGACATGTTTCTATCTATCTAATCTATGTGTGATGCTCTATTCCTTCTTGTCTAAATTGTCGGGTACCGGTGTATGCCGCTGCTGAATTGCCGGCCGGCTTTTTTAAAGAGAGCGTCTTCTGAGCAGTTTGTCAGCTTTTGGACACCTTTGAAGGTGTTTTATATGTGTTTCTATGTGTTTTTGTTTGCCTGCCATTGGTTTTAATGGTGTTCGACGGTGTTCTAAGGTGTTCGACGAACAGTTCCTCGAACATCCCGGTGTTCGACGAACCGAACCGAACCCGAATACTACGGGGGTGGCTCAACACTACTCACAACTCTAAACAGCTATTTAACACTTTCACGGCTTTCAGTATCACCTCTATGCTGATAACACACAGATCTACCTCTCTGGACCCGATATCTCCTCCCTACTAACCAAAATCCAACAATGTCTGTCCGCCATCTCATCCTTCTTCTCTGCCAGATTTCTAAAACTCAACATGGATAAAACAGAGTGCATCATCTTTCCACCCTCTCATTCATATACCCCATCTGACCTATCCATCAACATCAATGGCTGTTCACTGTCCCCAGTCCCACAAGCTCGCTGCCTTGGGGTAACCCTGGACTCTGATCTCTCGTTCAAACCACATATCCAAGCCCTTTCCACTTCCTGCCAACTCCAACTCAAAAATATTTCCCGGATCCGTGCATTCCTCAGCAAAGACTCTGCAAAAAACACTAGTGCATGCCCTCATCATCTCCCGCCTTGACTACTGCAACCTCCTGCTCTGTGGCCTCCCTTCCAACACTCTTGCGCCCCTCCAATCTATCCTAAACTCTGCTGCTCGACTAATCCACCTGTCCCCCCGCTATTCCCCGACCTCCCCCCTCTGTCAATCCCTTCACTGGCTCTCCATTGCCCAGAGAATCCTACTTCAAAACCCTAACCATGGCATACAAAGCCATCCACAACCTGTCTCCTCCATACATCTGTGACCTAGTCTCCTGGTACTTACCTGCACGCAACCTCCGATCCTCACAAGATCTCCTTCTCTACTCCCCTCTTAACTCCTCTTCCCACAATCGTATACAAGATTTCTCCCGTGCATCCCCCCTACTCTGGAACTCTCTACCCCAACACATCAGACTCTCGCCTACCATGGAAGCCTTCAAAAGAAACCTGAAGACCTACCTCTTCCGACAAGCCTACAACCTGCAGTAACCACCACTCCACCACATTACTGCATGGCCTCCTCTACCCCCACCTACTGTATCCTCACCCATCCCTTGTAGAATGTTAGCCCTCGCGGGCAGGGTCCTCGCTCCTCCTGTACCAGTCGCTGACTCGTTTTGTTAAGATTATGTAAATGTTTTTGCTATGTATATCCCTATCACATGTAAAGCGCCATGGAATAAATGGCACTATAATAATAAATAATAATAATAATATATTGATGGGCATAAACAATTTGATCTTTCAACTTTTCTCCCAAAAACCGCAGAATTTCTAAAGTAGACCAATGTGTATCCAGGTGCCGGTGGAGCAGATGCCAAGAAGCTGACAGTACCTTGTCATGTTGTTGAGTGGAAAAAGCTTCAAGAATATGGTTTGGGAGATCACTGAGGCCTGCTATATACAAATTCAGTCCATGTAACTCTTCTAACAGTTTGGAGGGAAGCTGAGCTTTCATGTGCTCATAGGGATGAGCTAGTGAACTTTCTGTCTGTTTTGAGGAATCCAAAAACCTGTATAAAAATACTTAATGTAGAATCTTTATGCACTGATTTCTGATTTCTTCAGCCTCATTGTGAATGTTATTAACTTGTCCAAAGTCAAAAGAAACAGGCTTTGCTTATCTTTCAGGTGCATTTATTTTTTGCCACAGCAATCCACACAGGAGATAGGTGGATTCCACAACGGCAGTCCCAGTCACCCACTGAAAGCCAAAAACCTCTACGTTGTCGGCCGGGAATGGATCAAGCTTCAATAAGAGCCTCTGTAAGCAGTCAGCCAGCACCTTTTAAAGAGGTCTAGTGCTAATCAGTCCAGAACCCTGAAGGACCAACTGCGGATGCATCTACAGTAGTGATGAGTGAGCGTGCTCACAACTGCTCGGTACTCGCCTGGACATCTCACTGTTTGAAATGCTTGGCGAGTACTTTCTGGATGCTCGGGCGGGAGCTCGAGTCCCCGCCCTGGATGTTTGACACTATTTAAACAGCAAGTAAACATATGGGGATTGCCTGCCAGTCACTGAAATGCAGCAGCCATGTTGGTTGTGGCATGACAGTGATAGCATCATCAGGTCTATATAAGAACCTCTGACCCTATGCTCGTCACAGTGTACCATTTAGACAGGCAGAGTAGGGAGAGCTGCAGCTGAGTGATGGAGAGAATTGGTGGTTTATTTAGTGAAGTATTCCACAGAAATATGTATCTAAACTGACAGACCTTCTAATAACTAATCCAGATGCATATCAATCCTGGTCATAGCAGGAGTAAGGCAGGCATAGTTTGTGGACAGCGTATAGAATAGAATATGGTCCATTGCACGTTCTGTCTGCTGCTATTACTGATATCCATAGCTCTAGATATCAGGGCTAACATTCTTTTTGCTCTTAATCATAATTATTTGCTTGAAAAGAAATATAATGCACCATTTTTACTGTTCCATTTGCTTGTTAGCAGCATTCAGCCAGATTTGTTTGATATTAGTAGCATTGCTGTATTGTGGAAGCAGAGAAACTTGTCCATCATCTCAGGTGATCCGATAATAATGCAGTAATAATCCTGACTTTTTTGGTAAATGTGACAAGTATTATACTCCATTTAAAGTCTGCCTGCTGTGTGTTGTTCAAACCTATTCACACTTGGTTGCTGACCAATACCATGCCAATAAGGCCACTACCTAAAACCGTGGTAATCAGACGTAATCCGATATTACTGCGGTAATAATCCTGACATTTTTGGGAGCATGCCAAATATTATACTCCATTTAAAATGGGCAAGGCGTGTGGCAAGGGCCTGGAAAGTGGACGTGATGGTGATGGTGCACGCAAAGGCCGAGGCCTTGGGCAAGCTGAAATTGTGCCTGCTGAGGGAGCACAACAAGCACCCACATCATGTCGCTCTATCTTCCTGTCCCACTTTGTAGGAGGCCGCGGACACCACTATTGAAGCCAGAGTAGTGTGAAAAGGTTGCTGGTTGAATAGCAGATAATGCTTCCAGTTTCTTTGCCACCACCACCACCCTGTCTTCCACACAGTCCAGTCTCAGTAGTCGTGAGTCTGGACCACATATTTCTCACCCTGATCCTCGTTCCTCCCACCATGCCGAGTGCCCAGTGACAAGTGATTCCAAACTTGGGCAGTCTGAAGTGCTGTTCACTTTTCCATTTACAGATTAGGGCCTCTCACCTGGCCCTCTTCAAGCCATGAAAGATGAGATTGCATATAGTAGCCACAGTCACACATAGGCGACGATGGGAAAGTGCAGTTACTGTCACAAGAGGTGGGTGATGATGATGAGACACAATTGCCAGCAAGCCAAGAGGAGGCCCAGGGTGCATTCGTGCAAGACGACGTGGTGGAAGATGAAGTCACTAACCCAACCTGACAAGGTGACATGCGTGACATGTCATTGCACACTTGCAACCACCTCCATCAGCGTCCACGTCCTTGTTCCAGCGCAGCATTCAATTGTCCCTACCCCAGTCATTTGAACGCAAGTGCAAATAAACTGCCACATTTCTCAAATGCTTGCACTTGAAATGTTGCCTTTTAGGCTCATGGAGATGGAATCTTTCTGCAACCTCATGGTGGCAGCCGTCCCTTGGTACTCGGTTCCCAGCCACCACTATTTCTCCTGGTATGCCGTCCCCACCTTACACACGCACGTGTCAAAGAGCATTAGCCATACCCTCACCAACGCAGTTACTGGGAAAGTTCACCTAACCACGGACATGTGGACAAGTCCCAGGGACGGTACATCTCACTGATGGCACACTGGGTTTATATTGTGGAAGCTGAGACACAGTCGGACCCTGGGACGGAACAAGTCCTCCCGATGCCAAGGATTGCGGGCCCTGGGTCAATCCGAGTTGCCTCCATATTCTATAGCTCCTGCACCTCCTCCTCCTCTTCAGCCTCCATCTACAAAATGACCACATCAGTCAGAAGCTGGAAGCACTGCAGCACTGCCTCAGCCAAGCGGAAACAGGCTGTGCAGAAGCTAATGTGCTTAGGTAACAAACTGCACAACGCTGCACAGTTATAGATAGCTGTAACAGAGCAGACACATCTGTGGCTGTCACCGCTGAACCCACAGCCAGGCATTGTCGTGTGTGACAATGGCCGGAAACTGATGGCAGCTCTGAGGCTTGGCAACCTTGCACAGGTACCTTGCCTGACCCATCTGCTCAACTTAGTGGTTCAGCTGTTTCTCAAAACCTACCTGGATCTGACTGAGCAGTTTGTGACAGTATGCCGCGTGTGTGCACATTTCAGAAAGTCACCTACAGCTTCTCTTAACCTTGCCGTGCTTCAGCACCTTCCAGCTCATCCACTGGTGTGCAATGTCACCACGCGATGGAACTCAACGTTTCAGATGTTGGTAAGGACTAGTGAGCAGCAGAGGGCAGTTGTTGAGTACCAGCTTCAACACGCCCGTCGGTATTCAGGTCAGCCTCCGCACATAAGAGCTGATGAGTGGGCATGGATGTCTGACATCTGTGCTGCACTACAAAACTTTGAGGACTCCACCAAGATGGTGTGCGGTCATGATGCGATAATTAGCGTCACCATCCATCTTCTCTGCCTACTGAAACGCTCGCTGCTCACAATTAAAGAGGAGGCATTAAAGGCAAAGCACGATGAGATAGAGCAAGGAACTATACAGGGTGATGCCACACAACCCAGCCTCATCTCAACGCGAATTGGGTGATAATGAGGAGGAGGAACAGGAGCTGTTTTCCTGCACTACAGACGGTACTATCCACACAACAGTCATACCGTCTGTTCAGCGTGAATTGCCTGAGGAGAGGGAGGAGGAGGACCAGGAAAAGGATGAGGAGGAGAGCATGGACAGTCGCCCTCTTGGTCAGGACAGGGAAGTCTTGGCTGTTGGCAATCTGGCACACATGGCTGACTTTATGTTCCGTTGTCTTTCCCGTGACCCTCGCATTGTATGCATTTTGGTCAACACTAGTTACTGGTTGGTCACACTTCTAGACCCATGCTACAAGAAGAACTTTTTATCTCTTCTTCCCGTGTCGGAGAGATCTAATAAAATGTTGCAGTACCAGAAGGCTCTTGTTGAAGAATTCTTAAAATTCCCATCTCAAAACGCTGGTGGCAGATGTCACAGTTTGTTGGACAACCAAGGAGTACAGGAGAGGGAGACACAAATACGATGAAGCAGAGGCAGGGGAACACTGTCAAAGGTCTGGGACAGCTTTCTCAGCCCCTCCCAGTGCCCAGGCCCTGATGCGCGGGGTACTCTGACAAGGATGGAAAAGTTTTGGAAGATGCTGAAAGAGTACCTTGATGACCGTACCAACGTCCTCCGTGATTCCTCTGTGCCTTATAACTATAGGGTATCCGAGCTGGACACGTGGCACTCTATGCCTTGGAGTTAGAGGCCCAGCCCTGCAGCTAGTGTTTTGTCAGAGCGTGTTTTTAGTGCTGCCGGGGGCATTATAACTGATAGGCGCATCTTATAAAAATGAACAAGGGCTTGTAAGGCGGCGGTGTTCACACCATGCAGTAACTGAGGCAGTGACCCAAGCAAGTCCAGCACAAACAGCTTTATTCAGCAACTCACGGGTAAACAGAAAAGTCCTCCGGTTTGCAGCCGAGTTAACACGAGTCCTTAAACAACGGTTGCCGTGGGCAACGGCCACGCCAGGCCACTCAGAGCCTGACAGGTGCAGAGCCTTCCCAGATGACAGCCGCAGGTGAGTTTGTGACTGCAATGCACTCCAATGGATTTAATAGGTCTCTGTACACATTCTGGGGGATATATAACGTCCCTCGTATACGATCCCGGTCACTGCCTCACATATCCCCCCCCTCTGTTCAAACTTGTGGGGTTGAACATTTGACATCATACAGAGTGCCCGGGACAGGGCATCCGCGTTTGCCTGCGACTTTCCAGGGCGATGTTCTACAGAGAACCTGAAATTTTGCAGTGACACGAACCAGCCGGTGACTCGCGCATTCCTCTCCTTGGCATTTTTCATCCATACCAAGGGTGAGTGGTCCGTCACCAAGTGGAACTGACGCCTGAGTAAATAATAACGTAGCGATTCCAAGGCCCTCTTAATAGCCAAACACTTTTTCTTTACCACGCTATAGTTTTTCTCTGCCGGGACAAGTTTTCTACTCAAGTAGGTGACCGGGTGCTCTTCACCATTCACTTTTTGTGACAATACCGCCCCTAGGCCTACCTCCGAGGCATCTGTCTGTACAATGAAGGTTTCCTTGAAGTTGGGGCTGATGAGGACCGGCTGTCCACACAGGGCCAACTTCATTTACTGAAAGGCTTTTTCTGCCTGAGGGTTCCACCGAACCATTACTTGATTTTTTTCCTTTCAAGAGATCGGTCAGGGCCACCATTCTCCCAGCAAAATTAGGTATAAACCGGCGGTAATACCCAAGAATGCCAAGGAGCGCCCTCACCTGCTTTGTACTTGACGGTTTAGGACAATTTTTTATGGCCTCAACTTTATTGATTTGGGACTTGATAATTCCTCGGCCAATCACATACCCCAAATATCGGGCTTTCTCTAGCCCTATCACACATTTTTTTGGGGTTGACGTTAATCGAGCGGCTCTGAGAGAATCCAGCACTGCTTGTGCCTGGGATAGATGCGTATGCCAGTCGGTGCTAAAGATGATAATATCATCTAGATACGCGGACGCGTACACCTGATGAGACTTGAGCACTATGTCCATCAACCACTGGAATGTAGCCGGGGCCCCATGTAGCCCAAAAGGTAAAACCACATAGTGATATAGACCCTCCGTAGTTATGAAGGCGTTCAAATCCTTCGCCGATTTCGTGAGAGGCACCTGCCAGTAACCCTTGGTGAGATCGAGCGTGGTAAAGTACTGGGCCTGCCCCAGTCTCTCAATCCGCTCATCCACCCTGGGCATTGGATAAAGGTCAAACTTCAACACTTCATTTAGTTTTCGGAAATTGTTACAGAAGCGTAACGATCCGTCTGGTTTCGAAATCAGTACGTTGGGGCTAGCCCACTCACTCAGTGATTCCTCGATGACGCCTAACTGGAGCATTTGTTTTACCTCAGCCTTGATGGATTGCCTCCGAGCTTCGGGTACCCGGTACGGTCTCATTCGCACCTTTACCCCAGGTTCGGTGACAATGTCATGTTGGAGAACTGTAGTCCTACCCGGTAGCTCTGAGAACATATCGGTATTCTGCTGCACCAGTGAGCGAGCCTCCCGTCGCTGCTGTTTAGTGAGAGCATCACTTATCCTCACCTCTCCCCCGGACGCATCCCTGGCTGAAGGTAGAGAACTCTCTGGCGATATGCCTAGAGTGACGTCTGTAACTAAACACTCTCGATCTTTCCAAGGTTTTAGCAGGATTACATGATAAAGCTGCTCAGGTTTCCTCCTTCCGGGTTTATACACCCGGTAATTTACCTCCCCCACCTTTTCTCAAACCTCATATGGCCCTTGCCTCTTGTCCATGAGCTTACTCTCAGCTATGGGTACCAGTACTAACACCCGATCGCCCTTATTAAAAGACCTGACTCTGGCTCTTTTATTATATGTGTGTCTCTGGGCTGCCTGGGCATCTAACAGATGTTCTTTCATGATGGGCATGACCGCCGCGATCCGGTCCTGCATACTAGCCACATGTTCAATTATACTCCTATGTGGAGTCGGCTCTTGTTCCCACATCTCTTTGGCTATGTCCAACAGACCCCTAGGGTGTCTGCCGTACAATAACTCAAAGGGAGAGAACCCTGTGGAAGTCTGGGGTACCTCACGGACGGCGAACATCAAATAGGGTAGCAACATGTCCCAATCCCTTCCGTCCTTAGAAACCACCTTTTTTAACATGGACTTGAGGGTTTTATTGAACCGTTCTACTAGCCCGTCGGTTTGAGGATGGTACACCGAGGTGCGCAATTGTTTAATGTTTAGCAGTTTGCACAGTTCCCTTGTCACTTTGGACATAAAAGGGGTCCCCTGATCCGTCAGTATCTCCTTAGGTAGTCCAAGGCAACAGAACATGGCAAACAGCTCCCGTGCAATCAGATTTGTCGAAGTGTGGCGTAGCGGTGTAGCGGTATAGCCTCCGGGTACTGGGTGGCATAGTCGACGACCACCAGTATATGTTGGTGGCCACGAGCGGATTTTACAATGGGCCCTACCAAGTCCATTGCAATTCGTTCAAAAGGTACCTCTATTACTGGCTGAGGTACCAATGGGCTACGGAAACTTGCGGTGGGTGTGGTCAACTGACATTCGGGGCAGGATTCGCAGTACTTTTGGACCGCCGCGTAAATCCTCGGCCAAAAGAACCGCTGCAAGATACGCTCTTGCGTCTTTTTAACCCCTAAGTGTCTACCCAGAAGGTGTGTGTGTGCCCACTCCAGAACGGTACGACTGAGGTACCACTAACTGTTCCACGACCTCGTCCCTGATTTTGTCTACCCTATAGAGCAACTCACCGTTGACTACCATGCGTGGAAATACAGTATCTGCACCGGGCTGTTGAGCTACGCCATTTACCTTTAACACCCTTTCCCACAGCTCCGAGTCAGAGTAGGATCCTGTAGCTGAGCTGTCCCAAACGTGCCCCGGGACACTTCCAGCTCCAGGATCGATGGGGTCTCCTCGACCTCTCCTGCCAGCACCTCTAGGGGAAACCTATCGGGGTCACACTCTGTCCCTAGGTTGGACACCCCTACGGCAGGTACCCGTGACTCGGGTTCATCGGGTACAGCGCCTGTAACACATTTTACCGGGGGAGAGTGGATTTTGTTTTTCCATAGAGTCCAGAACAGGGTCAAGTCTCTTCTCAACACAGTCCCATAGGGAAGAGTTTTTACCACCCCCACCACATGTTTTATGTCTCCACAAGGCGTGGACAAAACTACCTCCACGGTTGGGTACTCTCAGAGGTCCCCATGGATACACACAACCCCGACTGTCCATCCACTGGGGTTGTCTCCTGCCACCAGCGACCCATGTACCAAAGTCACTAGGCTTCCCGAATCTAAGAGGGCCTCCGTGTGGTACCCATTAACCAGTACCTGGCACAGTTGGGGTTCACTGTCCGGGGGGTCGGCACTCGCAGTGCAGACAGTCTGGGCGTACATTGAGACCTGGCGGATAAACCCGCAGTCCATGGGTTCCGTAGTCAGGGGACAGTTAGCAATCACATGTCCCGGCCCCTGACACCGCCAGCACCTAATGGTGGAGGTACTGTTAGGTCTTATGACTGTTTGGGAGGGAACCGGTCTCCTACCACTCTCATTCCGGGATACCCCTTCAGCACGGGTACGGTGCTGACTGTCCTCAGCAGAGGGACGCGACCCCTTTCCCGGTTCCTGGGTTGACAGGGATCGGCATGACAGCCGTGAGGGGGCAGAGTCCCAGATAAAGTCCTGAGTGGCCGAGTAGCGCTCGATCAGGCTGACCACTTGGTCGAGTGTGCCGGGGTCCCCTTGCCCCACTCAACGTTGGATAGCGGCTGGCAGAGTCCTCAGCAGCTGGTCAACCACCACCCTCTCCACCATCTGGGCTGGAGACAAAGTCTCAGGCTGGAGCCACCTCTACCAGCTGCAGTAGGTCATAAGCCTGAGAACGGGCGGGTCGGGTCTCCACATAGGCCCATGTAAATACACGCTGAGCCCTCACATATATATTGACCCCCAGTCGGACAAGGATCTCACCTTTGAGCCTCTGTTAGTCCTGGGCGTCCTCCCGACTGAGGTCGAAGTAGGCCTTTTGGGAATCGCCGACCAGAAACGGAGCCACCACTTCTGCCCACTGACTGGCTGGTCAGGAAGGCTTCCACATCGTCCTCCGGTCCCATCTTCGCTGAGCGAACCTTGTCCCGGGCCTCACTACGTTCTGAGGCTGGTGCTGTTGGCGTCTCCCGCAGGGCAGCAATCTGTTGCAGCAACAGTTCATTTGTTTTTTGCTGCTGCTGGTACAGTAGCTGCTGCTGCTTATGCTGCTGTTCCCGCTCCTGCTGTTGCTGTTGGAGATTCTGGTGCTGCTCCTGCTGTTGCCACTGACACTGCAGCTGCTGCTGCTGGGTAAGTACCAGCTGCTCCATTTTGTCAACGGGGTGGGGCGGAAAGATGGCCGGCCGGATTGTGGTCATGCAGCTGCCGGTGGGGTATGCCTCAGTCACTATGCCCGCATTCTCCACCAAGCTGTAAGGCGGCAGTGTTCACACCGTTATGTAACTGAGACGGTGACCCAAGCAAATCCAAGCAAGCTTTATTCAGCAACTCACGGGGAAACAGAAAAGTCCTCCGGTTTGCAGCCGGGTTAACACGATTCCTTAAACAACGGTTGCCGTGGGCAACGGCCATGCCGGGCCGCTCAGAGCCTGACATGTGCAGAGCCTTCCCAGGCGTGGGTTCAGCCACACTCAATCCTGCTGAGCTTTCCTGCTAAGCTCCTAGCAGGTTCCAATACAGAACAACATTAATCCTTAGTGCAGGGTTTTTAAAGGACCTGTGGCAAGAGCTACTGGAAAACCCCGGTTGGAGGGAGGAGGCCGTCCCACTGCCTTCCTGTAGCCTCCCCCAAGAAATGAAGGCCCTGCCAGGTTTTACTTAATCTGCCTTAGCCAGATAGCCTGACCAGATCAATGCTCACCTTCATTCCTGCATTGCAGCCGCAGGTGAGTTTGTGACTGTGACGCGCCCCTGGGCCTGTGTCGCGCTGCGTTGCGCACGCGGGAGCTTACCCGGAACCGGATCTGTTGAGGGTTGTAGTCTCGTGGCGGTGACCCGGTCCGTGCCCAGGGAGTCAGACTAAGTGGCAGAGTACTAGCAGTAGATGTTGGATGAATGTCGACTACGCGACCCGTTGAGTGCGGCTTTGAAGCCGCCGCTGCAGAACAGTCCGCTGAGGCCGGTGGTATGTGTGCAGCAATGGTGGTATAACCCCCAATGGGAGAGGTATGGCCTCAGGGCAGCTTGTGCGGATGATGGGGGTGATGGTGGTACATGAGCGCAACAAAGATAACTCGGAGTCTTGATGGTGCAGTTCAGGGTCTTTACTCACGGTTACTCGGTTACTCACCAGGTGAGGGGCTCGGTTAACCCCCAGGTCTTTCTGGAGTGCTTTGCAGGACCCCCTTTATGTCTCCTGTCTCTGTTCTTCAACCCCACTAGTGACCACGCTTATGTCCAGCTGCCTCGGACCTTCTTGGTGGGCAAACGTTGGCCTGCGTTTCCCAGGTCCTATGTGGTGCCTTTCTAGCGGGTTTGGTGAGGGGCTGCTCCACATGTAATGTCGCAGCCTCCGGTTCTTAGTTGAGGGTAGTTTCTCTCCTCCACTAATTTGGGATCCGTTCCCTTCTTCTTGACCTGACCCCCCTACTCGGGTAGCGGCGGGCGTGTGGTGGCTACCAGCCAGTCCACACCCCTGGGGTCCCCTCTGTCCTTCTTGGAGCCCAGTCTGCTCCTCTTCCTCCTTCTTCCCTCCTCCAGGCTCAGGCCTCCTGACAGGGCCTGCCTGTGGAGCAGAGCCCATAAAGCAGCTCTGCTCCCTGGCTTCTCCTCCTGACAGGGCCTGCCTGTGGAGCAGAGCCCATAAAGCAGCTCTGCTCCCTGGCTTCTCCTCTCTGAACTCACTCCTTGTCCTAAGATGGTGCCCACCTTATATACTCCCTCTATGTGTGAGCTCAGGTGACCAGCACCCAATGAGCTCCTAGCCTTACCCAGACTACTCCCCCTATCTGCCCCTACACTACTGGGATGTTCCACCCCCCTCCCACTCCAGCCAGGGACAGACGCTGTCGTACCTGCACATATACTGGTGGGAGTACCGTCGGTCTGTCCCCCGGAAATGGGATGTATGTAGTGCATGCAGCCTACTAGCTCAGTTCCACACTCCATCCTTACCCGGGAGTGGAATACCACACCTCTGGCTTGAGGTGTAATACCCCTGTAGCAGCCGAATCCTCAGGGTGCTACATTCCCCCCTGGTAAATCACAGCACGTCCTCGGGCTGTAAAAGAGCAAAAACATACAAAAACATACAATTTTTTTTCATAACATCATAAACATAGAAAACATTATATATATATTATCAGCAGCATAAAAACTTTTTCATTATAAACTGTTCATTATCAACATTCTTGTGCCTCCGGCCACGGTGCAACTTGTGACCGGGTAAAGTGCAACAGTCTCTTCTGAAAAAAACACAGTTCCTTATAAAACCAATAGGGGGCGCCTTAGAAAGCGCAACTATATACAAGGGGAGGTATGGCCGCTCTCAGTCCTCGGCCAGGTATTAGGAAAGGATGACCGCTCTCAGTCCTCGGTCAGTGGGAATAGGGACACACGGGTTTCAGTTCACACTTGTCCCAACGGGAACATATTTTAACTATTAACAGTTCTCTGTACCCTGACGGGTAACTATTTTACAGTTCTCTTTACCGTACTCTAGTAACGGCGTCCTCCTGCTCCTTCTCGCGGGTAAGCTTCAGACCCGTCCGGGTCCTCTTGCTCCTCCTGACACTTCAGCTCTTCCTCCGTCAAACGGTGTACATGAAGGGCATAGGGTCCTTTGGCACATTTGTGCCGGGTGAATGTGACCTCATCCCCTACGTATAGGTCACGTCCTCTGTGTCCCTCCGGTAGGTGGGACTCGACATCTCTCCTGGTCACGAAGACGTCGCCGGGGGTGCGGTGATCCCTGATGAAACCCCAACCGTGCTGCAGTTGGAATTTAATCACAGTCCCGGTGGCACGGGGACCATGAGCTGCACGGGGGTTCCTCCGGGTCCGACTCTTCTGTTCTGCACTTTGTATTTGCAGCCGCTGCTCACGGACCCGCCTCTCTCTCCGCTCTTGCTCAAAGACCTCCAACTGCTGGCGGCAGCACTCCGCACGCTCAGCTGCGGCCGCCCGAGTTTCTTGGGTGAACCCCATGAGGTCTCCTTCAGTGGGATCCCACTCAAACTGTGCCTCCTCCAACGAGAGCGGGGTCCTCTTGACGGGCTTCGGAGCCGGAATCAGGGGCTCGCACAGGGGCCTTTCCTTTTGGAGTTGTAGTTGGTAGTACTCCGGTGGCCATATAAAGGGCTGCCCATCCGGGCAAGTGTGCTGAGCAAACAAGTCTTCACCCAGGTGCGGCACTCTAGATGTTGAGGGCGCGGTGGTGGTAGCGGCGCCCGGGTTGACCAGGCCTTGCGACCAGGCTTGGGGCATCCTAAAGGTAAAGGGCACCGTTAGGACGGCGGCGCCCGGGGTTACTTGGCCCAGCGACCAGGCCGATGGCTCAGTGGAAGTAGAGGGCGCTGTTGGCACTGCGGCGCCCGGGGGCACTCGGCCTTGCGACCAGGCTGGTGGCGTCTCCTGCTTGGCCGCGCTCAGGGTTGAGGCGCGTGACGTCCCAGGGGGCGTGGTCGCGGCTTCTGCTTGAGGCCTAGTCTGGAGCGGTAGCGGTGCGGCAACGGGCACGAGCGGTGGGATTTCGGGCTCTGCGACGGGGAGCGGGGATAGGCTTACGGTGGCTGGGCTTGGGGTAGTGACGTCCCCTTTACTTGCCTCCGTCCCTTCTGCATCCTCTTCAGGGGCAGGCGTGCTCCTCGTTGCGGGTGGTGTGCTCCGCTGGCAGGTTCCAGCCTGCTGGGCCATCTCCCTGCTCCATTCCGTCAGCGTTTCTCGCTGCACCTGGGCCATCCTCCGTGCGAGGCCCTCCAGCGCGGTCTGTGCACACTCCCGGTCTCGGGGGAGCTGTGCCAGGATCTCCACCATGCCTAGTGGGGTTGTCGCTTGCAGCAGGCTCCTGACCACAGGGTCGGTGCTGCCTGACTCTCCCTCCATCTCCGGGTGCGACTTCTCCGGACTCCTCTCCAGACTCCTCATCTCCGGGTGCGCTCTCTCCAGACTCCTCCAGGCGGCACCCATCTTCGCTCTTTTGTTCTGTATCCGCCCCCTTTGGGGATGGTCCCGGGGCAACTTGGTGATTGTCAGTTCCAGGGGCAGTTCCCTCACGCTGATGGACACTTCTATCATCACAGTCTCTGTTAGTGGGGGCGGTTTCCGCTTTTGGCGCCATTCTTGGACCTGGCCCACGATGGGAGGTGGCCTCTTGCCACCCTCTGGCACGCCCATAATGGCGTCCGCTCTGCCAGGGCGGGAAATCTTCTGAAATGGCGGGAATCGTCTCCCAGCGGCGGGAAACTCCGTGGATGGCGGGAAAAAGCTGCAGATGGCGGGCAACCGGCGGGAAACGATCCGTGATGGCGTCCGATGGCGGGGACCCTCTGGAATCGGCGGGAGACTTCTTTTTGAAGTAAATGTGAACTTTTCTTCAGGCACGCAGTACCCGGTGATTGCGGGCACGTTATCCTGCCGACTACGCCAAAAGTTGACGCGCCCCTGGGCCTGTGTCGCACTGCGTTGCGCACGCGGGAGCTTACCCGGAGCCGGATCTGTTGAGGGTTGTAGTCTCGTGGCGGTGACCCGGTCCGTGCCCAGGGAGTCAGACTAAGTGGCAGAGTACTAGCAGTAGATGTTGGATGAATGTCGACTACGCCACCCGTTGAGTGCGGCTTTGAAGCCGCCGCTGCAGAACAGTCCGCTGAGGCCGGTGGTATGTGTGCAGCAATGGTGGTATAACCCCCAACGGGAGAGGTATGGCCTCAGGGCAGCTTGTGCGGATGATGGGGGTGATGGTGGTACATGAGCGCAACAAAGATAACTCGGAGTCTTGATGGTGCAGTTCAGGGTCTTTACTCACGGTTACTCGGTTACTGCTCCAGGCCACCGCTGCAGAGGTGGCCGCCTGTGTCGCGCTGTGCTCACCAGGTGAGGGGCTCGATTAACCCCCAGGTCTTTCTGGAGTGCTTTGCAGGACCCCCTTTATGTCTCCTGTTTCTGGTCTTCAACCCCACTAGTGACCACGCTTATGTCCAGCTGCCTCGGACCTTCTTGGTGGGCAAACGTTGGCCTGCGTTTCCCAGGTCCTATGTGGTGCCTTTCTAGCGGGTTTGGTGAGGGGCTGCTCCACATGTAATGTCGCAGCCTCCGGTTCTTAGTTGAGGGTAGTTTCTCTCCTCCACTAATTTGGGATCCGGTTCCCTTCTTCTTGACCTGACCCCCCTACTCGGGTAGCGGCGGGCGTGTGGTGGCTACCAGCCAGTCCACACCCCTGGGGTCCCCTCTGTCCTTCTTGGAGCCCAGTCTGCTCCTCTTCCTCCTTCTTCCCTCCTCCAGGCTCAGGCCTCCTGACAGGGCCTGCCTGTGGAGCAGAGCCCATAAAGCAGCTCTGTTCCCTGGCTTCTCCTCCTGACAGGGCCTGCCTGTGGAGCAGAGCCCATAAAGCAGCTCTGCTCCCTGGCTTCTCCTTGCCTGTGGAGCAGAGCCCATAAAGCAGCTCTGCTCTCTGGCTTCTCCTCTCTGAACTCACTCCTTTTCCAAAATGGTGCCCCCCTCTTATACTCCTGTACAGAGTGCACCCAGGATCTACTTCCCCCACGCACACACTACCGGGTTCCCTTCTCTAGGTGTTCCCTCCCCCCACTCCAGCCAGGGACATGCTCACTCGTGCCTGCATAACTAATGGGAGCACCGTCGAGCTGTCCCCCGGAAATGTGGTGTAGTGCATGTGGGTGTTAGGGTCCTGAGCCACACTCCATCCTTACCTGGAAGTGAGATATCGCACATCTGGGTGAGATGCAATACCTCTGTAGCAACCGAACCCTCGGGGTGCTACAACTGCAATGCACTCCAATGGACTTAATAGGTCTCTGTACACATTCTGGGGGATATATAATGTCCCTCGTATACGATCCCGGTCACTGCCTCACAGGCTGGATTGGGCCAAACTTCTCAACACCACTGGATGATAGCAGCGGAACATGAAGTCAAATCCAGTGGGGGTTTTGTGGGGGTCTATTCCCATTAACCTCTTCACACCAAGACAGACAAAATCCTGAAGCGTATACCTATTTTATGTTGTCCTTCTTGTCCTTCTCCTCATCCTCCACCACCATATCACTATGGTGACCGAGATGCAACAGCCACATAATTTTTTAAGGGTGTTTATGATGCCCGTGGGGAAAATTTTTAGAGGCGCTGCCCTGGGACAAGATTGTGGACTTGGTTGCTGATGATGGTGGTTATAAATGTGCAATGACAGGTGCATGGCAGGAGGCATCTTCGCCTGCACCATGGACAGGGGATTGGCGTGCATGCTCAACAGCAGAACTGGCAGTGGTGTCTCCCTTAGACACTGTTTCTGGACCCTGGCATTCGGCCCAACTAGACAGGTGCTGTCACGCTGTCTCAGTATACTGGAGGTAGGGGGCCTAAGCTGACCCTAAGCTGGGGCCCTGACTAATCCCTCAACCTGGAGGTACTGTTAAAGGTACAGAGGTCCAGGCCGCCAGCGTAACCCCTACCTCCTGAGGATCCCTGCACCTAAGTAATCTAGTCCTGAGAAGGACCCCGATCACAACAAAAGGGAACAAGAAATAATATGCCCACACACAGTACTTAGACGAACGAGACAGTACAAGGGAAAAACCAAAACCACCTTGCATACAACAACTACACAACTACAACAGAGGGAACACCAACGGGAAAGGAGATAAATGATAAAGCGAGGAAAGGGAAAAAACACTTCCAAATACACTTATCTCAGAAACTCCAAACACCACGATCTGCTCTGTAATTCTGAATGAAATGCTTTCACCGACACTTCCCAAACAGACCAGCAGGCATTTGAAGGAGTCTCACTACAGAAATATTGATTGCAGCTGGGCGAGGCTGGACCTCATCTAGCACAGAGAGAGAGAGAATTAACTCCCTCACTGCCGAAAAAACACAAAGCACCAACAAGTCAGCTGCGAGAAGTCAGGCTGTGTACTCGTGACGATCTTCGTGGCGACACACCCGTAACAGTACCCCCCCTTCTACGAGGGGCCTCCGGACCCTCAGGGCCAGGTTTATCCGGGTGAGTCGTGTGGAAGGCCCGAACTAATCGGTCTGCGTTAATATCCGACGCAGGAACCCACATCCTCTCCTCAGGACCATACCCCTTCCAATGAACCAGGTACTGAAGGGACCGGCGATTAAAGCGTGAATCGATGACCCTCGATACCTGGAACTCCAAGTTACCATTGACCACCACTGGAGGGGGAGGTAAAGGTGACGGTACCACCGGCGCCACATACCTCTTAAGCAATGATCTGTGAAACACGTTGTGAATTTTAAACGTAGGGGGGAGGTCAAGACGGAATGCCACCGGATTAATAATAGAACTGATTCTGTACGGCCCGATGAACCTGGGACCCAGTTTCCAGGAGGGAACCTTAAGTTTAATATTCCTGGTAGACAACCATACCCGATCGTTCACACTTAGGTCCGGACCAGACACTCTCCTCCTATCAGCCATACGTTTGTATCGGTTTCCCATAGTATTCAGATTCTTCAGCACCCCTCTCCATACTGAAGCGAGTGATGAGGAAAATCGTTCCTCCTCAGGAACCCCCGAAGAGCCCCCCCTACTGAAAGTACAAAACTGGGGGTAAAAACCATATGCCCCAAAAAACGGGGACTTACCAGTGGACTCGCTCCGCCTATTATTAAGAGCAAACTCTGCCAGAGGTAAGAAAGAAGCCCAGTCCTCCTGGTTCTCTGACACAAAACACCGGAGATATGTCTCCAAGCTCTGGTTCATACGTTCCGTCTGACCATTGGTCTGAGGATGAAAAGCCGATGAGAATGACAAATGCATCCCCCGCCGTGCACAAAACGCCTTCCAGAACTTGGACACAAACTGAGACCCCCGATCAGACACCACCTCGGAGGGTACCCCGTGAAGCCTCACAATCTCCCCAATGAACACCTGCGCAAGAGTTTTAGCATTAGGGAGAGCCGGAAGAGCGATAAAATGTGCCATCTTGCTGAACCTGTCCACTACAACGAGTATGACCGTTTTACCCGAAGACGGAGGGAGGTCCGTAATAAAGTCCATAGACAGATGAGTCCAAGGACGCTCCGGGATCTTCAAAGGTAAGAGGGCCCCAGACGGACGGGTATGTGAGGTCTTAGAGCGCGCACAAACCCCACAGGACGCGACAAAAGTTACCACCTCCTTATGTAAGTTAGGCCACCAAAACCGACGCGAGAGGAGATCCACAGTTGCTTTACTCCCCGGGTGTCCTGCAAAAACTGAGTTATGGTGTGCCTCGATAACCTTTTGTCGCAACTGATCTGGAACAAACAGTCTCCCCGGAGGTCCAGCAGGGGCGTCCCCCTGAGCCTCCAATACCTCCTCCTCCAGCTCAGAGCATACTGCCGAAACCACCACCCCCTCCTGAAGGATAGGAATCGGGTCGTCCGTATTCCCGGCCCCAGGGAAACTACGAGATAAGGCATCCGCCTTTACATTTTTTGACCCAGGACGATATGTAACGACAAAATTAAACCTGGTAAAAAACAATGACCACCTAGCTTGTCTGGGATTCAGACGTTTCGCGGACTCCAGATATAGCAGGTTCTTGTGATCGGTGATGACGGTGACCGAATGAACTGCCCCCTCCAAAAAATGGCGCCACTCCTCAAAAGCTAATTTAATGGCCAAGAGTTCCCTATTGCCGACATCGTAATTCCTCTCAGCGGACGACAATTTTTTAGAGAAAAAGGCGCACGGATGCCACTTACCAGGGGACGAACCCTGTGACAATACTGCTCCCACCCCTACCTCGGAAGCGTCTACCTCTACAATGAATGGCTGTGACGCATCAGGTTGAATGAGTATGGGTGCCGAGGCAAAACATTTTTTCAAGGAGGAGAATGCTTGACAAGCCTTGTCAGACCACCTAGAAAAATCCGTCCCCTTTTTAGTCATGTCAGTGAGAGGCTTAACCATGGACGAGAAATTACGAATGAACTTCCGGTAATAATTAGCAAACCCCAGGAAACGTTGTAGTGCCTTAAGATTCTCTGGCCGATCCCACTCAAGAACTGCCCGCACTTTCCCAGGGTCCATACGAAAACCGGACGCTGAAACCAGGAAGCCTAAAAACTGGAGTTCCTGTACGGCGAACACACACTTTTCCCACTTGGCATACAGTTTATTATCCCGCAAGATCTGTAACACCTGCCTAACGTGCTCCTGATGAGACACCAGATCCGGCGAGTAAATTAAGATATCATCCAGATATATGACAACAAACTGTCCCACCAGGCGGCGAAAAATGTCATTAACAAAGTGTTGAAACACCGCCGGGGCATTAGTCAGACCGAATGGCATGACAAGGTTCTCATAATGCCCCTCCGGAGTGTTAAACGCCGTCTTCCACTCATCCCCCTCCTTCATCCTAATCAGATTGTACGCCCCCCTGAGATCCAACTTAGAGAACCATTTGGCGCCCACGATCTGATTAAAGAGATCGGGAATAAGTGGGAGCGGATACGGATCTCGGACCGTAATCCGATTAAGTTCACGGAAATCCAGGCAAGGGCGTAGGCCTCCATCTTTCTTCTTAACAAAGAAGAACCCCGCAGCCACCGGTGAAGATGAAGGTCTAATATGCCCCTTAGCCAGACTTTCTGAAATATAATCCTTCATGGCCTGCCTCTCAGGACCAGAAAGGTTATACAACCTAGCTTTAGGTAACTTGGCCTCAGGGAGCAGTTTTACAGAACAGTCATACTCGCGATGAGGAGGTAGTTCCTGACACCCTTTCTCCGAGAATACATCCTCAAAGTCCGCCAGAAATGGAGGTAAGACCCAAGGAGAAACCGCACCGATGACCGTGTTCATGCAGTTTTTATTACAGAATTTACTCCATTGGCTTATCTCTCTGGTTTGCCAATTAATAACCGGGTTATGCTTAGCTAACCAAGGAAGGCCCAACACTATAGGAGTGGGAAGACCCTCCAACACGTAGCAAGACAACAGTTCTTTATGTATTGCCCCCACTTGAAGTTTTACGTCATGCACAGCTTGCAAAAAACTTCCCTGACCGAGAGGCCTGGCATCGATCGAGAATATGGGGATGGGTTTAGCCAACTCACTCAATCGCATACCTTGAACCCGGGCAAACCGAGCATCAACCAGATTAGCCCCGGCCCCACTATCCAGAAGAACAGATATCCTCTCAGTTCTCGTACCCACCACCACCTCCGCCGGTACGAGAAACTGAGACAAACCTAGGGACGAAATACCTACTCCCAGATTGCCGTCCACCACACAACCTGGGATCAACAGTTTTCCGACGACTCTTCACTCTGCAAGGAACGGGATGGACACCCCCCAATAAAATGTCCCTTTCTCCCGCAGAAGAAACACCTTCCTGTCTTATGGCGCACCACCGGTCCCCTCCCCCGAAATGATGTCCCTCCTAATTGCATAGGCTCCTCTGGACTGACCAGGGGAACCACCATATGAGGGGACCTTGTAGGAGGTGGAGTCATCACAGGGGGTAGAGTTATCCCGCACCTCTCCTGAAGCCGTCTGTCAACGCGAATAGCAAGGGCCATAGCGGCTTCCAGTGACGCGGGAGAGTCATACTGTGCCAACACATCCTGTAATTTGTCGGATAAACCATGACAAAACTGGCTCCTAAGAGCCGGGTCATTCCACTGGGTGTCCGTGGCCCACCTACGGAACTCCGAACAGAATTCCTCCGCCGGACGATCTCCCTGCTGGATCCTACGTAACTTAGACTCAGCAAGGGAGATCCGATCTGGGTCATCATATACGAGTCCCAGAGCAGCGAAAAACCTATCCACTGACTGGAGAGCCGGGGAGCCCGGGGGAAGAGAGAACGCCCAAGATTGTGGGTCCCCTTGTAGGAGCGAGATGACAATTCCCACCCTTTGTTCTTCACTCCCCGATGACCGAGGCCGCAGCCGAAAGTACAATTTGCATGCCTCCCGGAAAACAAAAAACTTGTCCCGCCCCCCAGTGAACATGTCAGGGAGAGCTACTTTAGGTTCTGGTCCGGCTTGCTCCTGAGGATGCAAAACCTTGGACCTAACGTCCGCCAGCTCCATGGACAAACTCTGCAACTGCCGAGCTAGACCGGCTACTGGATCCATGGTAGCTGGAAAAAAGCTAAGTGGGTCGGTGAAAATGTCACGCTGTCTCAGTATACTGGAGGTAGGGGGCCTAAGCTGACCCTAAGCTGGGGCCCTGACTAATCCCTCAACCTGGAGGTACTGTTAAAGGTACAGATGTCCAGGCCGCCAGCGTAACCCCTACCTCCTGAGGATCCCTGCACCTAAGTAATCTAGTCCTGAGAAGGACCCCGATCACAACAAAAGGGAACAAGAAATAATATGCCCACACACAGTACTTAGACGAACGAGACAGTACAAGGGAAAAACCAAAACCACCTTGCATACAACAACTACACAACTACAACAGAGGGAACACCAACGGGAAAGGAGATAAATGATAAAGCGAGGAAAGGGAAAAAACACTTCCAAATACACTTATCTCAGAAACTCCAAACACCACGATCCGCTCTGTAAGTCTGAATGAAATGCTTTCACCGACACTTCCCAAACAGACCAGCAGGCATTTGAAGGAGTCTCACTACAGAAATATTGATTGCAGCTGGGCGAGGCTGGACCTCATCTAGCACAGAGAGAGAGAGAATTAACTCCCTCACTGCCGAAAAACACAAAGCACCAACAAGTCAGCTGCGAGAAGTCAGGCTGTGTACTCGTGACGATCTTCGTGGCGACACACCCGTGACAGGTGCTTTGCTGTCATGTGCCTGAGCATGCTGGTTGTGGTCAGGCTGGTAGTTTTGCTGCCCCTGCTGATTCTGGCATGGCACATGTTGCAAATGGCCTTTTTGTGGTTAACTTGACAGTCTTTGGAAGACTTAACAGTTGGACTGGCAACTTCCCTCATATTGATGTTCTGGGGAACAACTGCCCGCCTTGTGTCTGTGACCACCCCACTGCTTATTCCTGCCTGTTGTGGTGCTACACCTCCCTCCTCCTCTGTGCTGCCCTCCTTGCTTGCCAGGTTGGCTCAGTGACTTCATCGTCCACCACCTCGTCATCCACATACACACCCTAAGCCTCCTCCTGACTTGCTGGCAGTTGTGTCTCATCATCATCACCCACCTCTTGCCACAGTAATTGCACTTTCCCACCATTGTCTTCGTGTGACCATGGCTGCTCAAATACTTGGGCATCGCTACATGTGATCTCCTCTTGCCCAGCTTGAAGCGGACCGGGCAAGAGGCCCGAATCTATAAATGGAAAAGTGAACAGCTCTTTGGCGTGTCCAAGTGTGGGATCAGTTGTCTCCAGGCACTCGGCATGGTGGGATTAATGATCAGGGTGAGGAATATGTGGTTCAGACTTAAGGCTACAGAGACTAAACCATGTGGAAGACAAGGTAGTTTTGGTGGCAAACTTACTGGAAGCATTATCTGCTATCCAACCAACAACTTTTCACTCTGCTCTGGCTTCAATAGTGGTGTTCTACGGCCACTTACAAAAATGGACAGGAAGGTAGAGTGACATGATGTGGGTGCTTATTGTGCTCCCTCAGCAGGCACAATTTCAGCTTGCCCACGGCTTCAGCCTCTGCGTGCACCATCACCATCACGTCCACTTCCCAGTCCTTTGCTATGCGCTTTGCCCATTTTAAATGGAGTATAATGTTTGTCACAGTCCCAAAAATGTCAGCATTATAACTGCTCTAATATCGGATCATGTTTGGTTACCACGGTTTTAGGCAGCGGCCTTATAGTATGGTATTGCTCAGCGACCAAGTGTGAATAGGTTTGAACAAAAGACAACTTGCAGACTTTAAATGGAGTATAATATTTGGAACGCTCCCAAAAATGTCAGCATTATTACAATAATATCGGATCACGTCTGATGACCATGGTTTTAGGCACTGGCTTAATAGTATTGTATTGATCAGTGACCAAGTGTGAATAGGTTTGAACATTACACAACTGGCAGACTTTAAATGGAGTGTAATATTTGGCACGCTCCCAAAAATGTCAGCATTATTACAATAATATCGGATCACGTCTGATGACCACGGTTTTGGGCACTGGCTTAATAGTATTGTATTGGTCAGCGACCAAGTGTAAATAGGTTTGATCCACACACAACTGGCAGACTTTAAAAGGAGTGTAATATTAGGCACGCTCCCAAAAATGACAGCATTATTACTATAATATCGGATCACGTCTGATGACCACGGTTTTAGGCAGTGACCTAGTAGTATTATGTTGGTAAGGGACCAAGTGTGAATAGGTTTGAACAACACACAACTGGCAGACTTTCAATGGAGTATAATATTTGTCACGTTCCCAAAAATGGATTATTACCACAGTAATATCAGATTACTTGAGATGACGGACAAGTTTCTCTGCTTCTACAATACAGCAATGCTATTAAAATCAAACAAACCTGGCTGTATGCTGCTAACAAGCAAATGGAGCTGTAACAATTATGTATTATATTGCTTTTCAAGCAAATAATCAGGATTAAGACCAAAAAGAATATTAGCCCTGATATATAGGGCTATGGATATCAGTAACAGCAGCAGACAGAATGTGCAATGCACCCTATTCTGTTCTATACACTCTCCACAAACTATGCCTGCCTAACTCCTGCTATCACCAGGATTGATATGCATATGGGTTAGTCCTTAGGAGGACTGTTAGTTTAGATGTTTATTGTTGTGGAATACCTCACTAAATAAACCACCAATTCTCTCCCTCACTCAGCTGCAGCTCTGCCTGTCTGAACTGTAGACTGTTATGAGCATAGGTCATCGAGTCTTTTATAGACCAGATGACGCTATGCGGCCAGCCAATCACTGTTACGCCACAACCAACATGGCCGCGGCATTTCAGTGACTGGCAGGCAATCCCCGCATGTTTATTTGCTGTCTAAACAGCGCCAAACATGCGGATGCGGGAACTTGAGCTCCCGCCCGAGCATCCAGGAAGTACTCACCGAGCGCCGAGCATCTCCTAAACCCTTCATCCAATTTTAATGTGGATATGACTCGCCCCCTGGGCCGTGGGGCACTCGGATCCGGGCAATAGGGAAACGGTGGGAGTAGTAGTGGCAACCCGGTTCCGTGGCTCAGGATGGTCAGGCCAGTGGTAGTCCGTTATGTACTGATGTTTATGTCCGACTACGCCACCCGTGGATTGCGGTTATTAGGAACCGCCGCTGCATGCAGACCGCTGGGGCTGATGAGGTGTGCAGCTAGGGTAGTGTGACTGGAAGAGTGCGGCCCCAGGGCAGTATAGTGGATGGTGGGAGTGATGGTAGTGAGAGTCCCAGTGCTGGTAGTGCTGGAGGAGCAAGGAGCACACAGACAACAGGTTGCAGTCCAGGGTCTTTACTAAAACAGGTAAATTGACCCACAAACAGTCCCGGCTAGGAGGGGACCTGGATGTCTGAGAGCAACGGGGAAATTGGCCCTGGTCAGGGTGAGGGTGTAGGTCTACCGTGCTTTCTGCGCTCCTTCTGGCTATCTCCTCCTGATAGGATAACAGCCCACGTTTCCGAGCTCTCCGTGTATTCTCGCCTGTATGGCCTGCGACGTGGGTTCCTTTCTGCTCCCAGCCTTGTATGGCTTTACTGGTCCCTTCGGTTGTGGCAGGGCCTTCAGGCTTCTTAGGCCAAGGAATGTACAGTCCCTTACGGACTGGTTCTCTGCTGGGGGATGTGGAATCCTTCCAGCCTCAGACACCAAAGTCTGGTAAAGTTAAGTCTTTTCTCTGCCAAGACAGGCTCTCTTCGCCTCATGTCTCTGACTTGTGGCTCTCCTACTGCCACACTTCCTCTTAGGTGCAATCAACTTTCTGTCCCTGCTCCACTCTGGGACACGTCTCAGTGCTGAGACAGGCAATCCAGTTCTCTCTAACCCTGCCCTCAGTACCAGCTTTTATAGGGGCAGCCAGCTCCCCCTACTGGCCTGAGACAGGAGGCATTGCATGCTAATGTTCCCCTGACTAGAGAACCTCCCCCTTGCTCTCAGACACAGCTTTAATTACACTTGTGGCATCCAGGTCAGGGTGACACATTCCCCCCTAGTAAAATTTAGTACTCCGGGACTAAGCAGTAAACAAAGATAATATACATAACAATAAAACATTAATAGACAGACGACGCACAAATTGAGTTCTTAAGGTCACAGTGTGGTCTGTGACCAGGTGTCCATATCACCAAAACAACGGGAGCCTTAACCAGGTGGGGGTCTGTCCTACCCCAAGTCCTTCACAGTCTTAGTTCATTCCTGGGTTAGGCTCAGAATGCAGTCCATACAAGGTCCCGGTTATAAAAAGTCCATAACCTGTGAGTCCTTACGGTAGCTGCAAGAAACTGAAACACACTATTAATAAACATGCAGGTAACTTGGCAAACATTTCAACATTTGGCAACAGGGTTATTTACAATTTAGCACACTCTATATTCTCCAGCGAGCGGGTATCTGCCCCTCTGTGCTCCTGGTTGACCTACATAGCCCACTGTCTGGTGGTGGACCAACTTGGCTCTCCTCAATAGCGTTAGGGGTACAGCTACCAGCTGGGTGTACAGGTAGGGCAGGCAGCTGTCTGCGGGTCCTTTGGCTTACCGCAGGTATGGCAGGCTCACTGTCAGCAGAGGGTTGACTCTCCTGGGCTGCTGGAACAGGCTCTTCTGCCTCTGGAACCGCTTGCTCCTCTTCACCTTCCGGCTCTGGTGTTGGTTGTTGCTCGGCCGGTTGCAGGAAATGCAGGACGGGTACCACTATAGCATCATTTATGCGAGTCCAGGACTGAGGGATCTCTCCGAGAACGGTGCTGATCATTTCTTCCTTGTCCTCTGCGGGTTCAAGGTCACTCTGATCTTCTTCTGCACTACGGAGTTGCTCGGGGCACCTTTTGAGGTCGTCTCTGGAGACGACACTAGTGGTTTCTCCTCCGTCCTTGGTGATTACGCACACCTTTGGGTTGTCGTGGTCAGACTGCAGTACGGTGTAGGGTTCCCTTTCCCACTGGTCGTCCAACTTATGTAGCCTTCTCTTCCGCTTTAGGACTTGCTCACCAGGGTCTAGGGGACCAGCAGGGGTGTGTTGGTTGAAGAGTTTTTCTTGCCTCTCTCTCACCTGGGCCAGGCTCTTCTCCACACTCTCCTGTACCTTCTTGTACTGCAGTTGCCTTTCCGTATCCCAGTCTGCATCCAGGGAGGTGTCCTCAGGTATTAGGACTCCCATCTCCAGGTCTACAGGCAGCTTACCTGGTCTAGCTCGCATCAGATAAGCCGGGGTGCAGTTTGTAGCATTCACCGGGATATTGTTGTATAGGTCTATCAGGTCCGGCAGTTTTTCTGGCCACTGGCTGCGTTCCTCCAGGGGCAACGTCTTCAGGAGATCAATGACTATATTGTTCATCTTCTCACACATCCCGTTGGTTTGTGGGTGGTAAGGCGTTGTACGAATTTTCTTACAGCCATAGAGGTTGCAGAACTCCTGGAAGATTTCAGCCTCGAACGCTGGACCCTGGTCTGTCAGGACCTGTTCCGGATACCCGTGTGGACGGCAGAAGTACTGCTGGAAGGCTCTGGTCGCTGTTTGGGCTGTCAAGTCCTTTACCGGGACCACCACTAGAAAACGGGAATAGTGGTCCACGATTGTCAGTGCGTAGATGTATCCGGACCGGCTTGGAGCCAACTTGACGTGGTCCAGAGCTACCAGCTCAAGAGGCTGCGTGGTGACGATGGGCCTCAAGGATGTCTTCTGGCTGGTGCGGTCCTTCCTCCTCAGGTGACAAGGGACACAGTCTCTGCACCACTTTTCTACTGCTCCTCTCATGCCGACCCAAAAGAACCTTCCTCTTAGTAGGAACTCCAGTTTCTTCCAACCGAAGTGTCCCGCTCTGTCATGGTAAGCCCCCAGGACCATAGCTGCATCCCACCTTGGGACCAGGACTTGCCAGGTCAGCTCGTGCGTCCGGTGGTTGACAATCCTTCTGCACAACTTGCCTTCGTAGAGGAACAGCTTGCTCTTCTCCTTTCATAGCTGCTTGGCTTCCTCTGGGGCATCTGGATCTAGGCGGGCGTCTTCCCGGGTCAGCAGATCTTTCACCAGGCGGACTGCAGGGTCACTATCTTGGGTCTCGGCCCAGCTGTGGTGAGGTAGGGGATTCATCATCACAGTTGTTAGATCCTCCTCCTTCACGCGGTGAGAGTGTTGAGAGGCTCCATACCGGTGAAACGCGGGGAGTTCTACCTCCTCCAGCTCTTCTGGGTCTTCGTCACCTTCAGGTAAGTGAGGCATTCTTGATAGGGCGTCCGCGTTGGCGTTGGTTTTGCCTGCCCGGTACTTGATCAAGAAGTCATAGTTGGAGAGACGGGCCATCCACCGCTGTTCCAGGGCACCCAGTCTTGCATTGTCCAGGTGTGTCAACGGGTTGTTGTCCGTGTACACGGTGAACTTCGCGGAGGCCAGGTAATGCTTGAAGCGTTCCGTCACGGCCCACACCACCGCCAAGAATTCTAGCTTGAAGGAGCTGTAATTCTCCGGGTTCCTCTCGGTGGGCCTCAGCTTCCGGCTGGCGTATGCGATCACCCGTTCTGTGCCCTGTTAGTTTTGGGACAGTACGGCTCCCAGTCCCACATTACTGGCATCTGTGTGGAGAATGAAAGGCTGGCCGTAATCAGGGTAGGCCAGGATCTCATCCCTCGTGAGGGCCATATTTAGCTGGCGGAAGGACTCCTCTTCCGGTTTATCCCACTTGAAGGGTGGCTTTTGACTCCTGGACTTGGACTGTCCGATCAGGAGGTCCTGCATAGGAGCTGCCATCTTAGTGAACCCGGGGATGAACCTTCGGTAGTAGCCTACCAACCCGAGAAACTGTCTCACCTCTTTGATGTTCGAGGGGCTTGGCCAGCTCTTGATTGCCGTGACCTTGTCAGGGTCGGGGGCTACTCCTTCCGCACTTACCACGTGCCCTAGGTACTGGACTTTTGGTTTCAGCAGGTGACACTTCGATGGTTTCACCTTCAGGCCATAGCCTGCCAGGGCTTCGAACACCTCGGCCAGGTGCTTGAGATGGTCCTCGTAGGTCTTCGAATAGACGATCACGTCGTCCAGGTAAAGGAGGACCGTCTCGAAGTTTCGGTGCCCTAGACAGCATTCCATCAGCCGCTGGAAGGTCCCTGGTGCGTTGCAGAGCCCGAAAGGCATACAGTTGAATTCGCTCAGTCCCGTCGGGGTGGTGAAGGCGGTCTTCTCCTTGTCAGCCTCTGCCACAGGAACCTGCCAGTACCCGCTAGTAAGGTCCAAAGTAGAAAAGAAGTTAGCAGATTTTAGTGCGGCTAAAGACTCTTCTATTCTAGGCAGCGGATATGCGTCTTTGTGGGTGATACGGTTGATTTGTCTATAGTCCACGCACATTCTCATGGTGCCGTCTTTCTTTTTCACCAGAACCAAGGGGGCTGCCCAGGGGCTACAGCTATCTCTAATGACCCCAGCTTCTTTCATTTCCCGCAGCATACCCTTGGCGTTCTGATAATGTGCAGGGGGTACAGGTCTGTGCCTCTCTTTTATTGGTGGGTGGCTCCCTGTGGGGATGTGGTGTTCTATCCCTTTTACTCTGCCGAAGTCTAGCGGGTGCTTACTAAAGACTCTCTCGTACTCCTGTACCACCCGGTAGACTCCTTGTTTTTGGTGCAGGGGAGTGGAGTCAGCACCCACGTGGAGTTTCTGGCACCAGTCCTCTTTTTGTTTCTGGGAGCCATTACCCTCCGCCTGAGGAGATGGAGGCAAGGGTTCCACGGCCCTGATAGCTTGGTGTTCGACAACAAACAGTTTGGCGAGTGTAGCGTACCTGGGTAAGTGTACTTCCCTCTCCCCAATGTTGAGGATGCGGACGGGCACCCTCCCATGACGGACATCAACCACCCCCCGGGCTGTCAAAATGGTGGGCCTGCTGTCTGAGTACACGGGTTCTACCATGGCTTGGTAGTCTCTACCTCTCAACCCGATTGCAGTCCGACACCAGATCATCATTTCACTTTTGGGAGGCATGGAAATGGGGAATGGATCACTGAGTCTTACGCTACCGATCTCACCACCAGACAGTTCTACCTGCTGCCGTCTCATCAGGGCTTTTATCTCCTTGTTGAGGACCCTCTGTTGGCTGGAACTAGCATTCACCGCCACCTGTTGTTGAATTACAATTACCTCTGAAAGACAATTTTCAATTATGTTAGTACCCACAGTTATTTTAGGGTGACTTTCATGACGGTCAATGTCCACAATAATCACTCCCTGTGCCGGCAGTTCAACTTTACCAATTTTAATGGTCATCTCCTTGAACCCCATCTGCGGCACGGGTAAGCCATTACTGGCGATGATGCTCAAGTTACTGTCTGGATACCGTGTGATATCAGCATCAGTCCAATACTGCTTAAAAAGTACATAAGGGATTGTGGTTACTTGCGACCCAGTATCCAGCAAGGCGCTCATGGGGATACCGTCCAGCACCACGGGTAAAACCGGGCGCCCCCCAATGTACTTATCACGCCAATTATAAGGGCCTGGTGATCTTATGCCTGGGGGTCGGCCCTCTGCCCCAGGTAGGACCCGTTTAAATTACAGTACCTGGAAATGTGTCCGGTCTGGTTGCATCGACGGCAAATGGGCTGTCCATCCTCTGCGTAGCGGTCTGTGGGCCTCCCTCGGAACGACGGGATCCTCCTCTGTCGACACCACGGGACATCCTCCGGACTTGAAGCCAGCTCGATGGGTCTTGACGGGTCCACTTACAACGCCTGGACGGTCCTGGTCAACGCCGCGACGCTCCTGGTCAGCTCCTGGACTTGGTGGTGCAGGCCTTTCGACGGGGCTTGGTTCAGGGCCTGTGCATCAGCCTCCACGGAGTCCATAGAGGAGGGCGCCGCCTCCTGGTGGTAGGTGATAGCAGGGCGCCGGGGGTTTTATAGCGCCACTGGTTGCAGATTCACGGAGCACCCTTATGGCCCTGTCCTTAAATTGGGCAAAGGTCAGGTCGGGGTTCTGAAAGAACATGAGGCGCAGTTGGGCCCTGTGGGCGCTAGACAGCAGACCTTCTATGAATTGTTCTGTTAGCAGCTTATCGGTTTCCTGCACACTGCCAGGGTCAGTTTGTTGAATAGCCCTCAAGGCTTCCTGCAGATTTAGGGCATAGTCTCTGATGCTGTCCTGTGCCCGCTGCTTACATCCATAGAACCTCATTTTAATCTCAGCGGAGGTACGTGTATCAAAGGTACCCCGCAGCCGGGCCAGAATACCCTTCACAGTCCTTTTCTCCTCAGTGGGCCATGATTTTACCTCCCTTTGGGCTGCGCCAGTTAACTGCCCTGTTAATATGCTGACCTTCTGCTCCTCTGTCAGGGGGTAAACCTGGAACAAACTGTATAGCCTTTCCTTGAAGTCAGTTAGGGCATGGGGCTCCCCTGAGTATTTGGGCAGCCAGGCCGCTCCAGGGATGTAGGGCAGGGCAAAGGGCATCACCGCTGCTGCAGCTGCGTTGGTGGTAGTGGGCGCCTCTGTGTCCGACATCTTCCTCCCCCCTAGTTAAGCGTGGCCTACCTTCCGACGATCCTCTTCTGTAGGCCGCGGCTCCGCTGCTGCTGCTATGGACGAGGACCTGGCGTCGCGTCCTGATGACGTCAGCGTCGCTCTCTCTCCCTTCCAGGACCTTGCGCAGCGTCGGTGCGTGGGGCGGAGCTTCGGATCTCGCGCGGTTTTGACGTCCACGCCCCTCTTCTTCCCGCGCGGCGTCCTGAAGATGGCGTCCGATGGCGGGAAGCAGCCGCGGATGGCGGGAAGACGGCCGAAGACGGTGGGAAACGGTCCAAGATGGCGTCTGATGGCGGGAATCGGCTCCGGATGGCGGGAAACGACTCCGGACGGCGGGAAACGGTCCAAGATGGCGTCTAATGGCGGGAATCGGCTCCGGATGGCGGGAAACGACTCCACAGGTAAGTTACAAAAGTCTTTTTCAGGCACGCAGTACCCGGTGGTTGCGGGCACGAAATCCTGCCGACTACGCCAAAGCTGACTCGCCCCCTGGGCCGTGGGGCACTCGGATCCGGGCAATAGGGAAACGGTGGGAGTAGTAGTGGCAACCCGGTTCCGTGGCTCAGGGTGGTCAGGCCAGTGGTAGTCCGTTATGTACTGATGTTTATGTCCGACTACGCCACCCGTGGATTGCGGTTATTAGGAACCGCCGCTGCATGCAGACCGCTGGGGCTGATGAGGTGTGCAGCTAGGGTAGTGTGACTCCCCACGGGAAGAGTGCGGCCCCAGGGCAGTATAGTGGATGGTGGGAGTGATGGTATTGAGAGTCCCAGTGCTGGTAGTGCTGGAGGAGCAAGGAGCACACAGACAACAGGTTGCAGTCCAGGGTCTTTACTAAAACAGGTAAATTGACCCACAAACAGTCCCGGCTAGGAGGGGACCTGGATGTCTGAGAGCAACGGGGAAATTGGCCCTGGTCAGGGTGAGGGTGTAGGCCTACCGTGCTTTCTGCGCTCCTTCTGGCTATCTCCTCCTGATAGGATAACAGCCCACGTTTCCGAGCTCTCCGTGTATTCTCGCCTGTATGGCCTGCGACGTGGGTTCCTTTCTGCTCCCAGCCTTGTACGGCTTTACTGGTCCCTTCGGTTGTGGCAGGGCCTCCAGGCTTCTTAGGCCAAGGAATGTACAGTCCCTTGCGGACTGGTTCTCTGCTGGGGGATGTGGAATCCTTCCAGCCTCAGACACCAAAGTCTGGTAAAGTTAAGTCTTTTCTCTGCCAAGACAGGCTCTCTTCGCCTCTTGTCTCTGACTTGTGGCTCTCCTACTGCCACACTTCCTCTTAGGTGCAATCAACTTTCTGTCCCTGCTCCACTCTGGGACACGTCTCAGTGCTGAGACAGGCAATCCAGTTCTCTCTAACCCTGCCCTCAGTACCAGCTTTTATAGGGGCAGCCAGCTCCCCCTACTGGCCTGAGACAGGAGGCATTGCATGCTAATGTTCCCCTGACTAGAGAACCTCCCCCTTGCTCTCAGACACAGCTTTAATTACACTTGTGGCATCCAGGTCAGGGTGACACAGATACCCTTCAAATGAAAGCTGAAAGTCTGAACTTCAACTGCATCTGAATTGTTTTGTTTAAAATTCATTGTGGTAATGTCTAGAACCAAAATTAGAAAAATGTTGTCTCTGTCCAAATATATATGGACCTAACTGTATGTCTAGTGAAACCTTTTCTTATACTACAAATGAAGTAGCTGAAATTATTTCCAATGTCTGAATTCCCAGTGATTTGGCACAAAGAATACCACATGGCTTGAGGGTAAACTTTCAACCAACAATGTTTAAAGATAATGACAATTTTTGTAAAAGATTCGAGCAAATTTTAAACAAGTACTCTTTCAACTTGTTTGTATTGGCATTCCTTGAGAAAGACGCCAATACAAACCTTTCTATGAACTCAGAAAAAAGGTACATACCCATGCCTACGCTGCCCGCAATGTAGCAATATACAGCGGGGTGATACTTTTTTCCACCCCCATACCGGGATTAGAATTCAAGGTTTTTTTACTTGTGATTCTTCTTTTGTAGTGTATGCGATCAAATGTCCTTGATGGTCTCATATATGTTGGTGAGACAACCTAACCTATACGAGACCGCATATCTCAAAACAAGTCGAGTATAAGATGTGGGAAGACTTATCTCCCCTTATCTTACCATTTTAATTTAAAGAAGCACTCCGTAGAACAAGTCAATTTTCAGGTTCTGGAACATGTACCACCATTAATATGTGGGGATAATAGGATTCAGGCATTAAAACGTCGTGAAGCTTTTTAGATCCATACGTTGGATACGTTGTAACCTCGGGATTTAAATAGAGAGTATGAGTTATCTAGCTTTCTGTAAATGTATTAATTATTGTTTTTCTGTTTCAGACACGTACTACTTGATTCCTTTCTCTGGAACTGCATGAAATCACATTTCTTCTCATAGAACTTTATTCACTCCTGTGGGTGATGATGTTGTCTGTTGATTAATGCTAGATATCACCTACTCCTCTCTATTTTCTTCTCTTCCTTTCTTTTCTTTTATTTCAATCTAATACTACATTGGGTAGTGATCAGTATATTTCCCTAAATTATTTTTCCTTATATTTTTTTCCCCTTGGTCTAGTTTATCCCTTAAACATGTATTACTATATTTTTCTTACTAATACCATTGGTAGCCAGAGGTCTACGCTTTATGAACACCTGTGATTCTATTATATATATATTCCCCATTCATTTTAACTGCCTTTACCTATTTTTTTCTTTTCTATTTGGATCTGGGTTATTGCAGATCCAATAACATGACACCGGGTGGCGACATACACATTTGTGCTTGTTACTTCCGTGTTTGCGATCATGTGACCTGATCACATGACCAGAAGTGAGTCATGCAGGTCCTTTTGCTCAGATTCCATTGCAACTTATGAAACAGGAAGTGGCCAATTGTCAGATCCTTGTCTCATTACACGGTTGCGTCTAGATCGCAGTTGATTTTTTGTGGTCCTCACTTTAGCCACTCCATTCTAGACGCCTCACTGCTGAACTTTCTAGATCGGAGTTGATCTTTTGAGGTTCTCACATGCTCCTCTTCGATCTAGTGCTTTCAGTGCTGAGGCGTCTAGATCGGAGTTTATCTTTTGAGGTTCTCACATTCTCCTCTTCGATCTAGTGCTTTCAGTGCTGAGGTGTCTAGATTGGAGTTTATCTTTTGTGTTAACCGTTTTAACAGTTCCACTCTAGATGCTTCAGTGTTGAGGTGACTAGATCGGAGTTGCTGGAGTGAGGGCCTCAAGAGAACAACTCCAATGTAGACAGTTCAGCACTGACACCACTAGATCGTAGTTGATTCCAGGAGCTTCTCATACACTCTGCAATCTAGATGCCTCTTCTGGCTTTTTATTGTAGTTTTAATGCGTTTTTATGGAATTGCTCATGTTTTTAATGGAGCAAACATCACAGGTCAAACAGGATTTTTTTATGCACTGTTATATATTTTTTCTATTTTTACACTCTTATACTTTGTGTTTGGGCAAAATTCTTTTTTTTCCAGATTAATAAAACTTGCATTGTCACTTTTTGCAATATAAAAAATTACACTCAGCACTGATTATTCAGTTTTGCCAGAATGTGACTTTTCCCATTTGTCCACAGCCCCGACATAGTGAAGAGTGTGCGGAGCTCCACGGGGAGAGGTGTAAAAGAGCGCCCCCGACAGTCACTATAATATACAAAACAGAATATATACAGTACAGACCAAAAGTTTGGACACACCTTCTCATTTAAAGATTTTTCTGTATTTTCATGACTATGAAAATTGTACATTCACACTGAAGGCATCAAAACTATGAATTAACACATGTGGAATTATATACTTAACAAAAAAGTGTGAAACAACTGAAAATATGTCTTATATTCTAGGTTCTTCAAAATAGCCACCTTTTGCTTTGATGACTGCTTTGCACACTCTTGGCATTCTCTTGATGAGCTTCAAGAGGTAGTCATCGGAAATGGTCTTCCAACAATCTTGAAGGAGTTCCCAGAGATGCTTAGCACTTTTTGGCCCTTTTACCTTCACTCAGTCCAGCTCACCCCAAACCATCTCAATTGGGTTCAGGTCTGGTGACTGTGGAGGCCAGGTCATCTGGCGTTTCACCCCATCACTCTCCTTCTTGTCAAATAGCCCTTACACAGCCTGGGGGTATGTTTGGTGTCATTGTCCTGTTGAAAAATAAATGATGGTCCAACTAAACGCAAACCAGATGGAATAGCATGCCGCTGCAAGATGCTGTGGTAGCCATGCTGGTTCAGTATGCCTTCAATTTTGAATAAATCCCCAACAGTGTCACCAGTAAAGCACCCCCACACCATCACACTTCCTTCTCCATGCTTCACGGTGGGAACCCGGCATTGAGAGTCCATCCGTTCACCTTTTCTGCGTCTCACAAAGACACGGTGGTTGGAACCAAAAATCTCAATTTGGACTCATCAGACCAAAGCACAGATTTCCACTGTTCTGATGTCCATTCCTTGTGTTCTTTAGCCCAAACAAGTCTCTTCTGCTTGTTGCCTGTCCTTAGCAGTGGTTTCCTAGCAGCTATTTTACCATGAAGGCCTGCTGCACAAAGTCTCCTCTTCACAGTTGTTGAAGAGATGTGTCTGCTGCTAGAACTCTGTGTGGCATTGACCTGGTCTCTAATCTGAGCTGCTGTTAACCTGTGATTTCTGAGGCTGGTGACTCGGATAAACTTATCCTCAAAAGCAGAGGTGACTCTTGGTCTTCCTTTCCTGGGGAGGTCCTCATGTGAGCCAGTTTCTTTGTAGCGCTTGATGGTTTTTGCAACTGCACTTTCAAAGTTTGCCCAATTTTGCGGACAGACTGACCTTCATTTCTTAAAGTAATGATGGCCACTCATTTTTCTTTACTTAGCTGCTTTTTTCTTGCCATAATACAAATTCTAACAGTCTTTCAGTAGGACTATCTGCTGTATTTTCACTGAAAGTCGCACGCGTATTTTCACTGAAACTCAGCAGCCATTTGAAAGACATCAAAAATGGGCTTTTTGGAACAGTGATAGCAATGGTACACGTCATAGAGTTTCAGAAACGAGGTCTCCCACATGCGCACTAAGCAAATCATCAATCTAGATCATATGAGGTGAGGTGAGGTGAGGTACAGATCCTCATATGATCTAGATTGATGATTTGCTTAGTGACTTGGCTTGAACAAGTTTTATAAAGATTTTTTCTATTTTTCATTGTTTGACCTGTACTACTGTAATTCATGCTCATGTGGGTATCTATTATGGTGCTCTTTTCTTTTTTTTTTTTGGTTAATTATTAATACTTACTGCCTTTTTTTAAACATTGTGTTTTTGTCTGATTTTAAATATTACTAATAAAGAATTCTTTGTATTTTTTGGATAATATTCAGTTTACGTCTTTTTTCTATTTGATATACTTACTAGTTGACGTTGAACAGCGTCACGTTTGGGTCCCTCCTACTAAATTTCTGCATGACTCTATTGGTCAGTTATGTTGACTGA
Source organism: Phyllobates terribilis (assembly GCF_046119375.1). Lineage (NCBI taxonomy): Eukaryota > Metazoa > Chordata > Amphibia > Anura > Dendrobatidae > Phyllobates > Phyllobates terribilis. Next base: position 469,721 of record NW_027363651.1, on the reverse strand, counting down.
CAAAGTTCCGAAGGTAGACAGCAGCAGTGGTCGGCCTCCTACACAACGAGTAAATTATTCATGATCATGAGGCCATCCATCTCCTTAGTTTTCTGTTCCTTGGAATGCAAGCGCATGTATGTAGTAGCAGCTAGGCCTGAGGTGGTCAGCGTTTTGGCGCATATCCTACCTCCTACGAGGATTGCTGGATGTTTTCCTGCTACTATCCCTGTTCTATGACTCCCGTTTAAAAAAAGCTTGATGTGATGAATGATGGATGAGGTGGTGGCAAAGGAGAAAGAGCAGGAGGAACAGGAACCATTCACACCAATGTCAGGTCAGTCAACCACACATGTCTTGTAGGATATGTTTCTGTACCAAAAGGAGAGGTTTGGCTACACAGTTATAGGGCATACAGTGAGTGCAATGCCTACCAAAAATTTTGAGGCACTCCAATGCCCCTTAGAAGTGACATGGAGGTCAGAGGGCCTTAACTAAACCTTTTTTTCCATTTATAGCAACTGGGTCTACTGTACACTGTTGGCCTAAGCAGTGAATGGAAAGCTTTCCAAAAATTATGAGGAACTGCAATGCCCCTTGAAACAGACGTGGATTACAGCATACTAAAAACCTTCTACCCATTATTGGGGAGTGGGTCTCCCTTAGTGTTCACTTATGCATTGAAAAGCAAAAGCTGACTAAAAGTGTGGTGGAGGTCGCAGTGGAATAAAAAGACAATATCAATGCCCCTTGGAAGAGACATGGAGGTCACTGTAGCTTAACAAGACGATTTTAATGCACTTTGGAAGAGACGTGGAGTTCAGAGTGGTTTAACAAGACGTTTTTAATGCCCCTTGGAAGAGACGTGGAGGTCACAGTAGCTTAACAAGATGGTTTTAATGCCCCTTGGAAGAGACGTGGAGTTCAGAGTGGTTTAAAAAGACGTTTTTAATGACCCTTGGAAGAGACGTGGAGGTCACAGTAGCTTAACAAGACAGTTTTGATGCCTCTTGGAAGAGACTTGGAGTTCAGAGTGGTTTAACAAGACGGTTTTATTACTCCTTGTAAGAAACATGGAGTCCAGATTGGTTTAACAAGACAAGTTTAATGCCCCTTGGAAGAGACGTGGAGTTCAGAGTGGTTTAACAAGATGATTTTAACGGCCCTTGGAAGAGACGTGGATTTCAGAGTGGTTTAACAAGACGGTTTTAATGCCCCTTAGAAGAGACGTGGAGGTCACAGTGGAGTAAAGAGACAATATCAATGCCCCTTGGAAGAGTGGTGGAGGTTACAGTGGAATAAAGATACAATATCAATGCCCCTTGGAAGAGAGGTTGAGTTCAGAGTGGTTTAGCAACACGGTTTTAGTGCCCCTTGGAAGAGACGTGGAGGTCATAGTAGCTTAACAAGACGGTTTTAAAGCCCCTTGGAAGAGACATGGAGGTCACTGTAGCTTAAAAAGATGATTTTAATGCGCTTTGAAAGAGACGTGGAGTTCAGAGTGGTTTAACAAGACGTTTTTAATGCCCCTTGGAGGAGACGTGGAGGTCACAGTAGCTTAACAAGACGGTTTTAATGCCCCTTGGAAGAGACGTGGAGTTCAGAGTGGTTTAACAAGACGTTTTTAATGCCCCTTGGAAGAGATGTGGAGGTCACAGTAGCTTAACAAGACGGTTTTAATGCCCCTTGGAAGAGACGTGGAGTTCAGAGTGGTTTAACAAAACGTTTTTAATGTCCCTTGTAAGAGGCGTGGAGGTCACAGTAGCTTAACAAGATGGTTTTAATGCCTCTTGGAAGAGAATTGGAGTTCAGAGTGGTTTAACAAGACGGTTTTAATGCCCCTTGGAAAAGACGTGGAGGTCACAGTAGAATAAAGAGACAATATCAATGCCCCTTGGAAGAGTGGTGGAGGTTACAGTGGAATAAAGATACAATATCAATGCCCCTTGGAAGAGACGTGGAGTTCAGAGTGGTTTAGCAAGACGGTTTTAATGCCCCTTGGAAGAGACGTGGAGGACATAGTAGCTTAACAAGATGGTTTTAATGCCCCTTGGAAGAGACGTGGAGTTCAGAGTGGTTCAACAAGACAGTTTTAATGCCCCTTGGAAAATACGTGGAGGTCACAATAGCTTAACAAGACGGTTTTAATGCCCCTTGGAAGAGACGTGGAGGTCACAGTAGCCTAAAAAGACGGTTTTAGTGCCGTTTAGAAGGGACGTGGAGTTAAGAGTGGTTTAACAAGTCGATTTTAATGCCCCTTGGAAGAGACGTTGAGTTCAGAGTGGTTTAACAAGAAGGTTTTAATGCCCCTTGGAAGAGACGTGGAGGTCACAGTAGCTTAGCAAGACGGTTTTAATGCCCCTTGGAAGAGACATGGAGTTCAGAGTGGTCTAACAAGATGGTTTTAAGACCCTGTGGAAGAGACGTGGAGGTCAGAATAGCTAGACAAGACAGTTTTAATGCCCCTTGGAAGAGTGGTGGAAGTCGCAGTGGAACAAAAAGACAATATCAATGCCCCTTGGAAGAGCTGTGGAGCTCAGAGTTTTTTAACAAGACGGTTTTAATGCCCCTTGGATGAGTGGTGGAGGTCGAAGTGGAATAAAAAGACAATATCAATGCCCCTTGGTAGAGTGGTGGAGGTCGCAGTGAAATAAAAAGACAATATCAATGCCCAGTGAAAGAGACGGGGAGGTCATAGTAGCTGAACAAGACGGTTTTAATGCCCCTTGGAAGAGTGGTGGAGTTCAGAGTAGTTTAATAAGACGGTTTTAATGCCCCTTGGAAGAGACGTGGAGGTCACAGTAGCTTAACAAGACGGTTTTAATGCCTCTTGGAAGAGACTTGGGGTTCAAAGTGGTTTAACAAGACGGTTTTATTACCCCTTGTGAGAAACGTGGAGTCCAGATTGGTTTAACAAGACAGTTTTAAAGCCCCTTGGAAGAGACGTGGAGGTCACAGTAGCTTAAAAAGACGGTTTTAATGCCACTTGGAAGAGACGTGGAGTTCAGAGTGGTTTAACAAGATGGTTTTAACGGCCCTTGGAAGAGACGTGGAGGTCACAGTGGAATAAAGAGACAATATCAATGCCCCTTGGAAGAGTGGTGAAGGTTACAGTGGAATAAAGATACAATATCAATGCCCCTTGGAAGAGAGGTTGAGTTCAGAGTGGTTTAGCAAAACGGTTTTAATGGCCCTTGGAAGAGACGTGGAGGTCATAGTAGCTTAACAAGACGGTTTTAAAGCCCCTTGGAAGAGACATGGAGGTCACTGTAGCTTAAAAAGACAATTTTAATGCACTTTGAAAGAGACGTGGAGTCCAGAGTGGTTTAACAAGACGTTTTTAATGCCCCATGGAAGAGACGTGGAGGTCTCAGTAGCTTAACAAGACGGTTTTAATGCCCCTTGGAAGAGACGTGGAGTTCAGAGTGGTTTAACAAGACGTTTTTAATGCCACTTGGAAGAGACGTGGAGGTCACAGTAGCTTAACAAGACGGTTTTAATGCCCCTTGGAAGAGACGTGGAGTTCAGAGTGGTTTAACAAGACGTTTTTAATGCCCCTTGGAAGAGACGTGGAGGTCACAGTAGCTTAACAAGATGGTTTTAATGCCTCTTGGAAGAGACTTGGTGTTCAGAGTGGTTTAACAAGACGGTTTTAATGCCCCTTGTAAGAGACGTGGAGTTCAGAATGGTTTAACAAGATGGTTTTAATGCCCCTTGGAAGAGACGTGGAGGTCATAGTAGCTTAACAAGACAATTTTAATGCCACTTTGAAGAGACATGGAGTTCAGAGTGGTTTAACAAGACGGTTTTAATGCCCCTTGGAAGAGACGTGGAGGTCACAGTAGAATAAGGAGAAAATATCAATGCCCCTTGGAAGAGACGTGGAGTTCAAAGTGGTTTAGCAAGACGCTTTTAATTCCCCTTGGAAGAAACGTGGAGGACATAGTAGCTTAACAAGACTGTTTTAATGCGCATTGGAAGAGACATGGAGTTCAGAGTGGTTCAACAAGACGGTTTTAATGCCCCTTGGAAGAGACTTGGAGGTCACAGTAGCCTAAAAAGACGGTTTTAGTGCCGTTTAGAAGAGACGTGGAGTTAAGTGTGGTTTAACAAGTCGATTTTAATGCCCCTTGGAAGAGACGTTGAGTTCAGAGTGGTTTAACAAGAAGGTTTTAATGCCCCTTGGAAGAGACTTGGAGGTCACAGTAACCTAAAAAGACGGTTTTAGTGCCGTTTAGAAGAGACGTGGAGTTAAGTGTGGTTTAACAAGTCGATTTTAATGCCCCTTGGAAGAGACGTTGAGTTCAGAGTGGTTTAACAAGACGGTTTTAATGCCCCTTGGAAGAGACATGGAGTTCAGAGTGTTCTAACAAGATGGTTTTAATGCCCCTTGGAAGAGACGTGGAGGTCACAGTAGCTTAACAAGATGGTTTTAATGTCCCTTGAAAGAGTGGGGGAGGTTACAGTGGAATAAAAAGACAATTTCAATTCCCCGTGGAAGAGAGGTGGAGGTCACAGTAGCTTAACAAGAAGGTTTTCATGCCCCTTGGAAGAGTGCTGGATGTCACAGTGGAATAAAAACACGATATCAATGTCCTGTGGAAGAGACTTGGAGAACACAGTAGCTTAACAAGACGGTTTTAATGCTATTTGAAAGAGTGGTGGAGGTTACAGTGGAATAAAAAGACAATATCAATTCCCCTTGGAAGAGTGGTGCATGTCGCAGTGGAATAAAAAGACTATATCAATGCCCCGTGGAAGAGGCGTGGAGAACACAGTAGCTTAACAAGACAATTTTAATGCCCCTTGGAAGAGTGATAGAGGTTACAGTGAAATTAAAAAGACGATATCAATGCCCCGTGGAAGAGACTTGGAGAACACAGTAGCCTAACAACATGGTTTTAATGCCCATTGGAAGAGTGGTGGAGATCGCATTGGAATAAAAAGACAATATCAATGCCCCTTGGAAGAGAGGTGCAGGTCACAGTAGCTTAACAAGATGGTTTTAAAGCACGTTGGAAGAGTGGTGGAGGCCGCTGTGGAAAAAAAAACAATATCAAAGCCCTGTGAGAGAGACGTGGAGGTCACAGTAGCTTAAATATACGGTTTTAATGCCCCTTGAAAGAGCTGTAGAGTTCAGAGTGGTTATCAAGATGGTTTTAATGACCCTTGGAAGAGAAGTGGGGGTCAGAGTAGCTTGACAAGACGGTTTTAATGTCCCTTGGAAGAGTGGTGGAGGTTACAGTGAAATGAAAAGACAATATCACTGCCACGTGGAAGAGACATGGAGGTCACAGTAGCTGAACAAGATGGTTTTAATGCCCCTTGGAAGAGTGGTGGATTTCAGAGTGGCTTAATAAGATGGTTTTAATGCCCCTTGGAAGAGACGTCAAGGTCCCAGTAGCTCAACAAAAGATGGTTTTAATGCCACTTGGAAGAGTGGTGGAGGTTACAGTGGAATAAAAAGACAATATCAATGCCCCGTGGAAGAGACATGGAGGTCACAGCAGCTTAACAAGATGGTATTAATGCCCCTTGGAAGAGTTGTTGAGGTCGCAGTGGAATAAAAAGACGATATCAATGCCCCTTGGAAGAGTGGTGGAGGTCGCAGTGGAATAAAAAGACAATATCAATGTCCCGTGGAAGAGACGTGGAGGTCACAGTAGCTTAATAACACGGTTTTAATGCCCCTTGGATGAGTGGTGGAGGTCGCAGTGGAATAAAAAGACAATATCAATTCCCCGTGGAAGAGACGTGGAGGTCATAGTAGCTTAAATAGACGGTTTTAATGCCCCTTGGAATAGCTGTGGAGGTCAGAGTGGTTTAACAAGATGGATTTATTGCCCTGTGGAAGAGACGTGGAAGTCACTGTAGCTTAGCAAAATAGTTTTAATGCCCCTTGGAAGAGTGGTGGAGGTTACAGTGGAATAAAAAGACAATATCAATGCCCCGTGGAAGAGACGTGGAGTATACAGTAGCTTAAAAAGACGGTTTTAATGCCCCTTGGAAGAGTGGTGGAGGTTACAGTAGAATAAAAAAACAATATCGATGCCCCATGGAAGAGACGTGGAGATCACAGTAGCTTAACAAGTTGGTTTTAATGCCCCTTGGAAGAGTGGTGGAGGTCACAGTAGAATAAAAAGACAATATTAATGCCTCTTGGAAGAGTAGTGGAGATCGCAGTGGAATAAAAAAACAATACCAATGCCCTGTGGAAGAGATGTGGAGGTCACAGTAGCTTAATAAGATGGTTTTATTGCCCCTTGGAAGAGTGGTGGAAGTCGCATTGGAATAAAAAGACAATATCAATGCCACTTGGAAGAGACGTGGAGGTCAAAGTAGCTTAAAAAGATGGTTTTAATGCCCCTTGGAAGAGCTTTGGAGTTCAGAGTGGTTTATCAAGATGGTTTTAATGCACCTTGGAAGAGACGTGTAGGTCACAGTAGCTTAACAAGGCAGTTTTAATGCCCCTTGGAAGAGTGGTGGAGGTTACAGTGGAATAAAAGGACAATATCAATGCCCCGTGGAAAAAACGTGGAGTTCAAATTAGATTAAAAAAACGGTTTTAATGCCCCTTGGAAGAGTAGTGGAGGTCGCAGTGGAATAAAAAAACAATACCAATGCCCTGTGGAAGAGACGTGGAGGTCACTGTAGCTTAACAAGACAGTTTTAATGACACTTGGAAGAACTGTGAAGTTCTAAGGGGTTTATCAAGATGGTTTTAATGCCCCTTAGAAGAGACGTGTAGGTCAGAGTAGCTTAGCAAGACGGTTTTAATGCGTATTGGAGGAGCGGTGGAGGTTACAGTAGAATAAAAAAACAATATCAATGCCCCATGGAAGAGACGTGGAGATCACAGTAGCTTAACAAGTTGGTTTTAATGCCCCTTGGAAGAGTGGTGGAGGTCACAGTAGAATAAAAAGACAATATTAATGCCCCTTGGAAGAGTAGTGGAGGTCGCAGTGGAATAAAAAAACAATACCAATGCCCTGTGGAAGAGATGTGGAGGTCACAGTAGCTTAATAAGATGGTTTTATTGCCCCTTGGAAGAGTGGTGGAAGTCGCATTGGAATAAAAAGACAATATCAATGCCACTTGGAAGAGACGTGGAGGTCAAAGTAGCTTAAAAAGATGGTTTTAATGCCCCTTGGAAGAGCTTTGGAGTTCAGAGTGGTTTATCAAGATGGTTTTAATGCACCTTGGAAGAGACGTGTAGGTCACAGTAGCTTAACAAGGCAGTTTTAATGCCCCTTGGAAGAGTAGTGGAGGTTACAGTGGAATAAAAAGACAATATCAATGCCCCGTGGAAAAAACGTGGAGTTCAAATTAGATTTAAAAAACGGTTTTAATGCCCCTTGGAAGAGTGGTGGAGGTTGCAGTGGAATAAAAAGACAATATCAATGCCCCTTGGAAGAGTGGTGGAGGTCGCAGTGGAATAAAAAGACAATATCAATGCCACGGGGAAGACACGTGGAGGTCACAGTAGCTTAATAAGATGGTTTTATTGCCCCTTGGAAGAGTGGTGGAGGTCACTGTGGTATAAAAAGACAATATCAATGCCCCGTGGAAGAGACGTGGAGGTCACAGTAGCTTAACAAGGTGGTTTTAATGCTCCTTGGAAGAGCTGTGGAGTTCAGAGTGCTTTGACAAGATGGTTCTAATGCCCATTGGAAGAGACGTGTAGGTCACAGTAGGTTAACAAGACGGTTTTAATGCCCCTTGGAAGAGTGGTGGAGCTCGCTGTGGAATAGAAAGACAATATCAAAGCCCCGTGGAAGAGACGTGGAGGTCACAGTAGCTTAAATAGACCTTATTAATGCCCCTTGAAAGAGCTGTGAAGTTCAGAGTGGTTTAACAAGATGGATTTAATACTCTGTGGAAGAGACGTGGAGGTCAGAGTAGCTTAAAAAGACAATTTTAATGCCCCTTGGAAGAGTGGTTGAAGTCGCAGTGGAACAAAAAGACAATATCAATGCCCATTGGAAAAGTGCTGGAGGTCGCAGTGGAATAAAAAGACAATATCAATGCCCTGTTAAAGAGACGTGGAGGTCATAGTAGCTTAGATAAACGGTTTTAATGCCCCTTGGAAGAGTCAGGCAGGTCACAGTAGCTTAGCAAAAGACGGTTTTAATGCCTCTTGGAAGATTGGTGGAGATTACAGTGGAATAAAAAGACAATATCAATGCCCCGTGGAAGAGAAGTGGAGGTCACTTTAGCTTAACAAGACTGTTTTAATGCCCCTAGGCAGAGTGGTGGAGGTCGCAGTGGAATAAAAATACATTATCAATGCACCTTGGAAGAGTGGAGGAGGTCGCAGTTGAACAAATAGGCAATATCAGTGACCCCTTGGAAGAGTGGTGGAGGTCGCAGTGGTATAAAAAGACAATATCAATGCCCCTTGGAAGAGGGGTGAAGGTTAAAGTGGAATAAAAAGACAATATCAATGCCCCGTGGAAGAGACGTCGAGGTCATAGTAGCTGAACAAGATGGTTTTAATGCCCCATGGAAGAATGGTGGAGTTCAGTGTGGTTCAATAAGACGGTTTTAATGCCCCTAGGAAGAGACGGGAAGGTCACAGTAGCTTAACAAAAGACGGTTTTGATACCAATTGGAAGAGTGGTGGGGGTTACAGTGGAATATAAAGACAAAATCAATGCCCTATGGAAGAGACGTGGAGGTCACAGTAGCTTAACAAGACGGTTTTAATGCCCCTAGGCAGAGTGGTGGAGGTCGCAGTGGAATAAAAATCCAATATCAATGCCCCTTGGAAGAATGGTGGAGGTCGCAGTTGAATAAAAAGACAATATCAGTGACCCCTTGGAAGAGTGGTGGAGGTCGCAGTAGTATAAAAAGACAATATCAATGCACCTTGGAAGAGGGGTGGAGGTTACCGTGGAATAAAAAGACAATATCAGTGCCCCGTGGAAGAGACGTGGAGGTCACAGTAGCTTAACAAGACGGTTTTAATTCCCCTTGGATGAATGGTGGAGGTCGCAGTGGAATAAAAAGACAATATAAATGCCCCGTGGAAAAGACGTGGAGGTCAGAGTAGCTTTAAAACACAGTTTTAATGCCATTGGAACAGTGGTGGAGGTCGCAGAGGAATAATAAGACAATATCAATGTCCATTGGAAGAGTGGTGGAGGTCGCAGTGGAATAAAAAGACAATATCAATGCCCCGTGGAAGAGACGTGGAGGTCATAGAAGCTTAACAAGATGGTTTTAATGCTTCTTGGAAGAGCTGTGGAGTTCAGAGTGGTTTATCACGATGGTTTTAATGCCCCTTGGTAGAGTGGTGAAGGTTACAGTGGAATAAAAAGACAATATCAATGCCCCGAGAAAGAGACGTGGAGGTCACAGTAGCTTAACAAGACGTTCTTAATACCCCTTGGAAGAGTGGTAGAGGTCGCAGTGGAATAAAAAGACAATATCAATGCCCCTTGGAAGAGTGGTGGAGGTCACAGTGGAATAAAAAGACAATATCAATGCCACGGGGAAGAAACTTGGAGGTCACAGTAGCTTAATAAGATGGTTTTATGCCCCTTGGAAGAGAGGTGTAGGTCGCTGTGGTATAAAAAGACAATATCAATTCCCCGTGGAAGAGGTCACAGTAGCTTAACAAGACCGTTTTAATGTCTCTTGGAAGAGTGGTGGAGGTGACAGTGGAGTAAGAATACAATATCAATGCCCCGTGGAAGAGACGTGGAGGTCACAGTAGCTTAACAAGATGGTTTAAATGCCACTTGGAAGAGTGATGGAGGTCACAAAGGAATAAAAAGACAATATCAATACCCATTGGAAGATTGGTGGAGGTCGCAGTGGAATAAAAAGACAATAGCAATGCCTCGTGGAAGAGACGTGGACGTCACATTAGCTTAACAAGATGTTTTAATGCCCGTTGGAAGAGTGGTAGAGGTCGCTGTGGTATAAAAAGACAATATCAATGCCCCTTGGAAGAGACGTGGACGTCACAGTAGCTTAACAAGATGTTTTTAATGCCCATTGGAAGAGTGGTGAAGGTCGCTGTGGAAATAATAGACAATATAAAAGCCCCGTGGAAGAGACGTGGAGGACACAGTAGCTTAAATCAATGGTTTTAATGCCCCTTGGAATAGTTGTGGAGTTCAGAGTGGTTTAACAAGATTGTTTTAATGTCCCTTGGAAGATACGTGGAGTTCACAGTAGCTTAACAAGACGGTTTTAATGCCCCTTGAATGAGTGGTGGACATCGCAGTGGAATAAAAAGACAATATTAATGCCCCTTGGAATAGACGTGGAGGTCACAGTAGCTTAAAATGATGGTTTTAATGTCCCTTGCAAGAGTGGTGGAGGTCGCAGTGGAATAAAAAGACAATATCAATGCCCATTGGAAGAGTTGTGGAGGTCGCAGTGGAATAAAAAGACAATATCAATGCCCCGTGGAAGAGATGTGGAGGTCCCAGGAGCTTAACAAGATGGTTTTAATGCCCCTTGGAAGAGCTGTGGAGTTCAGAGTGGTTTATCAAGATGGTTTTAATGCCCCTTGGAAGAGACGTGGAGGTCACAGTAGCTTAACAAGACAGATTTAATGCCCCTTGGAAAAGTGCTGGAGGTTACGGTGGAATAAAAAGACAATATCAATGCCCCAAGGAAGAGACATGGAGGTCACAGTAGATTAACAAGACGGTTTTAATGCCCCTTGGAAGAGTGGTGGAGGTCGAGGTAGAATAAAAAGACAATATTAGTGCCCCGTGGAAGAGACGTGGGGGTCACAGTAGCTTAAATAGACGGTTTTAATGCCCCTTGGAATAGTTGTGGAGTTCAGAGTTTTTTAACAAGATGGCTTTAATTCCCCTTGGAAGACACGTGTAGGTCACAGTAGCTTAACAAAACTTTCTTAATGCCCATTGGATGAGTGGTGGAGGTCGTAATGGAATAAAAAGACAATATCAATGCCCCTTGGAAGAGACGTAGAGGTCACAGTAGCTTTAAAAGACAGTTTTAATGCCCCTTGGAAGAGTGGTGGAGGTGGCAGTGGAATAAAAAGACAATATCAATGGCCAATGGAAGAGTGGTGGAGGTCGCAGTGGAATAAAAAGACAATATCAATGCCCCGTGGCAGAGACGTGGTAGTCACAGTAGCTTAACAAGATGGCTTTAATGCCCCTTGGTAGAGCTGTGGATATCAGAGTGGTTTAACAAGATGGTTTTAATGCCCCTTGGAAGAGTGGTGGGGGTTACAGTGGAATAAAAAGACAATATCAATGCCCTATGGAACAGACGTGGAGGTCACAGTAGCTTAACAAGACGGTTTTAATGCCCCTAGGGAGAGTGGTGGAGGTCGCAGTGGAATAAAAATACAATATCAATGCCCCTTGAAAGAATTGTGGAGGTTGCAACTGAATAAAAAGACAATATCAGTGACCCCTTGGAAGAGTGGTGGAGGTCGCAGTAGTATAAAATGACAATATCAGTGCCCCTTGGAAGAGGGGTGGAGGTAAAGGTGGAATAAAAAGACAATATCAAAGCCCCGTGGTAGAGAGGTGGAGGTCATAGTAGCTGAACAAGATGGTTTTAATGACCCATGGAAGAGTCGTGAAGTTCAGTGTGGTTTAATAAGACGGTTTTAATGCCCCTTGCAAGAGACGTGGAGGTCACAGTAGCTTAAAAAAATACGATTTTAATTCCCCTTGGAAGAGTGGTGGGGGTTACAGTGGAATAAAAAGACAATATCAATGCCCCGTGGAAGAGACGTGGAGGTCACAGTATCTTAACAAGACGGTTTTAATGCCCCTAGGCAGAGTGGTGGAGGTCACAGAGGAATAAAAATACAATATCAATGTCCATTGGAAGAGTGGTGGAGGTCGCAGTGGAATAAAAAGACAATATCAATGCCCCGTGGAAGAGACGTGGAGGTCACAGTAGCTTAACAAGATGGTTTTAATGCTTCTTGGAAGAGCTGTGGAGTTCAGAGTGGTTTATCACGATGGTTTTAATGCCCCTTGGAATAGTTGTGAAGGTTACAGTGGAATAAAAAGGCAATATCAATGCCCCATGGAATAGACGTGGAATTCACAGTATCTTAAAAAGACGGTCTTAATGCCCCTTGGAAGAGTGTTGGAGGTCGCAGTGGAATAAAAAGATAATATCAATGCCCCTTGGAAGAGTGGTGGAGGTCACAGTGGAATAAAGAGACAGTATCAATGCCACGGGGAAGAGACGTGGAGGTCACAGTAGCTGAACAAGATGGTTTTAATGCCCCTTGGAAGAGTGGTGGATTTCAGAGTGGTTTATCACGATGGTTTTAATGCCCCTTGGAAGAGTTGTGAAGGTTACAGTGGAATAAAAAGACAATATCAATGCCCCTTGGAAGAGACGTGGACGTCACAGTAGCTTAACAAGATGTTTTTAATGCCCATTGGAAGAGTGGTGGAGGTCGCTGTGGAAATAAAAGACAATATAAAAGCCCCGTGGAAGAGACGTGGAGGACACAGTAGCTTAAATCGATGGTTTTAATGCCCCTTGGAATAGCTGTGGAGTTCAGAGTGGTTTAACAAGATTGTTTTAATGCCCCTTGGAAGATACGTGGAGTTCACAGTAGCTTAACAAGACGGTTTTAATGCCCCTTGCGTGAGTGGTGGACATCGCAGTGGAATAAAAAGACAATATTAATGCCCCTTGGAAGAGACGTGGAGGTCACAGTAGCTTAAAAAGACGGTTTTAATGTCCCTCTCAAGAGTGGTGGAGGTCGCAGTGGAATAAAAAGACAATATCAATGCCCATGGAAGAGTTGTGGAGGTCGCAGTGGAATAAAAAGATAATATCAATGCCCCGTGGAAGAGACGTGGAGGTACCAGGAGCTCAACAAGATGGTTTTAATGCCCCTTGGAAGAGCTGTGGAGTTCAGAGTGGTTTATCAAGATGGTTTTAATGCCCCTTGGAAGAGACGTGGAGGTCACAGTAGCTTAACAAGACGGTTTTAATGCCCCTTGGAAAAGTGGTGGAGGTTACGGTGGAATAAAAAGACAATATCAATGCCCCAAGGAAGAGACATGGAGGTCACAGTAGCTTAACAAGATGGTTTTAATGCCCCTTGGAAGAGTGATGGAGGTCGCAGTAGAATAAAAAGACAATATTAATGCCCCATGGAAGAGACGTGGAGGTCACAGTAGCTTAAATAGACGGTTTTAATGCCCCTTGGAATAGCTATGGAGTTCAGAGTGGTTTAACAAGATGGCTTTAATTCCCCTTGGAAGACACGTGTAGGTCACAGTAGCTTAACAAAACTTTCTTAATGCCCATTGGATGAGTGGTGGAGGTCGTAATGGAATAAAAAGACAATATCAATGCCCCTTGGAAGAGACGTGGAGGTCACAGTAGCTTTAAAAGACAGTTTTAATGCCCCTTGGAAGAGTAGTGGAGGTGGCAGTGGAATAAAAAGACAATATCAATGGCCAATGGAAGAGTGGTGGAGGTCGCAGTGGAATAAAAAGACAATATCAATGGCCCGTGGAAGAGACGTGGAAGTCACAGTAGCTTAACAAGATGGCTTTAATGCCCCTTGGTAGGGCTGTGGAGTTCAGAGTGGTTTATCAAGATGGTTTTATTGCCCCTTGAAAGAGACATGTAGGTCACAGTAGCTTAAGAAGAAGCTCTTAATGCCCCTTGGAAGAGTGGTGGAGGTGGCAGTGGAATAAAAAAGACAATATCAATGCCACGGGGAATAGACGTCGAGGTCACAGTAGCTTAAGAAGATGGTTTTATGGCCCCTTGGAAGAGTGGTGGAGATCGCAATGGAATAAAAAGACAATATCAATGACCCGTGGATGAGACGTTGAGGTCACAGTAGCTTAACAATATGGTTTTAATACCCCTTTGAAGAGTGGTGGAGTTCAGTGTGGTTCAATAAGACGGTTTTAATGCCCCATGGAAGAGACGGGGAGGTCACAGTAGCTTAACAAAAGACGGTTTTAATTCCCCTTGGAAGAGTTGTGGGGGTTATAGTGGAATAAAAAGACAATATCAATGCCCTATGGAAGAGACGTGGAGGTCACAGTAGCTTAACAAGATGGTTTTAATGCCCCTAGGCAGAGTGGTGGAGGTCGCAGTGGAATAAAAATACAATATCAATGCCCCTTGGAAGAATGGTGGAGGTCACAGTTGAATAAAAAGACAATATCATTGACCCCTTGGAAGAGTGGTGGAGGTTACAGTAGTATAAAAAGACAATATCAGTGCCCCTTGGAAGAGGGGTGCAGGTAAAGGTGGAATAAAAAGACAATATCAATGCCCCGTGGTAGAGACGTGGAGGTCATAGTAGCTGAAGAAGATAGTTTTAATGACCCATGGAAGAGTGGTGAAGTTCAGTGTGGTTTAATAAGACGGTTTTAATGCCCCTTGCAAGAGACATGGAGGTCACAGTAGCTTAACAAAAGACGGTTTTAATTCCCTTTGGAAGAGTGGTGGGGGTTACAGTGGAATAAAGAGAAAATATCAATGCCCGGTGGAAGAGACGTGGAGGTCACAGTAGCTTAACAAGACGGTTTTAATGCCCCTAGGCAGAGTGGTGGAGGTCACAGAGGAATAAAAATACAATATCAATGACCCCTTGGAAGAGTGGTGGAGGTCGCAGTTGAATAAAAAGACAATATCAATGACCCCTTGGAAGAGTGGTGGAGGTCACAGTGGAATAAAAAGACAATATCAATGCACCTTGGAAGAGGGGTGGAGGTTACCGTGGAATAAAAAGACAATATCAATGCTCCGTGGAAGAGACGTGGAGGTCACAGTAGCTTAACAAGATGGTTTTAATTCCCCTTGGATCAGTGGTGGAGGTCGCAGTGGAATAAAAAGACAATATAAATGCCCCTTGGAAGAGACGTGGAGGTCACAGTAGCTTAACAAGATGGTTTTAATGTCTCTTGGAAGAGTGGTGGTGGTTACAGTGGAATAAAAAACAATATCAATGCCCCGTGGAAAAGAGGTAGAGGTCAGAGTAGCTTTAAAACAGTTTTAATGCCCTTGGAAGAGTGGTGGAGGTCGCAGAGGAATAAAAAGACAATATCAATGTCCATTGGAAGAGTGGTGGAGGTCGCAGTGGAATAAAAAGACAATATCAATGCGCCGTGGAAGAGACGTTAAGGTCACAGTAGCTTAACAAGATGGTTTTAATGCTTCTTGGAAGAGCTGTGGAGTTCAGAGTGGTTTATCAAGATGGTTTTAATGCTCCTTGGAAGAGTAGTGAAGGTTACAGTGGAATAAAAAGACAATATCAATGCCCATGGAAAAGATGTGGAGTTCACAGTAGCTTAAAAAGATGGTTTTAATGCCCCTTGGAAGAGTGTTGGAGGTCGCAGTGGAATAAAAAGACAATATCAATGCCCCGAGAAAGAGACGTGGAGGTCACAGTAGCTTAACAAGACGTTCTTAATACCCCTTGGAAGAGTGGTAGAGGTCGCAGTGGAATAAAAAGACAATATCAATGCCCCTTGGAAGAGTGGTGGAGGTCACAGTGGAATAAAGAGACAATATCAATGCCACGGGGAAGAGACGTGGAGGTCACAGTAGTTTAATAAGAAGGTTTTATGCCCCTTGGAAGAGAGGTGTAGGTCGCTGTGGTATAAAAAGACAAAATCAATTCCCCGTGGAAGAGACGTGGAGGTCACAGTAGCTTAACAAGATAGATTTAATGCCCCTTGGAAGAGCTGTGGAGTTCAGAGTGGTTTAACAAGACGGTTTTAATGCCCCTTTGAAGAGATATGTAGGTCACAGTAGCTTAACAAGACCGTTTTAATGTCTCTTGGAAGAGTGGTGGAGGTGACAGTGGAGTAAGAATACAATATCAATGGCCCGTGGAAGAGACGTGGAGGTCACAGTAGCTTAACAAGATGGTTTAAAAGCCCCGTGGAAGAGACGTGGAGGACACAGTAGCTTAAATCGATGTTTTTAATGCCCCTTGGAATAGCTGTGGAGTTCAGAGTGGTTTAACAAGATTGTTTTAATGCCCCTTGGAAGATATGTGGAGTTCACAGTAGCTTAGCAAGACTGTTTTAATGCCCCTTGAGTGAGTGGTGGACATCGCAGTGGAATAAAAAGACAATATTAATGCCCCTTGGAAGAGACGTGGAGGTCACAGTAGCTTAAAAAGACGGTTTTAATGTCCCTTGCAAGAGTGGTGGAGGTCGCAGTGGAATAAAAAGACAATATCAATGCCCATTGGAAGGGTTGTGGAGGTCGCAGTGGAATAAAAAGACAATATCAATGCCCCGTGGAAGAGACGTGGAGGTCCCAGGAGCTTAACAAGATGGTTTTAATGCCCCTTGGAAGAGCTGTGGAGTTCAGAGTGGTTTATCAAGATGGTTTTAATGCCCCTTGGAAGAGACGTGGAGGTCACAGTAGCTTAACAAGACGGTTTTAATGCCCCTTGGAAAAGTGGTGGAGGTTACGCTGGAATAAAAAGACAATATCAATGTCCCAAGGAAGAGACATGGAGGTCACAGTAGCTTAACAAGATGGTTTTAATGCCCCTTGGAAGAGTGATGGAGGTCGCAGTAGAATAAAAAGACAATATTAATGCCCCGTGGAAGAGACGTGGAGGTCACAGTAGCTTAAATAGACGGTTTTAATGCCCCTTGGAATAGCTGTGGAGTTCAGAGTGGTTTAACAAGATGGCTTTAATTCCCCTTGGAAGACACGTGTAGGTCACAGTAGCTTAACAAAACTTTCTTAATGCCCATTGGATGAGTGGTGGAGGTCGTAATGGAATAAAAAGACAATATCAATGTCCCTTGGAAGAGACGTGGAGGTCACAGTAGCTTTAAAGGACAGTTTTAATGCCCCTTGGAAGAGTGGTGGAGGTGGCAGTGGAATAAAAAGACAATATCAATGGCCAATGGAAGAGTGGTGGAGGTCGCAGTGGAATAAAAAGACAATATCAATGGCCCGTGGAAGAGACGTGGAAGTCACAGTAGCTTAACAAGATGGCTTTAATGCCCCTTGGTAGAGCTGTGGAGTTCAGAGTGGTTTATCAAGATGGTTTTATTGCCCCTTGGAAGAGACATGTAGGTCACAGTAGCTTAACAAGAAGCTGTTAATGCCCCTTGGAAGAGTGGTGGAGGTGGCAGTGGAATAAAAAGACAATATCAATGCCACTTGGAAGAGACGTGGAGGTCACAGTAGCTTATCAAGACTGTTTTAATCCCCCTTGGATGAGTGGTGTAAGTCGCAGTGGCATAAAAAGACAATATTAATGCCCCTTGGAAGAGTGATGGAGGTCGCATTGGAATAAAAGGACAGTATCATTGCTACTTGGAAGAGACGTAGAGGTCACAGTAGCTTAAAAAGACGATTTTAATGTCCCTTGGAAGAGTAGTGGTGGTCGCAGTGGAATAAAAAGACAATATCAATGCCCCGGGGAAGAGACGTGGATGTCACAGTAGCTTAGCAAGATGGTTTTATTGCTCCTTGTAAGAGTGCTGGTGGTTGCTGTGGTATAAAATGACAATATCAATGACCGAGGAAGAGACGTGGAGGTCAAAGCAGCTTACCAAGACAGTATTAATGTACCTTGGAAACGTGGTAGAGGTCGCAGTGGAATAAAAAGACAATACCAATGCCCCTTCGAAGAGACGTCGTGCTCACAGTAGCTTAACAAGATGGTTTTATTGCCCCTTGGAAGAGTGGTGGAGGTTGGTGTGGTATAAAAAGACAATATCAATGCCCCGTGGAAGAAACGTGGAGGTCAAAGTAGCTTAACAAGACGCTTTTAATGCTCCTTGGAAGAGACGTTGAGTTCAGAGAGGTTTATTGAGATGGTTTTAATGCCCCTTGGAAGATACGTGTAGGTCACATTAGCTTAACAAGATGGTTTTAATGCCCATTGGAAGAGTGGTGGAGGTTACAGTGGAATAAAAAGACAATATCAATGCCTCGTGGAAGAGACGTGGAGTTCATAGTAGCTTAACAAGACGGTTTTAATGCCCCTTGGTAGAGTGGTGGAGGTCACAGTAGCTGAACAAGACGGTTTTTATGTCTCTTGGAAGAGTGGTGGAGGTTACAGGGAAATAAAAAGACAATATCAATGCCCTCAGGAAGAGACATGGAGGTCACAGTAGCTTATCAAGACGGTTTAAATGCCCCTTGGAAATGTGGTGGAGGTCGCAGTGGAATAAAGACAATATCAATGCCCCGTGGAAGAGACGTGTAGGTCACAGTAGCTTAACAAGATGGTTCTAATGCCCCTTGGAAGAGTGGTGGAGGTCGCAGTGGAATAAAAAGACAATATGAATGCACCTCGGAAGAGTGGTGAAGGTCGCAGTGGAATAAAAAGACAATATCAATGCCCCTTGAAGAGTAGTAGAGTTCATAGTAGCTTACAAGACGTTTTTAATGCCCCTCGGAAGAGTGGTGGAGGTTACAGTGGAATAAAAAGACAATATCAATGCCCCGTGGAAAAGACGTGGAGGTCACACTAGCTTTAACCCCTTAACTACCGAGGACGTATTAGTAAGCATATTTGCGTACTGCCCGTTCAGTGAGGGCTGCTGCGCTGAGCCCTCACTGAACGGAGCACATGTCAGCTGATTCTTACATGTGCCCGCAACAGCCGCGGGTGGAATCGCGATCCACCCGTGGCTGTTAACATGTTAAATGCTGCTGTCAATCTCTGCTGTCAAGCATTTAACGGTCGCTTCCGGGTGGCACGTCATAAGCCACGCCCACCGGCGACCCCGTCACGTGATCGCGGGTCGCCGATGGGCGTGCATGACAACCCAGGGTCTGCAGCAGACGCCTGTGGTTGTCATGATCTTATCGCTATGAGCGCCACCTAGTGGTCGGCGCTCATAACACAGGACCATTTCTGCTGCATGCAGGGGATCTGCTCGTCCTCTGTATGTAGCAGAGGCGATCGGATAGTTGCTGCTTCTAGTCTCCTATGGAGACTATAGAAGCATGCAAAAAATAAAAAAAAAAGTTTTTAAAAATATAAAAAAAATAAAAAAATATAAAAGTTTAAATCACCCCCCTTTCGCCCCATTCAAAATAAAAAAAAAAACCCCACATACACATATTTGGTATCGCCGCGTTCAGAATCGTCCGATCTATCAATATAAAAAAAAAATTAATCCGATCGGTAAACGGCGTAACGAGAAAAAAATTCTAAACGCCAGAATTACTTTTTTTGGTCGCCGCAAAATTGAAATAAAATGCAATAACGGGCGATCAAAACATCGGATCTACCCCAAATGTTATCAATAAAAACGACAGCCCGGTTCGCAAAAAATAAGCCATAAACCAGCCCCAGATCACGAAAAATGGAGACGCTACAGGTCTTAGAAAATGGCGCTATTTTTTTATTTATTTTTTTACCAAATTTTGGAATTTTTTTTCACCACTTAAATATAAAAGAACCTATGCATGTTTGGTGTCTATGAACTCGTAATGACCTGTAGAATAAGAAGGGCAGGTCAGTTTTAGCATTCAGTGAACGTGGTAAAAAAAAAAAAAAAAAAAACAACTGTGGTATTGCACTTTTTTTGCAATTTTACCGCACTTGGAATTTTTTTACCGTTTTCCCGTACAGGATATGGTAAAACTAGTAATGGCGTTGAAAAGTACAACTCGTCTCGCAAAAAATAAGCCCTCACATGGCCATATTGACCAAAAAATAAAAACGCTATTGCTCTGGGAACAAGGGGAGCAAAAACGAAAATGCAAAAACGGAAAATGCTCCTGGGCTTAAGGGGTTAAAAGATGGTTTTAATGCCCCTAGGCAGAGTGGTGGAGGTCACAGTGGAATAAAAAGACAATATCAATGCCCCTTGGAAGAGTGTTGGATGTTGCAGTGGAATAAAAAGACAATATCAATGACCCCTTGGAAGAGTGGTGGAGATCGCAGTGGAATAAAAAGACAATATCAAAGCCCCGTGGAAGAGGGGTGGTAGTTACAGTGGAATAAAAACTCAATATCAATGCCCCGTGGAAGAGACATGGAGGTCATAGTAGCTGAACAAAATGGTTTTAATGCCCCTTGGAAGAGTGGTGGAGTACAGAGTGGTTTAATAAGACGGTTTTAAAGCCGCTTGGTAGAGACGTCGAGGTCACAGTAGCAGAACAAGACAGTTTTAATGCCCCTTAGAAGAGTGGTGGAGGTTACAGTGTAATAAAAAGACAATATCAAAGCCCCATGGAAGAGACTTTGAGGTCACAGTAGCTTAAAAAGATGGTTTTAATGCCCCTTGGAAGAGTGGTGGAGGTCGCTGTGGAATAAAAAGACAATATCAAGGCACCGTGGAAAAGACGTGGAGGTCACAGTAGCTTAAATATACAGTTTGAATGCCCCTTGGAATAGCTGTGGAGTTCAGAGTGGTTTAACAAGATGGTTTTTATGCACCTTGGAAGAGAATTGGAGGTCACAGTAGCTTAACAAGACAGTTTTAATGCCCCTTGGATGAGTGGTGGAGGTTACAGTGGAATAAAAAGACTATATCAATGCCCCTACGAAGAGACGTCGAGGTCACAGTAGCTTACAAGACGGTTTTAATGTCCCTTGGAAGAGTGGTGGAGGTTACAGTGGAATAAAAAGACAATATCAATGCCCCATGGAAGAGACATGGAGGTCAAAGTAGCTTAACAAGACAGTTTTAATGCCCCTTGGATGACTGGTGGATGTCGCAGTGGAATAAAAAGACAATATCAATGCCCCTTGGAAGAGGGGTGGTGGTTACAGTGGAATAAAAAGACAATATCAATGCCCCGTGGAAGATACGTGGAGGTCATAGTAGCTGAACAAGACGGTTTTAATGTCCCTTGGATGAGTGGTGGATGTCGCAGTGGAATAAAAAGACAATATCAATGCCCCTTGGAAGAGGGGTAGTGGTTACAGTGGAATAAAAAGACAATATCAATGCCCCGTGGAAGAGACATGGAGGTCACAGTAGCCTAACAAGACGGTTTAATGCCCCTTGGATGATTGGTGGAGGTCACTGTGGAATAAAAAGACAATATCAAAGCTCCGAGGAAGAGACGTGGAGGTCACAGTAGCTTAAATAGATGGTTTTAATGCACTTTGGAATAGCTGTTGAGTTCAGAGTAGTTTAACAAGATGGTTTTTATGCACCTTGGAAGAGAAGTGGAGGTCACAGTAGCTTAACAAGACAGTTTTAATGCCCCTTGGATGAGTGGTGGATGTCGCAGTTTAATAAAAAGACAATATCAATGCACCTTGGAAGAGGGGTGGTGGTAACAGTGGAAGAAAAAGACAATATCAATGCCCCGTGGAAGAGACGGGGAGGTCATAGTAGCTGAACAAGACGGTTTTGATGCCCCTTGGAAGAGTGGTGGAGTTCAGAGTGGTTTAACAAGGTGGTTTTAATGCACCTTGGAAGAGACGTGGAGGTCACTGTAACTAAACAACATGGTTTTAATGCCCCTTGGAAGAGTGGTGGAGATCGCAGTGGAATAAAAAGACAATTTCAATGCCCATTGGAAGAGTGGTGGAGGTCGCAGTGGAATAAAAATACAATATCAATGTCCCGTGGAAGAGATGTGGAGGTCACAGTAGCTTAATAAGACGGTTTTAATGCCCCTTGGAATAGCTGTGGATTTCAGAGTGGTTTAACAAGATGGTTTTAATGCCCCTTGGAAGAGACGTGGAGGTCACAGTAGCTTAACAAGAGGGTTTTAATGCCCCTTGGATGAGTGGTGGAGTTTACAGTGGAATAAAAAGACAATATGAATGCACTGTGGAAGAAACATGGAGGTCACAGTAGCTTAACAAGATGGTTTTAATGCCCCTTGGAAGAGTGGTGGAGGACGCAGTGGAATAAAAAGACCATATCAATGCCCCTTGTAAGATTGGTGGAGGTCGCAGTGGAATAAAAAGACAATATCAATGTCCCATGTAAGAGATGTGGAGGTCACAGTAGCTTAACAAGATGGTTTTAATGCCCCTTGGAAGAGTGGTTGAGGTCGCAGTGGAATAAAAAGACAATATTAATGCCCCTTGGAAGAGTGATGGAGGTCGCAATGGAATAAAGAGAATATCAATACCCCTTGGAAGAGACGTGGAGGTCACAGTAGCTTAACAAGACGTTTTTAATGCACCTTGGAAGAATGGTGGAGGTCGCAGTGTAATAAAAAGACAATATGAATGCACCTCGTAAGAGTGGCGGAGGTCGCAGTGGAATAAAAAGACAATATCAATGCCCCTTGGAAGAGACGTAGAGTTCAAAGTAGCTTAACAAGATGGTTTTAATGCCACTCGGAAGAGTGGTGGACGTTACAGTGGAATAAAAATACAATATCAATGCCCCGTGGAAAAGACGTGGAGGTCACAGTAGCTTTAAAAGATGGTTTTATTGCCCCTAGGCAGAGTGGTGGAGGTCGCAGTGGAATGAAAAGACAATATCAATGCCCCTTGGAAGAGTATTGGAGGTCAAAGTGGAATAAAAAGCAATATCAAAGACCCCTTGGAAGAGTGGTGGAGGTCGGAGTGGAATAAAAAGACGATATCAATGTCCCTTGGAAGAGGGGTGGTGGTTACAGTGAAATATAAACTCAATATCAATGCCACGTGGAAGAGACATGGAGGTCATAGTAGCTGAACAAAATGGTTTTAATGCCGCTTAGAAGAGTGGTGGAGTTCAGAGTGGTTTAATAAGATGGTTTTAATGCCGCTTGGAAGAGACGTCGAGGTCACAGTAGCAGAACAAGACAGTTTTAATGCCCCTTGGAAGAGTGGTGGAGGTCGCAGTGAAATAAAAAGACAATATGAATGCGCCTTGGAAGAGTGATAGAGGTCGCAGTTGAATAAAAGGGCAGTATCAAAGCACCGTGGGAAAGACGTGGAGGTCACAGTAGCTTAAATAGACGATTTGAATGCCCCTTGGAATAGCTGTGGAGTTCAGAGTGGTTTAACAAGATGGTTTTTATGCACCTTGGAAGAGAATTGGAGGTTACAGTAGCTTAACAAGACGGTTTTAATGCCCCTTGGATGAGTGGTGGAGGTTACAGTGGAATAGAAAGACAATATCAATGCCCCTACGAAGAGACATCGAGGTAAAAGTAGCTTACAAGACGGTTTTAATGTCCCTTGGAAGAGTGGTGGAGGTTACAGTGGTATAAAAAGACAATATCAATGCCCCGTGGAAGAGACATGGAGGTCACAGTAGCTTAACAAAACAGTTTTAATTCCCCTTGGATGAGTGGTGGAGGTAGCAGTGGAATAAAAATACAATATCAATGTCCCGTGTAAGAGACGTGGAGGTCACAGTAGCTTAACAAGATGGTTTTAATGACCCTTGGAAGAGTGGTGGAGGTCGCTGTGGAATAAAAAGATAATAACAAAACCCCGTGGAAGAGACGTGGAGGTCACAGTAGCTTAAATAAATGGTTTTATTGCTCCTTGGAAGAGATGTGGATTTCATAGTGTTTTAACAAGATGGTTTTAATGCCTCTTGGAAGAGACGTGGAAGTCACAGTAGCTTAACAAGATGGTTTTAATGCCCCTTGGAAGAGTGGTGGAGGTTACAGTGGAATAAAAAGACAATGTCAATGCCCCGTGGAAGAGACGTTGACGTAACTGTAGCTTACCAAGACGGTTTTAATGCCCTTTGGAAGAGTGGTGGAGGTCACAGTGGAATAAAAAGACAATATAAATTTCCCTTGGAAGAGATGTGGAGTGCAGAGTGTTTTAATAAGACGGTTTTAATGCCCCTTGGAGGAGACATGTAGGTCACAGTAGCTTAACAAGACGGTTTTAATGCCCCTTGGAAGAGTGGTGCAGGTCGCAGTGAAATAAAAAGACAATATCAATTCCCATTGGAAGAGTGGTGGAGGTCGCAGTGGAATAAAAGGACAATATTAATGCCCCTTGGAAGAGTGATGGAGGTCGCAGTTGAATAAAAGGACAGTATTAGTGCCCCGTGGAAGAGACATGGAGGTCACATTAGCTTAACAAGATGGTTTTAATGCCCCTTGGAAGAGTGGTGGAGGTCGCTGTGGAATAAAAAGACAATATCAATGCCCCGTGGAAGAGACGTGGATGTCACAGTAGTTTAAATAGACGGTTTTAAAGCCCCTTGGAATAGCTGTGGATTTCAGAGTGGTTTAACAAGATTGTTTTAATGCCCCTTTTAAGAGAGGTGGAGGTCACAGCAGCATAATAAGACGGTTTTAATGCCCCTTGGATGAGTGGTGGAGGTTATAGTGGAATAAAAATACAATATCAATGCCCCTTGGAAGAGACGTCGAGGTCCCAGTAGATTAATTAGAAGGTTTTAATGCCCCTTGGAAGAGTGGTGGAGGCTACAGTGGAATAAATAGACAATATCAATGCCCCTTGGAAGAGACGTGGAGGTCACAGTAGCTTAACAAGGCAGTTTTAATGTCCCTTGGAAGAGTGGTGGAGGTCTCAGTGGAATAAAACGACAATATCAATGCCCCTTGGAAGAGTGGTGGAGGTCACAGTGGAATAAAAAGACAATATCAATGTCTCGTGCATGAAACGTGGAGGTCACAGTGTAATATACGGACAGTATCAATGCCCCGTGGAGAGAAGTGGAGGTCGCTGTAGCTTAACAAGGTGGTTTTAATGCCCCTTGGAAAATTGGTGGAGGTCGCTGTGGAATAAAAAGACAATCAATGCCCCGAGGAAGAGACGTTGAGGTCAGAGTAGATTAAATAGACGGTTTTAATGCCCCTTGTAATAGCTGTGGAGTTCAGAGTGGTTTAACAAGATGGTTTTAATGCCCCTTGGAAGAGACGTGGAGTTCTCAGCAGCCGAACAAGACTGTTTTAATGCCCCTTGGATGAGTGGTGGAGGTCGCAGTGGAATAAAAAGACAATATCAATGCCCCGTGGAAGAGTTGTGGAGGTCGCAGTGCAATAAAAAGACAATATCAATGCCCCGTGGAAGACTCGTGGAGGTCACAGTAGCTTAACAAGATGGTTTTAATGCCCCTTGTAATAGCGGTGGAGGTCGCTGTGGAATAAAAAGACAATATCAATGCCCCTTGGAAGAGTGGTGGAGGTCACAGTGGAATAAAAAGATGATATCAATGCCCCTTGGAAGAGGGGTGGTGGATACAGTTTAATAAAAACTCAAAATCAATGCCCCGTGGAAGAGACATGGAGGTCATAGTAGGTGAACAAGATGGTTTTAATGCACCTTGGAAGAGTGGTGGAGTTCAAAGTGGTAGAAAAACACAATACTAATGCCCCTTGGAAGAGTGAGAGAGATCGCAGTTGAATAATAGGATAGTATCAATGCCCCGTGGAAGAGACATGAAGGTCACAGCAGCTTAACAAGATGGTTTTAATGCCCCTTGGAAGAGACATGGAGGTCACAGTAGCTTAACAAGATGATTTTAATGCCCCTTGGAAGAGTGGTGGAGGTCGCATTGGAATAAAAAGACAATATCAACACCGGTTGGAAGAGTTGTGGAGGTCGCAGTGGAATAAAAAGACAATATCAATGGCCCAAGGAAGAGATGTGGAGGTCATAGTATCTTAACAAGATGGTTTTAATGCCCCTAGGCAGAGTGGTGGAGGTCGCAGCGGAATAAAAAGACAATGTCACTGCCCCTTGGAAGAGTGGTGGAGGTCACAGTTTAATAAAAAGACAATATCAATGACCCCTTGGAAGAGTGGTGGAGGTCGCAGTGGAATAAAAAGATGATATCAATGCCCCTTGGAAGAGGGGTGGTGGATTCAGTTTAATAAAAACTCAATATCAATGCCCCGTGGAAGAGACATGGAGGTCATAGTAGGTGAACAAGATGGTTTTAATGCACCTTGGAAGAGTGGTGGAGTTCAGAGTGGTTTAATAAGACGGTTTTTATGCCCCTTGGAAGAGACGTCGAGCTCACAGTAGCTGAAGAAGACGGTTTTATTGCCCCTTGGATGAGTGGTGGAGGTTACAGTGGAATAAAAAGACAATATCAATTCCCCGTGGAAGAGATATGGAGGTCACAATAGCTTAACAAGACCGTTTTAATGTCCCTTGGAAGAGTGTTGGAGGTCGCAGTGGAATAAAAAGATAATATCAATGTCCCGTGGAAGTGACGTGGAGGTCACAGTAGCTTAATAAGACGGTTTTAATACCACTTGGAGGAGTGGTGGAGGTCATAGTGGAATAAAAACACAATATTAATGCCCCTTGGTTGAATAATAGAACAGTATCAATGCCCCGTGGAAGAGACGTGAAGGTCACAGCAGCCTAACAAGATGGTTTTAATGTCCCTTGGAGGAGACGTGGAGGTCACAGTAGCTTAACAAGATGGTTTTAACGCCCCTTGGAAGAGTGATGGAGGTCGCATTGGAATAAAAAGACAATATCAACACCGCTTGGAAGAGTTGTGGAGGTCGCAGTGGAATAAAAAGACAATATCAATGTCCCAAAGAAGAGACGTGGAGGTCATAGTAGCTTAACAATATGGTTTTAATGCCCCTAGGCAGAGTGGTGGAGGTCGCAGTGGAATAAAAAGACAATATTAATGCCCCTTGGAAGAGTGGTGGAGTTCACAGTGGAATAAAAAGACAATATCAATGACCCCTTGGAAGAGTGGTGGAGGTCGCAGTGGAATAAAAAGATGATATCAATGCCCCGTGGAAGAGACGTGAAGGTCACAGCAGCTTAACAAGATGGTTTTAATGCCTCTTGGAAGAGTGGTGGAGGTCACTGTGGAATAAAAAGACTATCAAAGCCCCGTGGAAGAGACGTTGAGGTCACAGTAGCTTAAATAGATGGTTTTAATGCCCTTTGGAATAGCTGTGGAGTTCAGAGTGGTTTAACAAGATGGTTTTTATGCACCTTCGAAGAGACGTGGAGGTCACAGTAGCTTAACAAGATGGTTTTAATGTCCCTTGGATGAGTGGTGGAGGTTATGTGGAATAAAAATACAATATCAATGCCCCTTTGAAGAGACGTCGAGGTCACAGTAGCTTACAAGACGGTTTTACTGTCCCTTGGAAGAGTGGTGGAGGTTACAGTGGAATAAAAAGACAATATCAATGCCCCGTGGAAGAGACATGGAGGTCACAGTAGCTTAACAAGATGGCTTTAATGCCCCTTGGAAAAGTGGTTGAGGTTGCAGTGGAATAAAAAGACAATATTAATCCCCCTTGTAAGAGTGGTGAAGGTCGTAGTGGAAATAAAGGACAGTATCAATGCCTCGTGGGAGAGACGTGGAGGTCACAGTAGCTTAACAAGACGGTTTTAATGCCCGTTGGAAGATACGTGGAGGTCACAGTAGCTTAACAAGACGGTTTTAATGCCCGTTGGAAGAGTGGTGGAGGTCAGAGTGGAATAAAAAGACAATATCAATGAACATTGGAAGAGTGGTGGAGGTCGCAGTGGAATAAAAAGACGATATCAATTCCCCGTTGAATAGACTTATAGGTAACAGTAGCTTAACAAGATGGTTTTAATGCCCCTTGGAAGAGAGGTGGAGGTCGCAGTGGCATAAACTGACAATATCAATACCCCGTGGAAGAGACGTGGAGGTCACAGTAGCTTAACAAGTCGGTTTTAATGCCCCTTGGAAGAGTGTTGGAGGTAGCTGTGGAATAAAAGGACAGTATCAATGCCCAAAGGAAGAGACGTGGAGGCCACAGTAGCTTAACAAGACGGTTTAATGCCCCTTGGATGATTGGTGGAGGTCACTGTGGAATAAAAAGACAATATCAAAGCTCCGAGTAAGAGACGTGGAGGTCACAGTAGCTTAAATAGATGGTTTTTAGGAGGAAGCCAATGTGGCTAAATAAGGAAGTCAAGAGGGCAATGAAAAACAAAAAAAGGGCTTTCGGTAAACTTAAACAAGAAGGCAGCGAGGAAGCGCTAATAACTTATAGGGAAAAAAACAAAATCTGTAAGAAACAAATAAGAATAGCAAAAGAGGAGACAGAGAGACTAATTGCCAAAGAAAGTAAAACGAATCCCAAACTGTTCTTTAACTATATAAACAGTAAAAGGATTAAAACTGATGGAGTTGGCCCATTGAAAAATAACCTGGGTAAAATCATAGAGGGCGATGAGGGTAAAGCAAACCTACTCAATAGCTTCTTCTCCACTGTTTTCACAAAAGAAAACAATTTATCGGAGGAAATGCAAAGTAATAAAGTAAACCCTCCGCTAAATATCACCCACCTAACCCAGGAGGAAGTTCAGAAACGCCTAAATAATATCAAAATAGACAAGTCACCAGGCCCAGATGGCATACACCCCCGGGTACTAAAAGAATTAAGTAATGTGATAGACAGACCGCTGTATCTTATATTCAAGCACTCTTTATGGACAGGGACTGCCCCACTAGACTGGCGCCAAGCAAATGTGGTACCAATATTCAAAAAGGGGTCTAAAAGTGACCCTGGGAACTATAGACCAGTCAGCTTAACGTCTGTTGTGGGTAAATTGTTTGAAGGATTTCTTAGAGATGCTATTGTAGAATATCTTAATGATAATAACTGTCTAACTCCATATCAACATGGATTCATGAGAGATCGCTCCTGCCAAACAAACCTGATTGCCTTCTACGAGGAGGTGAGCTCACAGCTGGACCGGGGAGAGTCAGTGGATGTTGTATACCTTGACTTCTCCAAAGCGTTTGATACCGTGCCACACAAAAGGTTGGTATATAAAATGAGAATGCTTGGTCTGGGGGATAATGTGTGTAAGTGGGTAAATAGCTGGCTGAGTAATAGAAAGCAGAGGGTGGTTATCAATGGAGTAAGCTCAGGGTGTGTCAGGGTTACTAGCGGGGTGCCTCAAGGGTCTGTCTTGGGCCCTATATTATTTAATATATTTATTAATGATCTAGTGGAAGGGTTGCATAGTAAAATAGCAATATTTGCAGATGATACTAAACTTTATAAAGTAGTTAACACAGATGAGGATAGGGCACAGCTACAGGAGGATTTAGATAAATTGGGGAGTTGGGCCAAAAAATGGCAAATGGGGTTCAATGCCGATAAATGTAAAGTCATGCACATGGGAAAGAAAAACAGCAGTCACCCATACATATTAAATGGGAAACCGTTGGGGAAATCTGACATGGAGAAGGACCTGGGCGTCTTGGTTAATAGCAAATTAAATTGGAGTGCCCAGTGTCAGGCAGCAGCTGCGAAGGCAAATAGAGTCATGGCATGCATCAGAAGAGGAATAGGGGCATATGATGAGAACATTGTTCTTCCTCTGTATAAAGCGCTGGTAAGGCCGCACTTAGAATATTGTGCACAGTTCTGGGCTCCGGGGCTCAGGAAAGACATATTGGAGCTAGAGAGGGTACAAAGGAGGGCGACTAAGGTAATAAAGGGAATGGAGGGACTAGAATACCCAGAGAGGTTGTCAAAATTAGGCCTATTTACGTTGGAAAAGAGAAGGCTTAGGGGAGACCTCATAAACATGTATAAATACATCAGGGGGCAGTACAGAGATCTCTCCCATGACCTGTTTATACCAAGGATGGTGACAAAGACGAGGGGGCACACTATGCGTCTGGAGGAAAGGAGGTTCCTGCACCAGCATAGAAGGGGATTCTTTACGGTCAGAGCCGTGAGACTCTGGAACTCTCTGGGAGAGGAAGTGGTGATGTCCAACTCACTTAATGAGTTCAAGAGAGGCCTGGACGCCTTTCTTGAGAACAATAAAATTACATCTTATGCTTAGTGATAGTTAATTAATCCAGATTGGTGTCGGGAAGTGAATTTTTTCCTCAATGATGTCAATTGGCCTATACCGCATGTTTTTTTTTGTTTTGTTTTGTTTTTTTTTGCGTTCCCCTGGATCAACGCTGCGGAATAGCTGCAGTGCACAAGAAATAGGCTGAACTGGATGGACGCTTGTCTTTTTTCGGCCTTATAAACTATGTAACTATGTAACTATGTAACTATGTTTTAATGCCCCTTGGAATAGCTGTGGAGATCAGAGTAGTTTAACAAGATGGTTTTTATGCACCTTGGAAGAGAAGTGGAAGTCATAGTAGCTTAACAAGACAGTTTTAATGCCCCTTGGATGAGTGGTGGATGTCGCAGTGGAATAAAAAGACAATGTCAATGCCCCTTGGAAGAGGGGTGGTGGTTACAATGGAATAAAAAGACAATATCAATGCCCCGTGGAAGAGACGTGGAGGTCATAGTAGCTGAACAAGACAGTTTTAATGCCCATTGGATGAGTGTTGGAGGTCGCAGTGGAATAAAAGGACCATATCAATGCCCCTTGTAAGAGGGTGGAGGTCGCAATGGAATAAAAAGACAATATCAATGTCCCATGTAAGAGATGTGCAGGTCACAGTAGCTTAACAAGATGGTTTTAATGCCCCTTGGAAGAGTGGTTGAGGTCGCAGTGGAATAAAAAGACAATATTAATGCCCCTTGGAAGAGTGATGGCGGTCGCAATGGAATAAAGACAATATCAATGCTCCTTGGAAGAGACGTGGAGGTCACAGTAGCTTTAAAAGATGGTTTTAATGCCCCTAGGCAGAGTGGTGGAGGTCGCAGTGGAATGAAAAAACAATATCAATGCCCCTTGGAAGAGTATTGGAGGTCGCAGTGGAATAAAAAGCAATATCAATGACCCCTTGTAAGAGTGGTGGAGGTCGCAGTGGAATAAAAAGACAATATCAATGTCCCATGTAAGAGATGTGCAGGTCACAGTAGCTTAACAAGATGGTTTTAATGCCCCTTGGAAGAGTGGTGGAGGTCGCAGTGGAATAAAAACACAATATGAATGCCCCTTGGAAGAGTGATAGAGGTCGCAGTTGAATAAAAGGGCAGTATCAAAGCCCCGTGGAAGAAACGTGGAGGTCACAGTAGCTTAACAAGATGGTTTTAATGCCCCTTGGAAGAGTGGTGGAGGTCGCTGTGGAATAAAAAGACAATTTCAAAGCACCGTGGGAAAGACGTGGAGGTCACAGTAGCTTAAATAGACGGTTTGAATGCCCCTTTGAATAGCTGTGGAGCTCAGAGAGGTTTAACAAGATGGTTTTTATGCACCTTGGAAGAGAATTGGAGGTCACAGTAGCTTAATAAGACGGTTTTAATGCCC
This sequence comes from Phyllobates terribilis, assembly GCF_046119375.1. Classification (NCBI taxonomy): domain Eukaryota; kingdom Metazoa; phylum Chordata; class Amphibia; order Anura; family Dendrobatidae; genus Phyllobates; species Phyllobates terribilis. The sequence continues at coordinate 438,721 of NW_027363651.1, read as the reverse complement.
CTTGGATGAGTGGTGGAGGTTACAGTGGAATAAAAAGACAATATCAATGCCCCTACGAAGAGACATCGAGGTCAAAGTAGCTTATAAGACGGTTTTAATGTCCCTTGGAAGAGTGGTGGAGGTTACAGTGTAATAAAAAGACAATATCAATGCCCCGTGGAAGAGACATGGAGGTCACAGTAGCTTAACAAGACAGTTTTAATGCCCCTTGGATGAGTGGTGGAGGTCGCAGTGGAATAAAAATACAATATCAATGTCCCGTGGAAGAGACGTGGAGGTCACAGTAGCTTGACAAGATGGTTTTAATGACCCTTGGAAGAGTGGTGGAGGTCGCTGTGGAATAAAAAGATAATAACAAAACCCCGTGGAAGAGACATGGAGGTCACAGTAGCTTAAATAAATGGTTTTATTGTTCCTTGGAAGAGATGTGGATTTCATAGTGGCTTAACAAGATGGTTTTAATGCCTCTTGGAAGAGACGTGGAAGTCACAGTAGCTTAACAAGATGGTTTTAATGCCCCTTGGAAGAGTGGTGGAGGTTACAGTGAATATAAAGACATTATCAATGCCCCATGGAAGAGACGTTGACGCAACTGTACCTTACCAAGACGGTTTTAATGCCCTTTGGAAGAGTGGTGGAGGTCACAGTGGAATAAAAAGACAATATCAATTCCCATTGGAAGAGTGGTGGAGGTCGCAGTGGAATAAAAGGACAATATTAATGCCCCTTGGAAGAGTGATGGAGGTTGCAGTTGAATAAAAGGACAGTATTAATGCCCCGTGGAAGAGACATGGAGTTAACAGTAGCTTAACAAGACGGTTTTAATGCCCCTTGGATGAGTAGTGGAGGTTTTAGTGGAATAAAAAGAGAAAATCAAAGCCCCGTGGAAGAGACGTGGAGGTCACAGTAGTTTAAATAGACGGTTTTAATGCCCCTTGGAATAGCTGTGGATTTCAGATTGGTTTAACAAGATTGTTTTAATGCCCCTTGGAAGAGACATGGAGGTCACAGCAGCGTAACAAGACGGTTTTAATGCCCCTTGGATGAGTGGTGGAGATTATAGTGGAATAAAAAGACAATATCAATGCCCCTTGGAAGAGACGTCGAGGACCCAGTAGATTAACAAGGAGGTTTTAATACCCCTTGAAAGAGTGGTGGAGGCTACAGTGGAATAAATAGACAATATCAATGACCCTTGGAAGAGACGTGGAGGTCACAGTAGTTTAACAAGGCAGTTTTAATGCCCTTTGGAAGAGTGGTGGAGGTCTCAGTGGAATAAAAAGACAATATCAATGCCCCTTGGAAAAGTGGTGGAGGTCGCAGTGGAATAAAAAGACAATATCAATGCCCCTTGGAAAAGTGGTGGAGGTCGCAGTGGAATAAAAAGACAATATCAATGTCCCGCGCATGAAACGTGGAGGTCACAGTGTAATATACGGACAGTATCAATGCCCTGTGGTAGAGAAGTGGAGGTCACTGTAGCTTAACAAGATGGTTTTAATGCCCCTTGGAAAATTGGTGGAGGTCGCTGTGGAATAAAAAGACATTATCAATGCCCCGAGGAAGAGACGTTGAGGTCACAGTAGCTTAAATAGACGGTTTTAATGCCCCTTGGAATAGCTGTGGAGTTCAGAGTGGTTAAACAAGATGGTTTTAATGCCCCTTGGAAGAGACGTGGAGTTCTCAGCAGCTTAACAATACGGTTTTAATGCCCCTTGGATGAGTGGTGGAGGTCGCAGTGGAATAAAAAGACAATATCAATGCCCCGTGGAAGAGGGGTGGTGGTTACAGTGCAATAAAAAGACAATATCAATGCCCCGTGGAAGACTCGTGGAGGTCACAGTAGCTTAACAAGACGGTTTTAATGCCCCTTGGAATAGCGGTGGTGGTCGCTGTGGAATAAAAAGACAATATTGAAGCTCCGTGGAAGAGACGGGGAGGTCACAGCAGCTTAAATAATTGGTTTTATTGCGGCTTGGAAGAGCTGTGGAGTTCCTATTGGTATAACAAGATGGTTTTAATGCCCCTTGGAAGAGACGTGGAGGTCACAGTAGCTTAACAAGATGGTTTTAATGCCTCTTGGAAGAGTGGTGGAGGTCGCATTGGAATAAAAAGACAATATCAACACTGCTTGGAAGAGTTGTGGAGGTCGCAGTGGAATAAATAGACAATATCAATGTCCCGAGGAAGAGACGTGGAGGTCATAGTAGCTTAACAAGATGGTTTTAATGCCCCTAGGCAGAGTGGTGGAGGTCGCAGTGGAATAAAAAGATGATATCAATGCCCCTTGGAAGAGGGGTGGTGGATACAGTGGAATAAAAACTCAATATTAATGCCCCGTGGAAGAGATATGGAGGTCATAGTAGGTAAACAAGATGGTTTTAATGCACCTTGGAAGAGTGGTGGAGTTCAGAGTGGTTTAAAAAGACGGTTTTTATGCCCCTTGGAAGAGACGTCGAGCTCACAGTAGCTGAAGAAGACGGTTTTATTGCCCCTTGGATGAGTGGTGGAGGTTACAGTGGAATAAAAAGACTATCAAAGCCCCGTGGAAGAGATGTGGAGGTCACAGCAGCTTAACAAGATGGTTTTGATGCCCCTTTGAAGGGTGGTGGAGGTCGCTGTGGAATAAAAAGACTATCAAAGCCCCGTGGAAGAGATGTGGAGGTCACAGTAACTTAAATAGACGGTTTTAATGCCCATTGGAATAGCTGTGGAGTTCAGAGTGGTTTAACAAGATGGTTTTTATGCACCTTGGAAGAGACGTGGAGGTCACAGTAGCTTAAAAAGATGATTTTAATGCCCCTTGGATGAGTGGTGGAGGTTTTGTGGAATAAAAATACAATATCAATGCCCCTTTGAAGAGACGTCGAGGTCACAGTAGCTTACAAGACGGTTTTAATGTCCCTTGGAAGAGTGGTGGAGGTTACAGTGGAATAAAAAGACAATATCAATGCCCCGTGGAAGAGACATGGACGTCACAGTAGCTTAACAAGATGGCTTTAATGCCCCTAGGAAGAGTGGTGGAGGTCGCAGTGGAATAAAAAGACAATATTGGTGCCCCTTGGAAGAGTGATGAAGGTCGCAGTGGAAGAAAAGGACAGTATCAATGCCCCGTGGGAGAGACGTGGAGATCACAGTAGCTTAGCAAGACGGTTTTAATGCCCGTTGGAAGATACGTGGAGGTCACAGTAGCTTAACAAGACGGTTTTAATGCCCGTTGGATGAGTGGTGGAGGTCAGAGTGGAATAAAAAGACAATATCAATGAACATTGGAAGAGCGGTGGAGGTCGCAGTGGAATAAAAAGATGATATCAATTCCCCGTTGAAGAGACGTGGAGGTCACAGTAGCTTAACAAGATGGTTTTAATGCCCCTTGGAAGAGTGGTGGAGGTCGCAGTGGCATAAACTGACAATATCAATACCCCGTGGAAGAGACGTGGAGGTCACAATAGCTTAACAAGTCGGTTTTAATGCCCCTTGGAAGAGTGTTGGAGGTAGGTGTGGAATAAAAGGACAGTATCAATGCCCCATGGAAGAGACGTGGAGGTCACAGTAGTTTAAATAGACGGTTTTAATGCCCTTTGAAATAGCTGTGGAGTTCAGAGTGGTTTAACAAGATGGTATTTATGCACCTTGGAAGAGACGTGGAGGTCACAGTAGCTTAACAAGACGGTTTTAATGCCCCTTGGATGAGTGGTGGAGGTTATGTGGAATAAAAATACAATATCAATGCCCCTTTGAAGAGACGTCGAGGTCACAGTAGCTTACAAGACGGTTTTAATGTCCCTTGGAAGAGTGGTGGAGGTTACAGTGGAATAAAAAGACAATATCAATGCCCCGTGGAAGAGACATGGTGGTCACAGTAGCTTAAGAAGATGGCTTTAATGCCCCTTGGAAGAATGGTGGAGGTCGCAGTGGAATAAAAAGACAATATTAATGCCCCTTGGAAGAGTGATGAAGGTCGCAGTGGAAGAAAAGGACAGTATCAATGCCCTGTGGGAGAGAAGTGGAGGTCACAGTAGATTAACAAGATGCTTTTAATGCCCCTTGGAAGAGCTGTGGATTTCAGAGTGGTTTATTAAGATGGTTTTAATGCCCTTGGAAGAGACTTGTAGGTGACAGTAGCTTAACAAGATGGTTTTAATGCGACTTGGAAGAGTGGTGGAGGTCGCAGTGGAATAAAAAAACAATATCAATGCCCCGTGGAAGAGACGTGGAGGTCACAGTATCTTAAAAAGACGATTTTAATGCCCCATGGAAGAGGGTTGGAGGTCGCAGTGGAATAAAAAGACAATATCAATGCCCCGTGGAAGAGACGTGGAGGTCACAGTATCTTAAATTGATGGTTTTAATGCCCCTTGGAAGATCTGTGGAGTTCAGAGTGCATTATCAAGATGGTTTTAATGTGCCTTGGAAGAGAAGTGTAGGTCACCGTAGCTTAACAAGACGGTTTTATTGCCCCTTAGAAGAGTGCTGGAGGTCGCAGTGGAATAAAAAGAAAATATCATTGCCTCTTGGAAGAAACTTGTAGGTCACAGCTGCTTAACAAGATGGTTTTAATTCCCCTTGGAAGAGTGGTGGATGTCACAGTGGAATTAAAAGACAATATCAATGCCCCATCGTAGAGACGTGGTTGTCACTGCAGCTCAACAAGACGGTTTTACTGCCCCTTGGAAGAGTGGTGGACGTCGCAGTGGAATAAGAAGACAATATCAATGCCCCTTGGAAGAGTGGTGGAGGTCTCAGTGGAATAAAAAGACAATATAAATGCCCCGTGGAAAAGGCGTGGAGGTCATAGTAGCTGCACAAGATGGTTTTAATGCCCCTTGGAAGAGCTGTGGAGTTCAGAGTGGTTTAACAAGATGGTTTTAATGCCCCTTGGAAGAGACGAGTTCACAGTAGCTTAACAAGACGGATTTAATGCCCCTTGGAAGAGTGGTGGATGTTACAGTGGAATAAAAAGACAATATCAATGCACAGTGGAAGAGACATGGAGGTCAAAGTAGGTTAACAAGCCGGTTTTAATGCCTCTTGGAAGCGTGGTAGAGGACGCAGTGGAATAAAAAGGCAATATCAGTGCCCCTTGGAAGAGTGTTGGAGGTCGCAGTGGAATAAAAAGACAATATCAATGTCCCTTGGAAGAGACTTGGAGGTAACAGTAGCTTAATAAGATGGTTTTAATGCTCCTTGGAAAAGTGGTGGAGGTCGCAGTGCAATAACAATACAATATCAATGCCCCTTGGAAGAGTGATGGAGGTCGCAGTGGAATAAAAAAACAATATCAATGCCCCCTGGAAGAGACATGGAGGTCATAGTAGCTTTACAGAATGGTTTTAATGAACCTTGGAAGAGTGATGGAGTTCAGAGTGGTTTAATAAGATGATTTTAATGCCCCTTGGAAGAGACGTCGAGGTCACAGTAGCTTAACAAGACGGTTTTAATGCCCCTTGGTTGAGTGGTGGAGGTCGCAGTGCAATAAAAAGACAATATTAATGCTCCTTGGAAGAGTGATAGAGGTCGCAGTGGAATAAAAGGACAGTATCAATGCCCCTTGGAAGAAACATGGAGTTCACAGAAGCTTAACAAGAGGGATTTAATGCCCCTTGGAAGAGGTGTGGAGTTCAGAATAGTCTAACAAGTCTGTTTTGATGGCCCTTGAATGAGATGTGAAGGTCACTGTAGCTTAACAAGACTGCTTCAATGCCCCTTGGAAGAGGTGTGGAGTGAAAAGTGGTTTAACAAGACGGTTTTAATGCCCCCTGGATGAGAAGTGGAGGTCACAGTAGCTTAACAAGACGGTTTTAATGAACCTTGAAAAAGTGGTGGAGGTTACAGTGGAATAAAAAGACAATATCAATGCCCCATGGTAGAGACTTGGAATTCACATTAGCTTAACAAGACGTTTTTAATGCCCCTTGGAAGAGTGGTGGAGGTCGCAGAGGAATAAAAAGACAATATCAATGCCCCTTGGAAGAATAGTGGAGTTCGCAGTGGAATAAAAAGACAATATCAATGACCCGTGGAAGAGACGTGGTGGTCACAGTAGCTTAACAAGACTCTTTTATTTCCCCTTGGAAGAGTGGTGGAGGTCGCAGTGGCATAATAAGACATTATTAGACAAGATTGGTGGAGGTTACAGTGGAATAAAAAGACAATATCAGTGCCCCATGGAAGAGACGTGGAGGTCACAGTAGCTAAACAAGACGGTTTTAATGCCCCTTGGAAGAGTGGTGGAGGTCGCAGTGGAATAAAAAGACAATATCAATGCCCCTTGGAAGACTGGTGGAGGTCGCAGTGGAAAAAAAAGGCAACATCAATGTCCCGTGGAAGAGACGTGTTGGTCACAGTAGCTCAACAAGACAGTTTTAACCCCCTTTGGAAGAGTGGTGGAGGTTACAGTGGAATAAAAAGACAATATCAATACCCTTTGCAAGTGATGTGGGGATCACAGTAGCTTAACAAGACGGTTTTAGTGCCCCTTGGAAGAGTGGTGGAGGTCGCAGTGGAATAAAAAGACAAAATAATGCCCCTTGGAAGAGTGATGAAGGTCGCAGTGGAAGAAAAGGACCGTATCAATGCCCCGTGGGAGAGAAGTGGAGGTCACAGTAGCTTAACAAGACTGTTTTAATGCCCATTGAAAGAGTGGTGGAGGTCGGAGTGGAATAAAAAGACAATATCAATGAACATTGGAAGAGTGGTGGAGGTCGCAGTGGAATAAAGAGATGATATAATTTCCCCGTTGAAGATACGTGGAGGTCAAAGTAGCTTAACAAGTCGGTTTTAATGCCCCTTGGAAGAGTGTTGGAGGTAGCTGTGGAATAAAAAGACAATACCAATGTCCCGTGGAAGAGTGGTGGAGGTCGCAGTGGAATATAAAGACAATATCAATGCCCCATGGAAGAGTGGTGGAGGACGCAGTGGAATAAAAAGACAATATCAATGCCCCGGGGAGAAGACGTGAAGGTCACAGTAGCTTTACAAGACGGTTTTAATGACCCTTGGAAGAGTGGTGGAGGTTGCTGTGATATAAAAAAGACAATATCAATGCCCCGTGGAAGAGACATGGAGGTCACAGTAGCTTAACAAGACACTTCTAATGCCCCATGGATGAGTGGTGGAGGTCGCAGTGGAATAAAAAGACATTATCAATGCCCCTTGGGAGAGACGTCGAGGTCACAGTAGCTTAACAAGATGGTTTTAATGCCCCTTGGTTGAGTGGTGGAGGTTACAAGGGAATAAAAAGACAATATCAATGCCCCGTGATAGAGACGTGGAGGTCACAGTAGCTTAATAAGATGGTTTTAATGCCCCTTGGAAGAGTGGTGGAGGTCGCAGTGCAATAAAAAGACAATATTAATGCCCCTTGGAAGAAACGTGGAGTTCACAGAAGCTTAACAAGAGGGATTTAATGCCCCTTGGAAGAGGTGTGGAGTTCAGAGTAGTCTAACAAGTCTGTTTTGATGGCCCTTGGATGATATGTGAAGGTCACAGTAGCTTAACAAGACTGCTTCAATGCCCCTTGGAAGAGGTGTGGAGTGCAAAGTGGTTTAACAAGACGGTCTTAATGCCCCCTGGATGAGAAGTGGAGGTCACAGTAGCTTAACAAGACAGTTTTAATGAACCTTGAAAAAGTGGTGGAGGTTACAGTGGAATAAAAAGACAATATCAATGCCCCGTGGTAGAGACTTGGAATTCACATTAGCTAAACAAGACGTTTTTAATGCCCCTTGGAAGAGTGGTGGAGGTCGCAGAGGAATAAAATGACAATATCAATGCCCCTTTGAAGAATAGTGAAGTTCGCAGTGGAATAAAAAGACAATATCAATGACCCGTGGAAGAGACGTGGTGGTCACAATAGCTTAACAAGACTCTTATTTCCCCTTGTAAGAGTGGTTGAGGTCGCAGTGGCATAATAAGACATTATCAATGCCCCGTGGAAGAGATGTGGAGGTCTCAGGAGCTTAACAAGACGGTTTTAATGCCCCTTGGAAGAGCTGTGGAATGAAGAGTGGTTTAATAAAACGGTTTTATTGCCCCTTGGAAGAGACGTGGGGGTCACAGTAGCTTAACAAGACTGTTTTAATGCCCTTTGGAAGAGCTGTGGAGTACAGAGTGGTTTAACAAGACGGTTCAAATGCACGTGGAAGAGACGTGGAAGTCAAATTAGCTTAACAAGACAGTTTTAATGCCCCTTGGAAGAGTGGTGGAGGTCGCAGTGGAATAAAAAGACAATATCAATGCCACTTGGAAGACTGGTGGAGGTCGCAGTGGAATAAAAAGACAATAAAAATGCCCCGTGGAAAAGGAATGGAGGTCATAGTAGCTGCACAAGACGGTTTTAATGCCCCTTGGAAAAGCTGTGGAGTTCAGAGTGGTTTAACAAGACGGGATTAATGCCCCTTGGAAGAAGCGTGAAGGTCACATTGGCTTAACAAAACGGCTTTAATGACCCTTGGAAGATTGGTGGAGGTTACAGTGGAATAAAAAGACAATATCAGTGCCCCGTGGAAGAGACGTGGAGGTCACAGTAGCTAAACAAGACGGTTTTAATGCCCCTTGGAAGAGTGGTGGAGGTCGCAGTGGAATAAAAAGACAATATCAATGCCCCTTGGAAGACTGGTGGAGGTCGCAGTGGAATAAAAAGGCAACATCAATGTCCCGTGGAAGAGACGTGGTGGTCACAGTAGCTCAAAAAGACAGTTTTAATCCCCTTTAGAAGAGTGGTGGAGGTTACAGTGGAATAAAAAGACAATATCAATGCCCTGTGGAAGTGACGTGGGGATCACAGTAGCTTAACAAGATGGTTTTAGTGCCCCTTGGAAGAGTGGTGGAGGTCGCAGTGGAAAAAATAGACAATATCAATGCTCCGTGGAATATACGTGGAGGTCACAGTAGCTTAACAAGATGGTTTTAATGCCCCTTGGAAGAGCTGTGGAATGAAGAGTGGTTTAATAAAACGGTTTTATTGCCCCTTGGAAGAGACGTATGGGTCACAGTAGCTTAACAAGACTGTTTTAATGCCCTTTGGAAGAGCTGTGGAGTACAGAGTGGTTTAACAAGACGGTTCAAATGCACGTGGAAAAGACGTGGAGGTCAAATTAGATTAACAAGACAGTTTTAATGCCCCTTGGAAGAGTGGTGGAGGTCGCAGTGGAATAAAAAGACAATATCAATGCCACTTGGAAGACTGGTGGAGGTCGCAGTGGAATAAAAAGACAATAAAAATGCCCCGTGGAAAAGGAATGGAGGTCATAGTAGCTGCACAAGACGGTTTTAATGCCCCTTGGAAAAGCTGTGGAGTTCAGAGTGGTTTAACAAGACGGGATTAATGCCCCTTGGAAGAGGCGTGAAGGTCACATTGGCTTAACAAAACGGCTTTAATGACCCTTGGAAGATTGGTGGAGGTTACAGTGGAATAAAAAGACAATATCAGTGCCCCGTGGAAGAGACGTGGAGGTCACAGTAGCTAAACAAGACGGTTTTAATGCCCCTTGGAAGAGTGGTGGAGGTCGCAGTGGAATAAAAAGACAATATCAATGCCCCTTGGAAGACTGGTGGAGGTCGCAGTGGAATAAAAAGGCAACATCAATGTCCCGTGGAAGAGACGTGGTGGTCACAGTAGCTCAAAAAGACAGTTTTAATCCCCTTTAGAAGAGTGGTGGAGGTTACAGTGGAATAAAAAGACAATATCAATGCCCTGTGAAAGTGACGTGGGGATCACAGTAGCTTAACAAGATGGTTTTAGTGCCCCTTGGAAGAGTGGTGGAGGTCGCAGTGGAAAAAATAGACAATATCAATGCTCCGTGGAATATACGTGGAGGTCACAGTAGCTTAACAAGATGGTTTTAATGCCCCTTGGAAGAGTGCTGGAGGTCGCAGTGGAATAAAAAAACAATATCAATGCCCCGTGGTAGAGTGGTGGAGGTCGCAGTTGCTTAACAAGACGGTTTTAATGCCCCTTGAAAGAGAGGTGGAGGTCACAGTAGGTTAACAAGACGGTTTTAATGCCCCTTGGAAGAGCTGTGGAGTTCAGAGTGGTTTAACAAGATGGTTTTAATGCCTCGTGGAAGAGATGTGGAGGTCACAGTAGCTTATGAAGCTGGTTTTCATGCCCCTTAGAAGAGTGGTGTAGGTTACAGTGGAATAAAAAGAAAATATCAATGCCCCGTGGAAGAGACGTGGAGGTCACAGTAGCTAAACAAGACTGTTTTAATGCCCCTTGGAAGAGTGGTGGAGGTCGCAGTGGAATAAAAAGACAATATCAATGCCCCTTGGAAGACTGGTGGAGGTCGCAGTGGAAAAAAAAGGCTACATCAATGTCCCGTGGAAGAGACGTGTTGGTCACAGTAGCTCTACAAGACAGTTTTAATCCCCTTTGGAAGAGTGGTGGAGGTTACAGTGGAATAAAAAGACAATATCAATATCCTTTGCAAGTGATGTGGGGATCACAGTAGCTTAACAAGACGGTTTTAGTGCCCCTTGGAAGAGTGGTGGAGGTCGCAGTGGAATAAAAAGACAATATTAATGCCCCTTGGAAGAGTGATGAAGGTTGCAGTGGAAGAAAAGGACCGTATCAATGCCCCGTGGGAGAGAAGTGGAGGTCACAGTAGCTTAACAAGACGGTTTTAATGCCCATTGAAAGAGTGGTAAAGGTCGGAGTGGAATAAAAAGACAATATCAATGAACATTGGAAGAGTGGTGGAGGTCGCAGTGGAATAAAGAGATGATATAATTTCCCCGTTGAAGATACGTGGAGGTCAAAGTAGCTTAACAAGTCGGTTTTAATGCCCCTTGGAAGAGTGTTGGAGGTAGCTGTGGAATAAAAAGACAATACCAATGCCCCGTGGAAGAGTGGTGGAGGTCGCAGTGGAATATAAAGACAATATCAATGCCCCATGGAAGAGTGGTGGAGGACGCAGTGGAATAAAAAGACAATATCAATGCCCCGGGGAGAAGACGTGAAGGTCACAGTAGCTTTACAAGACGGTTTTAATGACCCTTGGAAGAGTGGTGGAGGTTGCTGTGATATAAAAAAGACAATATCAATGCCCCGTGGAAGAGACCTGGAGGTCACAGTAGCTTAACAAGACACTTCTAATGCCCTATGGATGAGTGGTGGAGGTCGCAGTGGAATAAAAAGACATTATCAATGCCCCTTGGGAGAGACGTCGAGGTCACAGTAGCTTAACAAGACGGTTTTAATGCCCCTTGGTTGAGTGGTGGAGGTTACAAGGGAATAAAAAGACAATATCAATGCCCCGTGATAGAGACGTGGAGGTCACAGTAGCTTAATAAGATGGTTTTAATGCCCCTTGGAAGAGTGGTGGAGGTCGCAGTGCAATAAAAAGACAATATTAATGCCCCTTGGAAGAAACGTGGAGTTCACAGAAGCTTAACAAGAGGGATTTAATGCCCCTTGGAAGAGATGTGAAGTTCAGAGTAGTCTAACAAGTCTGTTTTGATGGCCCTTGGATGATATGTGAAGGTCACAGTAGCTTAACAAGACTGCTTCAATGCCCCTTGGAAGAGGTGTGGAGTGCAAAGTGGTTTAACAAGACGGTCTTAATGCCCCCTGGATGAGAAGTGGAGGTCACAGTAGCTTAACAAGACAGTTTTAATGAACCTTGAAAAAGTGGTGGAGGTCGCAGAGGAATAAAATGACAATATCAATGCCCCTTGGAAGAATAGTGGAGTTTGCAGTGGAATAAAAAGACAATATCAATGACCCGTGGAAGAGACGTGGTGGTCACAATAGCTTAACAAGACTCTTATTTCCCCTTGGAAGAGTGATTGAGGTCGCAGTGGCATAATAAGACATTATCAATGCCCCGTGGAAGAGATGTGGAGGTTTCAGGAGCTTAACAAGATAATTTTAATGCCCCTTGGAAGAGCTGTGGAATGAAGAGTGGTTTAATAAAACGGTTTTATTGCCCCTTGGAAGAGACGTGGGGGTCACAGTAGCTTAACAAGACTGTTTTAATGCCCTTTGGAAGAGCTGTGGAGTACAGAGTGGTTTAACAAGACGGTTCAAATGCACGTGGAAGAGACATGGAGGTCAAATTAGCTTAACAAGACAGTTTTAATGCCCCTTGGAAGAGTGGTGGAGGTCGCAGTGGAATAAAAAGACAATATCAATGCCACTTGGAAGACTGGTGGAGGTCGCAGTGGAATAAAAAGACAATAAAAATGCCCCGTGGAAAAGGAATGGAGGTCATAGTAGCTGCACAAGACGGTTTTAATGCCCCTTGGAAAAGCTGAGGAGTTCAGAGTGGTTTAACAAGACGGGATTAATGCCCCTTGGAAGAGGCGTGAAGGTCACATTGGCTTAACAAAACGGCTTTAATGACCCTTGGAAGATTGGTGGAGATTACAGTGGAGTAAAAAGACAATATCAGTGCCCCGTGGAAGAGACGTGGAGGTCACAGTAGCTAAACAAGACGGTTTTAATGCCCCTTGGAAGAGTGGTGGAGGTCGCAGTGGAATAAAAAGACAATATCAATGCCCCTTGGAAGACTGGTGGAGGTCGCAGTGGAATAAAAAGGCAACATCAATGTCCCGTGGAAGAGACGTGGTGGTCACAGTAGCTCAAAAAGACAGTTTTAATCCCCTTTGGAAGAGTGGTGGAGGTTACAGTGGAATAAAAAGACAATATCAATGCCCTGTGGAAGTGACGTGGGGATCACAGTAGCTTAACAAGACGGTTTTAGTGCCCCTTGGAAGAGTGGTGGAGGTCGCAGTGGAAAAAATAGACAATATCAATGCTCCGTGGAATATACGTGGAGGTCACAGTAGCTTAACATGATGGTTTTAATGCCCCTTGGAAGAGTGCTGGAGGTCGCAGTGGAATAAAAAAACAATATCAATGCCCCGTGGTAGAGTGGTGGAGGTCGCAGTTGCTTAACAAGACGGTTTTAATGCCCCTTGAAAGAGAGGTGGAGGTCACAGTAGGTTAACAAGACAGTTTTAATGCCCCTTGGAAGAGCTGTGGAGTTCAGAGTGGTTTAACAAGATGGTTTTAATGCCTCGTGGAAGAGATGTGGAGGTCACAGTAGCTTATGAAGCCGCTTTTCATGCCCCTTAGAAGAGTGGTGTAGGTTACAGTGGAATAAAAAGAAAATATCAATGCCCCTTGGAAGAGTGGTGGAGGTCGCAGTTGCTTAACAAGACGGTTTTCATGCCCCTTAGAAGAGTGGTGGAGGTTGCAGTGGAATAAATAGACTACATCAATGTCCCTTGGAAGAGTGGTGGAGGTCGCAGTGGAATAAAAAGACAATATCAATGCCCCGTGGAAGAGACGTGGAGGTCACAGCAGCTTTACTAGACGGTTTTAATGCCCCTTGGGAGAGTGGTGGAGATCACAATGAAATAAAAAGACGATACCAATTCCCCGTGGAATAGACGTGGATGTCACAGTTGCTTAAGAAGACGGTTTTAATGCCCCTTGGAAAAGCTGTGGAGTTCAGAGTGGTTTAACAAGACGGGATTAATGCCCCTTGGAAGAGGCGTTAAGGTCACAGTGGCTTAAAAAAACGGTTTTAATGCCCCTTGGAAGATTGGTGGAGGTTACAGTGGAATAAAAATACAATATCAATGCCCCATGGAAGAGGCTTGGAGATTACAGTAGCTTAACAAGACGGTTTTAATGCCCCTTCGAAGAGTGGTGGAGGTCGCAGTGGAATAAAAAGACAATATCAATGCCCCTTGATAGACTGGTGGAGGTCGCAGTGGAATAAAAAGGCAATTTCAATGCCCGGTGGAATAGACGTGGGGGTCACAGTAGCTTAACAAAACGGTTTTAGTGACCCTTGGGAGAGTGGTGGAGGTCGCTTTGGAAAAAACAGACAATATCAATAGCAGGTGGAAGAGACGTGGAGGTCACAGTAGCTTAACAAGTTTGTTTTATTGCCCCTTGGAAGAGTGGTGGAGGTCGCAGTGGAATAAAACATTATCAATCCCCCATGGAAAATACGTGGAGGTCACAGTAGCTTAACAAGACGGTTTTAATGCCCCTTGGAAGAGAGGAGTTCGCAGTGGAATAAAAAGACAATATCAATGACCAGTGGAAGAGACGTGGAGGTCACAGTAGCTTAACAAGATGGTTTTAATGCCCCTTGGAAGAGCTATGGAGTTCAGAGTAGTTTATCAAGATGGTTTTAATGCCCCTTGGAAGAGAAGTGTAGGTCACAGTAGCTTAACAAGACGTTTTTAATGCCCCTTGGAAGAATGGTGAAGGTTACAGTGGAATAAGAAGAAAATATCAATGCCCCATGGAAGAGACGTGGAGTTCACAGTAGCTTAAAAAGACGGTTTTAATGCCCTTTGGAAGAGTGGTGAAGGTCGCAGTGGAATAAAAAGACAATATCAATGCCCCTTGAAAGAGAAGTGGAGGTCACAGTAGCTTAACTAGACTGTTTTAATGCCCCTTGATAGAGCTGTGGAGTGCAGAGTGGTTTAACAAGACGGTTTTAATTCCCCTTGGATGAGACATGGAGTTCACTGCAGCTTAACAAGACGTTTTTAATGGCCCTTGGAAGAGTGGTGGAGGTTGCAGTGGAATAAAAATACAATATCAATGCCCCTTGGAAGAGAGGTGGAGGTCACTGTAGCTTTACAAGACAGTTTTAATGCTCCTTGGAAGAACTTTGGAGTTCATAGTGGTTTAACAAGACGGTTTTAATGCTCCTTGGAAGAGACGTGGAGGTCATAGTAGCTCAACTAGACAGTTTACTGCCCCTTGGAATAGTGGTGCAGGTCACAGTGGATTAAAAAGACAGTATTAATGCCCTTGGAAGAGTGGTGGAGGTCACAGTAGAATAAAAAGACAATATCAATGCCCCGTGAAAGAGACTTGGAGGTAACAGTAGCTTAAAAAGACGGTTTTAATGCCCCTTGGAAGAGCTGTGGAGTTCAGAGTGGTTTAACAAGACGGTTTTAATGTCCTTTCGATGAGATATAGAGGACAAAGTAGCTTAACAAGACGGTTTTAATGCCCCTTGGAAGAGCTTTGCAGTTCACAGTGGTTTAACATTACGGTTTAATTGTCACTTGGAAAAGACGTGAAGGTCACAGTAGCTTGACAAGATGGTTATAATGCCCCTTAGAAGAGTGGTGGAGGTCACAGTGGAATAAAAAGACAATATCAATGCCCCGTGGAAGGGATGTGGAAGTCACAGTAGCTTAACAAGACGTTTTTAATGCCCCTTGGAAGAGTGGTGGAGGTCGCAGTAGAATAAAAAGACAATATCAATGCTCCGTGGAAGAGACTTGGAGGTAACAGCAGCTTAACAAGATGGTTTTAATGCCTATTGGAAGAGCTGTGGAGTTCAGAGTGGTTTAACAAGACGGTTTTAATGCCCCTTGGAAGAGACGTGGAGGTCATAGTAGCTCAACTAGACAGTTTACTGCCCCTTGGAAGAGTGGTGCAGGTCACAGTGGATTAAAAAGACAGTATCAATGCCCTTGGAAGAGTAGTGGAGGTCGCAGTAGAATAAAAAGACAATATCAATGCCCCGTGAAAGAGACTTGGAGGTAACAGTAGCATAAAAAGACGGCTTTAATGCCCCTTGGAAGAGCTGTGGAGTTCAGAGTGTTTTAACAAGATGGCTTTAATGCTCCTTGGAAGAAACGTGGAGGTCACAGCAGCTTAACAAGACGGTTTTAATGCCCCGTGGAAGAGTGGTGTAGGTTACAGTGGAATAAAAAGACAATATCAATGCCCCGTTGAAGAGACGTGGAGGTCACAGTAGCTTAACAAGACGGTTTTAGTGCCCCTTGGAAGAGTGCTGGAGGTTTCAGCGGTATAAAAAGACAATATCAATGTCCCGAGGAAGAAACGTGGAGGTCACAGTAGCTTAAGAAGATGGTTTTAATGCCCCTTGGAAGATTGGTGGAGGTCGCAGTGGAATAAAAAGACAATGTCAATGTCCCTTGCAAGTGTGGTGGAGGTCGCTGTGGAATAAAAAGACAATATCAATGCTCCGTGGAACAGAAATGGAAATCACAGTATCTTAACAAGACGGTTTTAATGCCCCTTGGAAGAGTGCTGGAGGTCGCAGTGGAATAAAAAGACAATATCAATGCCCCTTGGAAGAGTGGTGGAGATGACAGTGGAATAAAAAGACTATATCAATGCGCCTTGGAAGAATGATGGAGGTCGCAGTGGAATAAAACGACAATATGAATGCCCCTTCGAAGACACTTGGAGGTCAAAGTAGCTTAACAAGACATTTTTATTGCCCCTGGAAGAGAGGTGGAGGTCGCTGTGGAATAAAAAGACAATATCAATGCCCTGTGGAAGAGACCTGGATGCCACAGTAGCTTAACAAGATGGTTTAATGTCCCTTGGAAGAGTGGTGGAAGTCACAGTGGAATAAAAAAGCCATATCAATGCGCCGTGGAAGACAATTGGTCACAGTAGCTTAGCAAGACAGTTTTAATGCCCCTTGGAAGTGACGTGGAGGTCACAGTAGCTTAACAATATGGTTTTAATGCCACTTGGAAGACTGGTGGAGGTCGCAGTGGAATAAAAAGACAATATCAATGCCCATTGGAAGAGCTGTGGAGTTCAGAGTGGTTTAACAAGATGGTTTTAATGACCCTTGGAAGAGATGTGGAGGTCACGGTAGCTTAATAAGACGGTTTTAATGCTCCTTCGAAGAGTGGTGGAGGTTAGAGTGGAATAAAAAGACAATATTAATGCCCCGTGGAAGTGACGTGGAGATCACAGTAGCTTAACAAGATGGTTTTAGTGCCCCTTGGAAGAGTGGTTCAGGTCACAGTGGAATAAAAAGACAATATCAATGCCCCTTGGAAGAGTGGTGGAGGTCGCAGTGGAATAAAATTACAATATCAATGCCCCTTGGAAGAGTGGTGTAGGTCACAGTGCAATAAAAAGACAATATCAATGTCCTGTGGATAAGACGTGGAGTTCAGAGTAGCTTAACAAGACAGTTTTTATGCCCCTTGGAATAGTGGTGGAGGTCGCAGTGGAATAAAAAAACAATATCAATGGCCCGTGAAAGAGATGTGGAGGTCACAGTAGCTTAATAAGACGGTCTTAATGCCACTTGGAAGAGTGGTGGAGGTCGCAGTGGAATCAAAAAACAATATCTTTGCCCCTTGGCATAGTGGTGGAGGTCGCAGTGGAATAAAAAGACAATAACAATGCCCCTGGAAGAGACTTGGAGGTCACAGTAGCTTAACAAGATGGTTTTAATGCCCCTTGGAATAGTGGTGGAGGTCGCAGTGGAATAAAAAGACAATATCAATGGCCCATGAAAGAGATGTGGAGGTCACAGTAGCTTAACAAGACGGTCTTAATGACACTTGGAAGAGTGGTGGAGGTCGCAGTGGAATAAAAAAACAATATATATGCCCCTTGGCATAGTGGTGGAGCTCGCAGTGGAATAAAAGGACAATAACAATGCCCCTTGAAGAGACGTGGAGGTCACAGTAGCTTAACAAGACGGTTTTAATGCCCCTTGGTAGAGTGGTGGAGGTCGTAGTGGAATAAAAAGACAATATAAATTTCCCCTGTCGAAGAGACGTGTAGGTCACAGTAGCCTAACAAGATGTTTTATTGCACTTTGGAAGAGTAGTGCAGCTCGCAGTGGAATAAAAAGACAATATTAATGCCCCGTGGAAGAGACTTGGAGATCACAGTAGCTTAACAAGATGGTTTAAATGCCCCTTAGAAAAGCTGTGGAGTTCAGAGTGGTTTAACGAGACGGTTTTCATGACCCTTGGAAGAGACGTGGAGGTCACAGTAGCTTAACAAGACAGTTTTAATGCCCTTTGGAAAAGGGGTGGAGTTTCCCTTGGAATAACAGGACAATATCAATAACCCGTGGAAGAAATGTGAAGGTGGCTTTAAAAGACGGCTTTATTGCCCCGTGGAAGAGTGGTGGAGGTCGCAGTGGAATAAAAGAACAATATCAATGCCCCATGGAAGAGACGAGGAGGCCACAGTAACTTAACAAGATGGTTTAATGCCCCTTGGAAGAGTGGTGGAAGTCACAGTGGAAAAAAAAAACTATATCAATGCCCCGTGGAAGAAGAGACATGGAGGTCACAGTAGCTTAACAAGACGGTTTTAATGCCCCTTAGAAGAAACATGGAGGTCACTGTAGCTTATCCAAACGGTTTTAATGCCCCTTGAAAGAGTGGTGGAGGTTGCAGTGGAATAAAAAGACAATATCAATGCCCTTGGAAGAGAGGTGGAGGTCGCAGTGGAATAAAAAGACAATATCAATGCCCCAAAGAAGAGACGTGCAGGTCCCAGAAGCTTAACAAGACAGTTTTAATGCCCCTTGTAAGAGTAGTGGAGGTTGCAGTGACACAAAAAGATAATACCAATGCCCCGCGAAAGAGACATTGAGGTCACAGTAGCTTAGCAAGATGGATTTAATGCCCCTTGGAAGAGTGGTGGAGGTCGCAGTGGAATAAAAAGACAATATCAGTGACCCGTTTTAAAGACTTAGAGGTCACAGTAGCTTAACAAGACGGTTTAATGCCCCTTGGAAGAGCTGTGGAGTTCAGAGTGGTTTAACAAGACGGTTTTCATGCCTCTAGGAAGAGACGTGGAGGTCACAGTAGCTTTGCAAGATGGTTTTAATGCCCCTTGGAAGAGCTGTGGAATTCAGAGTGGTTTAACAAGACAGTTTTAATGCCCCTTGGAAGAGAAGTGGAGGACACAGTACTTAACAAGATGGTTTTAATGCCCCTTGGAAGAGAGGTGTATGTTACAGTGGAATAAACAGACTATATCAATGCCCCGTGAAAGAGACATGGAGGACACAGGAGCTAAACCAGACTGTTTTGATGCCCCTTGGAAGAGTGGTGGAGGTCGCAGTGGAATAAAAAGACAATATCAATGCCCCTTGGAAGAGTGGTGGAGGTCGCAGTGGAATAAAAAGAAAATATCAATGCCGCTTGGAAGAGACGTGGAGGTCACAGTAGCTTAGCAAGAAGGCTTTAATGCCCCTTGGAATAGTGGTGGAGGTCGCAGTGGAATAATAAGACAATATCAATGCCCAGTAGAAGAGACTAGGAGGTCCCGGTAGGTTAACAAGAAGGTTTCAATACCCTTGGAAGAGCTGTCGAGTTTAGAGTTGTTTAAGAAAATGGTTTTAATGCCCCTTGGAACAGTGGTGGAGGTCGCAGTGGAATAAAAAGACAATATCAATGCCCCATGGAAGAGTGGTTGAGGTCGCAGTGGAAAAAAAAAGACAATATCAATGCCCCTTGGAAGAGTGGTGGAGGTTGCAGTGGGTTAAAAAACAATATCAATACCCCGTGGAAGAGACGTGGAGATCACTGTAGCTTAACAAGAGGGTTTTATTGCCCCTTGTAAGAGCTGTGGAGTTCAGAGTGTTTTAACAAGATGGTTTTAATGACCCTTGGAAGAGACATGGAGGTCAAAGTAGCTTAACAAGATGGTTTTAATGCCCCTTGGAAGAGTGGTGGAGGTTACAGTGGAATAAAAAGACAATATCAATGCCCCATGGAAAAGATGTGGAGATCACAGTAGCTTAACAACATATTTTTAATGCCCCTTGGAAGAGTGGTGGAGGTCGCAGAGGAATAAAAAGACAATATCAATGCCCCATGAAAGAGTGGTGGAGGTCGCAGTGGAATAAAAAGACAATATCAATGCCCCGTGGAAGAGATTTGGAGGTCACAGTAGCTTACCAAGACGTTTTTAATGGCCCTTGTAAGAGTGATGGAGGTCGCAGTGGAAAAAAAAGACAATATCAATGCCCCGTGGTAGAGACGTGGAGGTAACAGTAGTTTAACAAGACGGTTTTATTGCCCCATGGGAGAGCTGTGGAGTTCAGAGTGGTTTAACAAGATGGTTTTAATGCCCCTTGGAAGAGACGTGTAGGTCACATTAGCTTAACAAGACTGTTTTAATGCCCAGTGGAAGAGAGGTGGTGGTTAAAGTGGAATAAAAAGACAATATCAATGCCCTGTGGAAGAGACGTCGAGGTCACAGTAGCTTAATAATATGGTTTTACTGCCCCTTGAATGAATGGTGGAGGTTGCAGTGGAATAAAAAGACAATATCAGTGCCCTTTGGAAGAGTGGTGGAGGTCGCAGTGGAATAAAAAGATAATATCAATGTCCCTTGGAAAAGTGGTGGAGGTCGCAGTGGAATAAAAAGACAATATCAATGTCCCATGGAAGAGACGTGAAGGTCACATTAGCTTATCAAGACAGTTTTAATGCCCCTTGGAAGAGTGATGGAGGTTGCAGTGGAATAAAAAGACAATATCAATGCCCCGTGGAACAGAAATGGAAATTACAGTAGCTTAACAAGAGGGTTTTATTGCTATTTGGAAGAGTGCTGGAGGTCGCAGTGGAATAAAAAGACAATATCAATGCCCCTTGGAAGAGTGGTGAAGGTCGCAGTGGAATAAATAGACAATATCATTGCCCTGTGGAAGACACTTGGAGGTCACATTAGCTTAACAAGACGTTTTTATTGCCCCTGGAAGAGAGGTGAAGGTCGCTGTGGAATAAAAAGACAATATCAATGCCCTGTGGAAGAGACCTGGAGGCCATAGTAGCTTAACAAAACGGTTTAATGTCCCTTGGAAGAGTGGTGGAAGTCGCAGTGGAATAAAAGAACCATATCAATGCCCCGTGGAAGACAATTGGAGGTCACAGTAGCTTAACAAGACAGTTTTAATGCCCCTTGGAAGAGACTTGGAGGTCACAGTAGCTTAACAATATGGTTTTAATGCCACTTGGAAGACTGTTGGAGGTTACAGAGGAATAAAAAGACAATATCAATGACCTGTGGAATAGATGTGGAGGTCACAGTAGCTTAACAATATAGTTTTAATGCCCCTTGGAAGAGTGGTGGAGGTCGCAGTGGAATAAAAAGACTATCAATGCCCCGTGGAAGAGACATGGAGGTCACAGTAGCTTAACAATATAGTTTTAATGCCCCTTGGAAGAATGGTGGAGGTCGCTGTGGAATAAAAAGACAATATCAATGCCATATTGGAAGAGCTGTGGAGTTCAGAGTGGTTTAACAAGATGGTTTTAATGATCCTTAGAAGAGACGTGGAGGTGACGGTAGCTTAGTAAGACGGTTTTAATGCTCCTTCGAAGAGTGGTGGAGGTTACAGTGGAATAAAAAGACAATATTAATGCCCCGTGGAAGTGACGTGGAGGTCACAGTAGCTTAACAAGATGGTTTTAGTGCCCCTTGGAGGAGTGGTTCAGCTTGCAATGGAATAAAAAGACAATATCAATGCCCCTTGGAAGAGTGGTGGAGGTTGCAGTGGAATAAAATTACAATATCAATGCCCCTTGGAAGAGTGGTGGAAGTCGCAGTGCAATAAAAAGACAACATCAATGCCCTGTGGATAAGACGTGGAGGTCACAGTAGGTTAACAAGACAGTTTTTATGCCCCTTGGATTAGTGGTGGAGGTCGCAGTGGAATAAAAAAACAATATCAATGGCCCGTGAAAGAGATGTGGAGGTCACAGCAGCTTAACAAGACGGTCGTAATGCCACTTGGAAGAGTGGTGGAGGTCGCAGTGGAATCAAAAAACAATATCTGTGCCGCTTGGCATAGTGGGGGACGTCGCAGTGGAATAAAAATACAATAACAATGCCCCTGGAAGAGACTTGGAGGTCACAGTAGCTTAACAACACGGTTTTAATACCCCTTGGAATAGTGGTGGAGGTCGCAGTGGAATAAAAAAACAATATCAATGGCCCGTGAAAGAGATGTGGAGGTCACAGTAGCTTAACAAGACGGTCTTATTGCCACTTGGAAGAGTGGTGGAGGTCGCAGTGGAATAAAAAAACAATATATATGCCCCTTGGCATAGTGGTGGAGGTCGCAGTGGAATAAAAGGACAATAACAATGCCCCTTGAAGAGATGTGGAGGTCACAGTAGCTTAACAAGACTGTTTTAATGCCCCGTGGTAGAGTGGTGGAGGTCGTAGTGGAATAAAAATACAATATCAATTTCCCCATCGAAGAGACGTGGAGGTCACAGTAGCCTAACAAGACGTTTTATTGCACTTTGGAAGAGTAGTGCAGGTCGCAGTGGAACAAAAAGACAATATCAATGCCCCGTGGAAGAGACTTGGAGATCACAGTAGCTTAACAGGATGGTTTTAATGCCCCTTGGAAGAGACGTGGAGCTCACAGTAGCTTAACAAGACAGTTTTAATGCCCTTTGAAAGAGTGGTGGAGTTTCCCGTGGAATAACAGGACAATATCAATGACCCGTGGAAGAGACGTGAAGGTCACAGTAGCTTAAAAAGACGGCTTTATTGCCCCTTGGAAGAGTGGTGGAGGTCGAAGTGGAATCAAAGAACAATATCAATGCCCCGTGGAAGAGACGAGGAGGCCACAGTTACTTAACAATATGGTTTAATGCCCCTTGGAAGAGTGGTGGAAGTCGCAGTGGAATAAAAAAACTATATCAATGCCCCGTGGAAGAGACATGGAGGTCACAGTAGCTTAACAAGACGGTTTTAATGCCCCTTAGAAGAAACATGGAGGTCACTGTAGCTTATCCAAATGGTTTTAATGCCCCTTGGAATAGTGGTGGAGTCTACAGAGGATTAAAGAGACAATATCAATGCCCCGTGGAAGAGACGTGGAGGTCACTGTAGCTTTACAAGATGGTTTTAATTCCCCTTGAAAGAGTGGTGGAGGCCGCAGTGGAATAAATAGACAATATCAATGTCCTTGGAAGAGAGGTGGAGGTCGCAGTGAAATAAAAAGACAATATCAATGCCCCGCTGAAGAGACGTGCAGGTCCCAGAAGCTTAAGAAGACAGTTTTAATGCCCCTTGTAAGAATAGTGGAGGTTGCAGTGAAACAAAAAGACAATTTCAATGCCCCGCGAAAGAGACGTGGAGGTCACAGTAGCTTAACAAGATGGATTTAATGCCCCTTTGAAGAGCTGTGGAGTTCAGAGTGGTTTAACAAGACAGTTTTAATGCCTCTTGGAAGAGACGAGGAGGTCACAGTAGCTTTACAAGATGGTTTTAATGCCCCTTGGAAGAGTGGTGTAGGTTACAGTTGAACAAACAGACAATATCAATGCCCCGTGAAAGAGACATGGAGGACACAGTAGCTAAACCAGACGGTTTTGATGCCCCTTGGAAGAGTGGTGGAGGTCGCAGTGGAATAAAAAGACAATATTAATGCCCCTTGTAAGAGTGTTGGAGGTCGCAGTGGAATAAAAAGAAAATATCAATGCCCCTTGGAAGAGACATGGCGGTCACAGTAGCTTAGCAAGAAGGCTTTAATGCCCCTTGGAATAGTGGTGGAGGTCGCAGTGGAATAATAAGACAATATCAATGCCCAGTAGAAAAGACGAGGAGGTCCCAATAGGTTAACAAGACGGTTTCAATGCCCTTGGAAGAGCAGTGGAGTTCAGAGTTGTTTAAGAAGATGGTTTTAATGCACCTTGGAACAGTGTTGGAGGTTAGAGTGGAATAAAAAGACAATATCAATGCCCTGTGGAAGAGACGTGGAGGTCACAGTAGCTAAACAAGATTGTTTTAATGCCCATTGGAAGAGTGGTGGAGGTCGCAGTGGAATAAAAAGACAATATCAATGCCCCATGGAAGAGTGGTTGAGGTCGCAGTGGAAAAAAAAAGACAATATCAATGCCCCTTGGAAGAGTGGTGGAGGTTGCAGTGGAATAAAAAACAATATCAATACCCCGTGGAAGAGACGTGGAGATAACAGTAGCTTAACAAGGCGGTTTTAATGCCCCTTGGAAGAGCTGTGGAGTTCAGAGTGTTTTAACAAGATGGTTTTAATGCCCCTTGGAAGAGATATGGAGGTCAAAGTAGCTTAACAAGTGGCTTTTAATGCCCCTTGGAAGAGCGGTGGAGGTTACAGTAGAATAAAAAGACAATATCAATGCCCCATGGAAAAGATGTGGAGATCACAGTAGCTTAACAAGACGGTTTTATTGCCCTGAGGGAGAGCTGTGGAGTTCAGAGTGGTTTAACAAGATGGTTTTAATGCCCCTTGGAAGAGACGTGTAGGTCAAATTAGCTTAACAAGACGGTTTTAATGCCCAGTGGAAGAGATGTGGTGGTTACAGTGAAATAAAAAGACAATATCAATGCCCTGTGGAAGAGACGTCGAGGTCACAGTAGCTTAATAATATGGTTTTAGTGCCCCTTGAAAGAATGGTGGAGGTTGCAGTGGAATAAAAAGACAATATCAGTGCCCTTTGGAAGAGTGGTGGAGGTCGCAGTGGAATAAAAAGATAATATCAATGTCCCTTGGAAAAGTGGTGAAGGTCGCAATGGAATAAAAAGACAATATCAATGTCCCGTGGAAGAGACGTGGAGGTTACAGTAGCTTATCAAGACAGTTTTAATGCCCCTTGGAAGAGTGATGGAGGTTGCAGTGGAATAAAAAGACAATATCACTGCCCCGTGGAAGAGACGTGGAGGTCACAGTAGCTTAACAAGACGCTTTTAATGCCCCTTGGAAGAGCTGTGTAGTTCAAAGTGGTTTAACAAGATGGTTTTAATGCCCCTTGGAAGAGTGGTGGAGATCGCAGTGGAATCAAAAGACAATATCAATGCCCCCTGGAAGAGTGGAGGAGGTCGCAGTGGAATTAAAATACAATATCAATGCTCCGTGGAAGAGATGTGGAGGTCACAGTAGCTTAACAAGATGGTTTTATTGCCCCTTGGAAGAGTGGTTGAAGTTGCAGTGGATAAAATGGACAATATCAATGCCCCGTGGAAGAGACGTGGAGGTCACAGTAGCTTGAGAAGACGGTTTCAATGCAATCTGGAAGAGCTGTGGATTTCAGAATCGCTTAACAAGATGGTTTTAATGCCCCTTAGAAGAGAAGTGAGGTCACAGTAGCTTAACAAAATGGTTTTAATGCCCCTTGGAAAAGTGGTGGAGGTTACAGTGGTATAAAAAGACAATATCAATGCCCCGTGGAAGAGACGTGGAGTCCACAGTAGCTTAACAAGATGGTTTTAATGCCCCTTGGAAGAGTGGTGGAGGTTCCAGTGGAATAAAAAGACAATATCAATGCCCCTTGCAAGAGTGGAGGAGGTCGCAGTGGAATAAAAAGACAGTATCAATGCTGCGTGGAAGAGACGTGTAGGTCACAGTAGCTTAACAAGACGGTTTTCTTGCCCCTTGGAAGAGTGGTGGAGGTCGCACTGGAATAAAAAGACAATATAAATGCCCCGTGGAAGAGACGTGGAGGTCACAGTAGTAGTGTTGAGCGAATATGCTCGACACTGCTCGGTACTCGCCCGAGCAACACACCCCTCGGGATGTTCGGCGAGCACCGAGCATTTCCAGGTTACTCGGGCGGGAGCTTGGGTCTCCGCCCTGCATGTTTGGCACCTTTACAGAGCCAATGATCATGCAGGGATTGCCAGCCAGTCACTGTAATGCCGCAGCCATGTTGGTTGCGGGCATTACATTGATTGGCTGGCTGCACAGCGTCACCTCGAGTATTTAAAACCGGGCTCCGCCATCTTGGACACAGTCGCTCTGGATTAGCCAGTGTAGGGAAAGCACTGCTGAGCTAGGGAGAGATTTATACTGCGAAATAGTTAGTTTAGGGTCTGTAAAGGCTGCCAAATCAAACAAACAGTCCTTCTCAGGACTAATATCCATCCCAAATGTCAGGCAGGCAGGCAGGCAGGCTGTATAGGAGACGCAAAGGTTAAAGCAGAAAACATTGCATTACAGTCCTGTGTGCTCCTGTTGCTGAAATTTCTGGACTCAGCTCCAGTTCCTAGCGGCCAGGAAAAATCCTTTTTTTCTCATCTAAATCCTCTTTTTTTTTTCCCTCCTTCACACCGTACAAATACCCGTCTTATTAACCTTTTAGTGTCCCCCTCCTTCAAAATAAAAAAAAAAAAGTGTGTCTGTGACAGTTCAGACACAAATATATCTGTTTAAAATAGTCTGGTGTAGGACAGAGAAACAAAAGTGTGGTTTTGCAGGTCCATGGTTCAAACCTCTATATTATCCACTTTTGGGCCATTTTTACCTAAAAAAAACAGTTTGAGTGTGTCGCTCACTGTTCAGCCGCAAATATATATATTGAAAAAAGTCTGGTATATGCCAGTAAATTATAACTTTGGTTGTGCTGTTCCACGGTAAAAAAATCTCTGTATTATCCTGCTTTTGCCATTTGTAGCCGTAAAGAAAAACAGTAATAGTGTCTCCTGATTGTTCAGACACCAATATATCTGTTTAAAAGAGTCTGGTATACACCAGTAAATTATAACTGTGGTTTTCACGTTCCACGTTAAAAAATCTCTATTATCCAGCTTTTGGTATTTTTTCCATAAAGAAAAAAAGTAATAGTATCTCCTCATTGTTCAGACACCAATATATCTGTTTAAAAGAGTCTGATATACAAAAGTAAATTATAACTGTGGTTTTGCCATTCCACGTTAAAAAATCTCTATTATTCAGCTTTTGGTATTTTTTCCTTAAAGAAAAACAGTAATAGTGTCTCCCTGATTGTTCAGACACAAATATATCTGTTTAAAATAGTCTGGTGTAGGCCCGAGAAATAGAAGTGTGATTTTGCAGTTCCACGGTTCAAACCTGTGTATTATCCACTTTTGGGCCATTTGTACCTAAAAAAAAACAGTTTGAGTATGTCGCTCATTGTTAAGCCGCAAATATATATATTGAAAAAAGTCTGGTATACACCAGTAATTTATAACTGTGGTTGTGCTATTCCATGCTAAAAAATCTCTATGATTGTGCTTTTGGCATTTTTTGCCGTAAAAAAAAACAGTAATAGTGTCTCCCTAATTGTTCAGACACAAATATATCTGTTTTAAATAGTCTTGTGTAGGACAGAGTAAGAGAAGTGTGGTTTTGCAGTTCTTCGGTTCAAACCTCTGTATTATCCACTTTTGGGCCATTTGAACCTAAAAAAAATCAGTTTGAGTGTGTTGCTCACTGTGCAGCCTTTTTTTTTAAAAAAAAGTTTGGTATACACCAGTAAATTATAACTGTGGTTTTGCTATTCCACAGTAAAAAATCTCTATTATCCTGCTTTTGCTGTATTTTGCCATAAAGAAAAACAGTAATAGTGTCTCCTGATTTTTCAGACACAAATATATGTGTTGAAAATAGTCTGGTGTAGGCCCGAGAAGTAGAACTGTGGTTTTGCCGTTCCACGGGTCAAATCTCTGTATTATCCTGCTTTTGGCATTTTTTGCTGTAAAGAAAATCAGTAATAGAGTCTCCTGATTGTTCAGACACCAATATATCTGTTTAAAAGAGTCTGGTATACACCAGTAAATGATAACTGTGGTTGTGCTGTTCCACGGTAAAAAATCTCTATCATCCTGCTTTTGGCATTTTTTTGGGGTAAAAAAAAACTGTAATAGTGTCTCCCTGATTGTTCAGACACAAATATATCTGTTTAAATTAGTCTGGTGTAGGCCAGAGAAACAGAAGTGTGGTTTTGCAGTTCCAAAATTAAAACCTCTGTATTATCCACTTTTGGGCCATTTGTACCTAAAAAAAAAACAGTTTGAGTGTGTCGCTCAATGTTCAGCCACAAATATACAGTACAGAACAAAAGTTTGGACACACCTTCTCATTTAAAGATTTTTCTGTATTTTCATGACTATGAAAATTGTACATTCACACTGAAGGCATCAAAACTATGAGTTAACACATGTGGAATTATATACTTAAGAAAAAAGTGTGAAACAATTGAAAATATGTCTTATATTCTAGGTTCTTCAAAGTAGCCACCTTTTGCTTTGATGACTGCTTTGCACACTCTTGGCATTCTCTTGATGAGCTTCAAGAGTTAGTCACCGGAAATGGTCTTCACTTCACAGGTGTGCCCTGTCAGGTTTAATAAGTGGGATTTCTTGCCTTATAAATGGGGTTGGGACCATCAGTTGTGTTGTGTAGACGTCAGGTGGACACACAGCTGATAGTCCTACTGAATAGACTGTTAGAATTTGTATTATGGCAAGAAAAAAGCAGCTAAGTAAAGAAAAACGAGTGGCCATCATTACTTTAAGAAATTAAGTCAGTCAGTCCGAAAAATTGGGAAAACTTTGAAAGTGTCCCCAAGTGCAGTTGCAAAAACCATCAAGCGCTACAAAGAAACTGGCTCACATGGCGACCGCCCCAGGAAAGGAAGACCAAGAGTCACCTCTGCTTCTGAGTATAAGTTTATCCGAGTCACCAGCCTCAGAAATGGCAGGTTAACAGCAGCTCAGATTAGAGACCAGGTCAATGCCACACAGAGTTCTAGCAGCAGACACATCTCTACAACAACTGTTAAGAGGAGACTTTGTGCAGCAGGCCTTCATGGTAAAATAGCTGCTAGGAAACCACTGCTAAGGACACTCAACAAGCAGAAGAGATTTGTTTGGGCTAAAGAACACAAGGAATGGACATTAGACCAGTGGAAATCTGTGCTTTGGTCTGATGAGTCCAAATTTGAGATCTTTGGTTCCAACCACCGTGTCTTTGTGCGATGCAGAAAAGGTGAACGGATGGACTCTACATGCCTGGTTCCCACCGTAAAGCATGGAGGAGGAGGTGTGATGGTGTGATGGTGTGATGGTGTGGGGGTGCTTTGCTGGTGACACTGTTGGGGATTTATTCAAAATTGAAGTCATACTGAACCAGCATGGCTACCACAGCATCTTGCAGCGGTATGCTATTCCATCCGGTTTGCGTTTAGTTGGATCATCATTTATTTTTCATCAGGACAATGACCCCAAACACACCTTCAAGCTGTGTAAGAGCTATTTGACCAAGAAGGAGAGTGATGGGGTGCTACGCCACATGACCTGGCCTCCACAGTCACCAGACCTGAACCCAATCGAGATGGTTTGGGGTGAGCTGGACCGCAGAATGAAGGTAAAAGGGCCAACAAGTGCTAAGCATCTCTGGGAACTCCTTCCAGATTGTTGGAAGACCATTTCCAGTGACTACCTCTTGAAGCTCATCAAGAGAATGCCAAGAGTGTGCAAAGCAGTCATCAAAGCAAAAGGTGGCTACTTTGAAGAACCTAGAATATAAGACATATTTTCAATTGTTTCACAATTTTTTGTTAAGTATATAATTCCACATGTGCTAATTCATAGTTTTGATGCCTTCAGTGTGAATGTACAATTTTCATAGACATGAAAATACAGAAAAATCTTTAAATGAGAAGCTGTGTCCAAACTTTTGGTCTGTACTGTATATGTTTAAAAAAGTCTGGTATGCACCAGTAAATTATAACTGTGGTTCTGCTGTTCCACCGTAAAAATCTCTGTATTATCCAGCTTTTGGTATTTTTTCCGTAAAGAAAAACAGTAATAGTGTCTCCTGATTGTTCAGACACCAATATATCTGTTTAAAAGAATCTGATATACACCAGTAAATTATAACTGTGGTTTTGCCGTCCCACGGTAAAAAATCTTTATTATCCAGCTTTTGGTATTTTTTCCGTAAAGAAAAACAGTAATAGTTTCTCCTGATTGTTCAGACACCAATATATCTGTTTAAAATAGTCTGGTGTAGGCCCGAGAAATAGAAGTGTGGTTTTACAGTTCCACGGTTCAAACCTCTGTATTATCCTCTTTTGGGTTATTTGTACCTAAAAAAAAAACCAGTTTGAGTGTGTCGCTCACTGTTAAGCCGCAAATATATATATTGAAAAAAGTTTGTTATACACCAGTAAATTATTACTGTGGTTGTGCTGTTCCACGGTAAAAAATCTCTATTATCCTGCTTTTGGCATTTTTTGCCGTAAAAAAAAACTGTAATAGTGTCTCCCTGATTGTTGAGACAAAAATATATCTGTTTAAAATAGTCTGGTGTAGGCCAGAGAAATAGAAGTGTGGTTTTGCAGTTCTACGGTTCAAACCTCTGTGTTATCCACTTTTGGGCCATTTTTACCTTAAAAAAAAGCAGTTTGAGTGTCTTGCTCACTGTTCAGCCGCAAATATATATATTTAAAAAAGTCTGGTATACACTAGTAAATTTTAACGGTGGCTTTGCTGTTCCAGAGTAAAAAATCTCTGTATTATCCTGCTTTTGCCATTTTTAGCCGTAAAGAAAAACAGTAATAGTGTCTCCTGATTGTTCAGACACCAATATATCTGTTTAAAAGAATCTGATATACACCAGTAAATGATAACTGTGGTTTTGCCGTCCCACGGTAAAAAATCTTTATTATCCAGCTTTTGGTATTTTTTCCGTAAAGAAAAACAGTAATAGTGTCTCCTGATTGTTCAGACACAAATATATCTGTTTAAAATAGTCTGATGTAGGCCCGAGAAATAGAAGTGTGGTTTCGCAGTTCCACGGGTCAAATCTCTATATTATCCTGCTTTTGCCATATTTTGCCATAAAGAAAAACAGTAATAGTGTCTCCTGATTGTTCAGACACAAATATATCTGTTTATAATAGTCTGGTGTAGGCCAGAGATACAGAAGTGTGGTTTTACAGTTCCATGGTCCAAACCTCTGTATTATCCACTTTTGGGCCATTTCTACCTAAAAAAAACCAGTTTGAGTGTGTCCCTCACTGTTCAGCCGCAAATATATATATTTAAAAAAGTCTGGTATACACCAGTAAATTATAACTGTGGTTTTGCCGTTCCACGGTAAAAGATCTCTATTATCCAGCTTTTGTTATTTTTTCCATAAAGACAAAAAGTAATAGTATCTCCTGATTGTTCAGACACCAATATATCTGTTTAAAAGAGTCTGATATACACCAGGAAATTATAACTGTGGTTTTGCTGTTCCACAGTAAAAAATCTTACTATTATCCTGCTTTTGCCATCTTTTGCCGTAAAGAAAAACAGTAATAGTGTCTCCTGATTGTTCAGACACAAATATATCTGTTGAAAATAGTCTGGTGTAGGCCCGAGAAATAGAACTGTGGTTTTGCCGTTCCACGGGTCAAATCTCTGTATTATCCTGCTTTTGGCATTGTTTGCCGTAAAGAAAAACAGTAATAGTGTCTCCTGATTGTTCAGACACAAATATATCTGTTTAAAATAGTCTGGTATACAACAGTAAATGATAACTGTGGTTTTGCCATTCCACGTTTAAAAATCTCTATTACCCAGCTTTTGGTATTTTTTCCTTAAAGAAAAACAGCAATAGTGTCTCCCTGATTGTTCAGCCACAAATATATCTGTTTAAAATAGTCTGGTGTAGGCCAGAGAAACAGAAGTGTGGTTTTGCAGTTCCACGGTTCAAACCTCTGTATTATCCTCTTTTGGGTTATTTGTACCTAAAAAAAAAAACAGTTTGAGTGTGTCGCTCACAGTTCAGCCGCAAATATATATATTGAAAAAAGTTTGTTATACACCAGTAAATTATAACTGTGGTTGTGCTGTTCCACTGTAAAAATTCTCTATTATCCTGCTTTTGGCATTTTTTGCCGTAAAAAAAACTGTAATAGTGTCTCCCTGATTGTTCAGACACAAATATATCTGTTTAAAATAGTCTGGTGTAGGCCAGAGAAACAGAAGTGTGGTTTTGCAGTTCCACGGTTCAAACCTCTGTATTATCCAATTTTGGGCCATTTTTACCTTAAAAAAAGCAGTTTGAGTGTCTCGCTCACTGTTCAGTCGCAAATATATATATTTAAAAAAGTCTTGTATACACCAGTAAATTTTAACTGTGGTTTTGCTGTTCCAGAGTAAAAAATCTCTGTATTATCCTGCTTTTGCCATTTTTAGCCGTAAAGAAAAACAGTAATAGTGTCTCCTGCTTGTTCAGACACCAATATACAGTTATATGAAAAAGTTTGGGCACCCCTATTAATCTTAAGCTTAGTATTTTATAAAATTTGGTGTTTTTGCAACAGCTATTTCAGTTTGATATATGTAATAACTGTTGCACACAGTAATGTTTCTGCCTTGAAATGAGGTTTATTGTACTAACAGAAAATGTGCAATCTGCATTCAAACAAAATTTGACAGGTGCATAAGTATGGGCACCCTTATCATTTTCTTGTTTTAAATACTCCTACCTATTTTTTACTGACTTACTAAAGCACTCTTTTTGTTTTTGTAACCTCATTGAGCTTTGAACTTCATTGCCAGGTGTATGCAATCATGAGAAAAGCTACTTAAAGTGGCCACTTGCAAGTTGTTCTCCTGTTTGAATCTCCTCTGAAGAGTGGCATCATGGGCTCCTCAAAACAACTGTCAAATGATCTGAAAACAAAGATTATTCAACATAGTTGTTCAGGGGAAGGATACAAAAAGCTGTCTCAGAGATTTAACCTGTCAGTTTCCACTGTGAGGAACATAGTAAGGAAATGGAAGAACACAGGGACAGTTCTTGCTAAGGCCAGAAGTGGCAGGCCAAGAAAAACATCAGAAAGGCAGAGAAGTAGAATGGTGAGATCAGTCAAGGACAATCCTCAGACCACCTCCAGAGAGCTGCAGCATCAACTTGCTGCAGATGGTGTCACTGTGCATCGGTCAACTATACAACGCACTTTGCACAAGGAGAAGCTGTATGGGAGAGTGATGCGAAAGAAGCCGTTTCTGCAAGCACGCCACAAACAGAGTCGGCTGAGGTATGCAAAAGCACATTTGGAGAAGCCAATTTCTTTTTGGAAGAAGGTCCTGTGGACTGATGAAACCAAGATTGAGTTGTTTGGTCATACAAAAAGGCGTTATGCATGGCGGCAAAAAAACACAGCATTCCAAGAAAAACACTTGCTACCCACAGTAAAATTTGGTGGAGGTTCCATCATGCTTTGGGGCTGTGTGGCCAATGCCGGCACCGGGAATCTTGTTAAAGTTGAGGGGCGCATGGATTCCACTCAGTATCAGCAGATTCTTGACAATAATGTTCAAGAATCAGTGATTAAGTTGAAGTTAAGCAGGGGATGGATCTTTCAGCAAGACAATGATCCAAAACACCGCTCCAAATCTACTCAGGCATTCATGCAGAGGAGCGATTACAATGTTATGGAATGGCCATCCCAGTCCCCAGACCTGAATATCATTGAACATCTGTGGGATCATTTGAAGAGGGCTGTCCATGCTCGGCGACCATCAAACTTAACTGAACTGGAATTGTTTTGTAAAGAGGAATGGTCAAACATACCTTCATCCAGGATCTAGGAACTCATTAAAAGCTACAGGAAGCGACTAGAGGCTGTTATTTTTGCAAAAGGAGGATCTACTAAATATTAATGTCACTTTTCTGGTGAGGTGCCCATACTTATGCACCTGTCAAATTTTGTTTGAATGCAGATTGCACATTTTCTGTTAGTACAATAAACCTCATTTCAAGGCAGAAACATTACTGTGCCCAACAGTTATTACATATATCAAACTGAAATAGCTGTTGCAAAAACACCAATTTTTATAAAACATTAAGCTTAAGATTAATAGGGGTGCCCAAACTTTTTCATATAACTGTATCTGTTTAAAAGAGTCTGGTATACACCAGTAAATTATAACTATGGCTTTGCTGTTTCATGGTAAAAAATCTCTATTATCCAGCTTTTGGTATTTTTTCCATAAAGAAAAACATTAATAGTGTCTCCTGATTGTTCTGACACCAATATATCTGTTTAAAAGATTCTGGTATACACCAGTAAATTTTAACTGTGGTTTTGCCGTCCCACGGTAAAAAATCTTTATTATCCAGCTTTTGGTATTTTTTCCGTAAAGAAAAACAGTAATAGGGTCTCCCTGATTGTTCAGACACAAATATTTCTGTTTAAAATAGTCTGGTGTAGGCCAGAGAAACAGAAGTGTGGTTTTGCAGTTCCACTATTCAAACCTCTGTTATCCTGCTTTTGCCATTTTTTGTCGTAAAGAAAAGCAGTAATAGTGTCTCCTGATTGTTCAGACACACATATATCTGTTTAAATTAGTCTTGTGTAGGACAGAGAAAGAGAAGTGTGGTTTTACAGTTCCACGGGCCAAACCTCTGTATTATCCACTTTTGGGCAATTTATACCTAAAAAAAAAACAGTTTGAGTGTGTCGCTCACTGTTCAGCCGCAAATATATATATTGAAAAAAGTCTGGTATACACCAGTAAATTATAACTATGGTTGTGCTGTTCCACGGTAAAAAATCTCTATTATCCTGCTTTTGGCATTTTTTACCGTAAAAAAAGAACTGGAAAAGTGTCTCCTGATTGTTCAGACACAAATATATCTGTTTAAAATAGTCTGGTGTAGGCCAGAGAAACAGAAGTGTGGTTTTGCAGTTCCATGGTTCAAACCACTGTATTATCCACTTTTGGGCCATTTATACCTAAAAAAAAAACTGTTTCAGTGTGTCGCTTACTGTTCAGCCGCAAATATATATCTTAAAAAAAGTCTGGTATACACCAGTAAATTATAACTGTG
The DNA here is from genome assembly GCF_046119375.1 of Phyllobates terribilis. Lineage (NCBI taxonomy): Eukaryota > Metazoa > Chordata > Amphibia > Anura > Dendrobatidae > Phyllobates > Phyllobates terribilis. The sequence goes on along the minus strand of NW_027363651.1, from coordinate 404,360 downwards.
GTTTTGCAGTTCCACAGTAAAAAATCTTAGTATTATCCTGCTTTTGCCATTTTTTTCCGTAAAGAAAAACAGTAATAATGTCTCCTGATTGTTCAGACACAAATATATCTGTTGAAAATAGTCTGGTGTAGGCCCGAGAAATAGAACTGTGGTTTTGCTGTTCCACGGGTCAAATCTCTGTATTATCCTGCTTTTGCCATTCGTAGCCATAAAGAAAAACAGTAATAGTGTCTCCTGATTGTTCAGACACCAATATATCTGTTTAAAAGAATCTGATATACACCAGTAAATTATAACTGTGGTTTTGCCGTCCCATGGTAAAAAATCTTTACTATCCAGCTTTTGGCATTTTTTCTGTAAAGAAAAACAGTAATAGTGTCTCCCTGATTGTTCAGACACAAATATTTCTGTTTAAAATAGTCTGGTGTAGGCCAGAGAAAGAGAAGTGTTGTTTTGGAGTTCCACTGTTCAAACCTCTGTTATCCTGCTTTTGCCATTTTTTGTCATAAGGAAAAGCAGTAATAGTGCCTCCTGATTGTTCAGACACAAATATATCTGTTTAAAATAGTCTGGTGTAGGCCAGAGAAACAGAAGTGTGGTTTTGCAGTTCCACGGGCCAAACCTCTGAATTATCCACTTTTGGGCCATTTGTACCTAAAAAAAAACAGTTTGAGTGTGTTGCTCACTGTTCAGCCGCAAATATATATGTTTAAAAAAGTCTGGTATACACCAGTAAATTATAACTGTGGTTTTGTTGTTCCACCGTAAAAAATCTCTGTATTATCTTGCTTTTACCATTTTTAGCCGTAAAGAAAAACAGTAATAGTGTCTCCTGCTTGTTCAGACACCAATATATCTGTTTAAAAGAGTCTGGTATACACCAGTAAATTATAACTGTGGTTTTGCCGTCCCACGGTAAAAAATCTTTATTATCCAGCTTTTGGTATTTTTTCCGTAAAGAAAAACAGTAATAGGGTCTCCTGATTGTTCAGACACAAAGATATCTGTTTAAAATAGTCTGGTGTAGGCCAGAGAAATAGAAGTGTGGTTTAGCAGTTCCACGGGTCAAATCTCTGTATTATCCTGCTTTTGCCATATTTTGCCATAAAGAAAAACAGTAATAGTGTCTCCTGATTGTTCAGACACAAATATATCTGTTTAAAATAGTCTTGTATAGGACAGAGAAAGAGAAGTGGGGTTTTGCAGTTCCACGGTAAAAAATCTTTACTATCCAGCTTTTGGTATTTTTTCCGTAAAGAAAAACAGTAATAGTGTCTCCCTGATTGTTCAGACACAAATATTTCTGTTTAAAATAGTCTGGTGTAGGCCAGAGAAACAGAAGTGTGGTTTTGCAGTTCCACTGTTCAAACCTCTGTTATCCTGCTTTTGCCATTTTTTGTCGTAAAGAAAAACTGTAATAGTGTCTCCTGATTGTTCAGACACCAATATATCTGTTTAAAGAGTCTGGTATACACCAGTAAATTATAACTGTGGTTTTGCCGTTCCACGGTAAAAAATCTCTATTATCCAGCTTTTGTTATTTTTTCCGTAAAGGAAAAAAACTAATAGTATCTCCTGATTGTTCAGACACTAATTCATCTGTTTAAAAGAGTCTGATATACACCAGTAAATTATAACTGTGGTTTTGCCGTCCCACGGTAAAAAATCTTTACTATCCAGCTTTTGGTATTTTTTCCGTAAAGAAAAACAGTAGTAGTGTCTCACTGATTGTTCAGACACAAATATATCTGTTTAAAATAGTCTGGTGTAGGCCAGAGAAATAGAAGTGTGGTTTAGCAGTTCCACGGGTCAAATCTCTGTTTTATCCTGCTTTTGCCATATTTTGCCATAAAGAAAAACAGTAATAGTGTCTCCTGATTGTTCAGACACAAATATATCTGTTTAAAATAGTCTTGTGTAGGATAGAGAAAGAGAAGTGTGGTTTTGCAGATCCACGGTAAAAAATCTTTACTATCCAGCTTTTGGTATTTTTTCCATACAAAAAACAGTAATAGTGTCTCCCTGATTGTTCAGACACAAATATTTCTATTTAAAGTGGTCTGGTGTAGGCCAGAGAAACAGAAGTGGGGTTTTGCAGTTCCACTGTTCAAACCTCTTTTATCCTGCTTTTGCCATTTTTTGTCATAAAGAAAAACAGTAATAGTGTCTCCTGATTATTCAGACACACATATATCTGTTTAAAATAGTCTTGTGTAGGACAGAGTAAGAGATGTGTGGTTTTGCAGTTCCACGGTTCAAACCTCTGTATTATCCACTTTTGAGCCATTTATACCTAAAAAAAAAAAGTTTGAGTGTCTCGCTCACTGTTCATCCGCAAATATATATATTGAAAAAAGTCTGGTATACACCAGTAAATTATAACTGTGGTTGTGCTGTTCCACGGTAAAAAATCTCTGTATTATCCTGCTTTTGCCGTTTGTAGCCATAAAGAAAAACAGTAATAGTGTCTCCTGATTGTTCAGACACCAATATATCTGTTTAAAATAGTCTGATATACACCAGTAAATTATAACTGTGGTTTTGCCATCCCAAAGTAAAAAATCTTTACTATCCAGCTTTTGGTATTTTTTCCGTAAAGAAAAACAGTAATAGTGTCTCCCTGATTGTTCAAACACAAATATTTCTGTTTAAAATAGTCTGGTGTAGGCCAGAGAAACAGAAGTGTGGTTTTGCAGTTCCACTATTCAAACCTCTGTTATCCTGCTTGGCCATTTTTTGTCGTAAAGAAAAGCAGTAATAGTGTCTCCTGATTGTTCAGACACACATATATCTGTTTAAATTAGTCTTGTGTAGGACAGAGAAAGAGAAGTGTGGTTTTACAGTTCCACGGGCCAAACCTCTGTATTTTCCACTTTTGGGCAATTTATACCTAAAAAAAAAACAGTTTGAGTGTGTCGCTCACTGTTCAGCCGCAAATATATATATTGAAAAAAGTCTGGTATACACCAGTAAATTATAACTATGGTTGTGCTGTTCCACGGTAAAAAATCTCTATTATCCTGCTTTTGGCATTTTTTGCCGTAAAAAAAGAACTGGAATAGTGTCTCCTGATTGTTCAGACACAAATATATCTGTTTAAAATAGTCTGGTGTAGGCCAGAGAAACAGAAGTGTGGTTTTGCAGTTCCATGGTTCAAACCTCTGTATTATCCACTTTTGGGCCATTTATACCTAAAAAAAACCCAGTTTGAGTGTGTCGCTCACTGTTCAGCCGCAAATATATATCTTAAAAAAAGTCTGGTATACCCCAGTAAATTATAACTGTGGTTTTGCAGTTCCACAGTAAAAAATCTTAGTATTATCCTGCTTTTGCCATATTTTTCCGTAAAAAAAAACAGTAATAATGTCTCCTGATTGTTCAGACACAAATATATCTGTTGAAAATAGTCTGGTGTAGGCCCGAGAAATAGAACTGTGGTTTTGCTGTTCCACGGGTCAAATCTCTGTATTATCCTGCTTTTGCCATTCGTAGCCATAAAGAAAAACAGTAATAGTGTCTCCTGATTGTTCAGACACCAATATAGCTGTTTAAAAGAATCTGATATACACCAGTAAATTATAACTGTGGTTTTGCCGTCCCATGGTAAAAAATCTTTACTATCCAGCTTTTGGCATTTTTTCTGAAAAGAAAAACAGTAATAGTGTCTCCCTGATTGTTCAGACACAAATATTTCTGTTTAAAATAGTCTGGTGTAGGCCAGAGAAAGAGAAGTGTTGTTTTGGAGTTCCACTGTTCAAACCTCTGTTATCCTGCTTTTGCCATTTTTTGTCATAAAGAAAAGCAGTAATAGTGCCTCCTGATTGTTCAGACACAAATATATCTGTTTAAAATAGTCTGGTGTAGGCCAGAGAAACAGAAGTGTGGTTTTGCAGTTCCACGGTTCAAATCTCTGTATTATCCACTTTTGGGCCATTTGTACCTAAAAAAAAACAGTTTGATTGTGTTGCTCACTGTTCAGCCGCAAATATATATGTTTAAAAAAGTCTGGTATACACCAATAAATTATAACTGTGGTTTTGTTGTTCCACCGTAAAAAATCTCTGTATTATCTTGCTTTTGCCATTTTTAGCCGTAAAGAAAAACAGTAAAAGTGTCTCCTCATTGTTCAGACACCAATATATCTGGTTGAAAGAGTCTGGTATACACCAGTAAATTATAACTGTGGTTTTGCCATCCCACAGTAAAAAATCTCTATTATCCAGCTTTTGGTATTTTTTGCGTAAAGAAAAACAGTAATAGTGTCTCCTGATTGTTCAGACACCAATATATCTGTTTAAAAGAGTCTGGTGTACACTAGTAATTTATAACTGTGGTTTTCCCATCCCAAGGTAAAAAATCTTTACTATCCAGCTTTTGGTATTTTTTCCGTAAAGAAAAACAGTAATAGTGTCTACCTGATTGTTCAGACACAAATATTTCTGTTTAAAATAGTCTGGTGTAGGCCAGAGAAACAGAAGTGTGGTTTTGCAGTTCCACTATTCAAACCTCTGTTATCCTGCTTTTGCCATTTTTTGTCGTAAAGAAAAGCAGTAGTAGTGTCTCCTGATTGTTCAGACACACATATATCTGTTTAAAATAGTCTTGTGTAGGACAGAGAAAGAGAAGTGTGGTTTTACAGTTCCACGGGCCAAACCTCTGTATTATCCACTTTTGGGCAATTTATACCTAAAAAAAAAAACAGTTTGAGTGTGTCGCTCACTGTTCAGCCGCAAATATATATATTGAAAAAAGTCTGGTATACACCAGTAAATTATAACTGTGGTTGTGCTGTTCCACGGTAAAAAATCTCTATTATCCTGCTTTTGGCATTTTTTGCCGTAAAAAAAGAACTGGAATAGTGTCTCCTGATTGTTCAGACACAAATATATCTGTTTAAAATAGTCTGGTGTAGGTCAGAGAAACAGAAGTGTGGTTTTGCAGTTCCACGGTTCAAACCTCTGTATTATCCACTTTTGGGCCATTTGTACCTAAAAAAACCCAGTTTGAGTGTGTTGCTCACTGTTCAGCGGCAAATATATATGTTTAAAAAAGTCTGGTACACCAGTAAATTATAACTGTGGTTTTGTTGTTCCACCGTAAAAAATCTCTGTATTATCTTGCTTTTGCCATTTTTAGCCGTAAAGAAAAACAGTAAAAGTGTCTCCTCATTGTTCAGACACCAATATATCTGCTTGAAAGAGTCTGGTATACACCAGTAAATTATAACTGTGGTTTTGCCATCCCACAGTAAAAAATCTCTATTATCCAGCTTTTGGTATTTTTTACGTAAAGAAAAACAGTAATAGTGTCTCCTGATTGTTCAGACACCAATATATCTGTTTAAAAGAGTCTGGTATACACTAGTAATTTATAGCTGTGGTTTTGCCGTTCCACTGTAAAAAATCTCTATTATCCTGGTTTTGTCATTTTTTGCCGTAAAAAAAAACTGTAATAGTGTGTCCCTGATTGTTGAGACACAAATATATCTGTTGAAATAGTCTGGTGTATGATCGAGAAATAGAACTGTGGTTTTGCAGTTCCACTGGTCAAATTTCTGTATTATCCTGCTTTTGGTATTTTTTGCAGTAAAGAAAAACAGTAATAGTGTCTCCTGATTGTTCATACAATATATCTGTTTAAAAGAGTCTGGTATACACCAGTAAATTATAACTGTGGTTTTGCTGTCCCACCTTAAAAAATCTCTATTATCCAGCTTTTGGTATTTTTTCCGTAAAGAAAAACAGTAATAGTCTCTCCCTGATTGTTCAGACACAAATATATCTGTTTAAATGAGTCTTGTGTAGGCCAGAGAAACAGAAGTGCGATTTTGCAATTCCACGTTTCAAACCTCTGTATTATCCACTTTTGGGCCATTTGTACCTAAAAAACAGTGTGAGTGTGTCGCTCACTGTTCAGCCGCAAATATATACATTTAAAAAGGTCTGGTATACACCAGTAAATTATAACTGTGGTTTTTGCTGTCCACAGTAAAAAATCTCTGTATTATCCTAATTTTGCCATATTTTCCTGTAGAGAAAAACAGTAGTAATGTCTCCTGATTGTTCATATACAAATATATCTGTTGAAAATAGTCTGGTGTAGGCCCGAGAAATAGAAGTGTGGTTTTGCAGTTCCACGGGTCAAATCTCTGTATTATCCTGCTTTTGGCATTTTTGCCGTAAAGAATAACAGTAATAGTGTCTCCTGATTGTTCAGACACCAATATATCTGTTTAAAAGAGTCTGGTATACACCAGTAAATTATAACTGTGGTTTTGCCGTTCCACGGTAAAAAATCTCTATTATCCTGCTTTTGATATTTTTTCCATGAAGAAAAACAGTAATAGTGTCTCCTGATTGTTCAGACACCAATATATCTCTTGAAAATAGTCTGGTGTAGGCCCGAGAAATAGAAGTGTGGTTTTGCAGTTCCAGGGGTCAAATCTCAGTATTATCCTGCTTTTGCCATTTTTTGCCATAAATAAAAACAGTAATAGTGTCTCCTGATTGTTCAGACACAAATATATCTGTTTAAAATAGTCTTGTATAGGACAGAGAAAGAGAAGTGGGGTTTTGCAGTTCCACGGTAAAAAATCTTTACTATCCAGCTTTTGGTATTTTTTCCGTAAAGAAAAACAGTAATAGTGTCTCCCTGATTGTTCAGACACAAATATTTCTGTTTAAAATAGTCTGGTGTAGGCCAGAGAAACAGAAGTGTGGTTTTGCAGTTCCACTGTTCAAACCTCTGTTATCCTGCTTTTGCCATTTTTTGTCGTAAAGAAAAACTGTAATAGTGTCTCCTGATTGTTCAGACACCAATATATCTGTTTAAAGAGTCTGGTATACACCAGTAAATTATAACTGTGGTTTTGCCGTTCCACGGTAAAAAATCTCTATTATCCAGCTTTTGTTATTTTTTCCGTAAAGGAAAAAAACTAATAGTATCTCCTGATTGTTCAGACACTAATACATCTGTTTAAAAGAGTCTGATATACACCAGTAAATTATAACTGTGGTTTTGCCGTCCCACGGTAAAAAATTTTTACTATCCAGCTTTTGGTATTTTTTCCGTAAAGAAAAACAGTAGTAGTGTCTCACTGATTGTTCAGACACAAATATATCTGTTTAAAATAGTCTGGTGTAGGCCAGAGAAATAGAAGTGTGGTTTAGCAGTTCCACGGGTCAAATCTCTGTTTTATCCTGCTTTTGCCATATTTTGCCATAAAGAAAAACAGTAATAGTGTCTCCTGATTGTTCAGACACAAATATATCTGTTTAAAATAGTCTTGTGTAGGATAGAGAAAGAGAAGTGTGGTTTTGCAGATCCACGGTAAAAAATCTTTACTATCCAGCTTTTGGTATTTTTTCCATACAAAAAACAGTAATAGTGTCTCCCTGATTGTTCAGACACAAATATTTCTATTTAAAGTAGTCTGGTGTAGGCCAGAGAAACAGAAGTGGGGTTTTGCAGTTCCACTGTTCAAACCTCTTTTATCCTGCTTTTGCCATTTTTTGTCATAAAGAAAAACAGTAATAGTGTCTCCTGATTATTCAGACACACATATATCTGTTTAAAATAGTCTTGTGTAGGACAGAGTAAGAGATGTGTGGTTTTGCAGTTCCACGGTTCAAACCTCTGTATTATCCACTTTTGAGCCATTTATACCTAAAAAAAAAAAGTTTGAGTGTCTCGCTCACTGTTCATCCGCAAATATATATATTGAAAAAAGTCTGGTATACACCAGTAAATTATAACTGTGGTTGTGCTTTTCCACGGTAAAAAATCTCTGTATTATCCTGCTTTTGCCGTTTGTAGCCATAAAGAAAAACAGTAATAGTGTTTCCTGATTGTTCAGACACCAATATATCTGTTTAAAAGAGTCTGGTATACACCAGTAAATTATAACTGTGGTTTTGCCATCCCAATGTAAAAAATCTTTACTATCCAGCTTTTGGTATTTTTTCCGTAAAGAAAAAAAGTAATAGTATCTCCTGATTGTTCAGACACCAATATATCTGTTTAAAATAGTCTGATATACACCAGTAAATTATAACTGTGGTTTTGCCATCCCAAGGTAAAAAATCTTTACTATCCAGCTTTTGGTATTTTTTCCGTAAAGAAAAACAGTAATAGTGTCTCCCTGATTGTTCAGACACAAATATTTCTGTTTAAAATAGTCTGGTGTAGGCCAGAGAAACAGAAGTGTGGTTTTGCAGTTCCACTATTCAAACCTCTGTTATCCTGCTTGGCCATTTTTTGTCGTAAAGAAAAGCAGTAATAGTGTCTCCTGATTGTTCAGACACACATATATCTGTTTAAATTAGTCTTGTGTAGGACAGAGAAAGAGAAGTGTGGTTTTACAGTTCCACGGGCCAAACCTCTGTATTTTCCACTTTTGGGCAATTTATATCTAAAAAAAAAACAGTTTGAGTGTGTCGCTCACTGTTCAGCCGCAAATATATATATTGAAAAAAGTCTGGTATACACCAGTAAATTATAACTATGGTTGTGCTGTTCCACGGTAAAAAATCTCTATTATCCTGCTTTTGGCATTTTTTGCCGTAAAAAAAGAACTGGAATAGTGTCTCCTGATTGTTCAGACACAAATATATCTGTTTAAAATAGTCTGGTGTAGGCCAGAGAAACAGAAGTGTGGTTTTGCAGTTCCATGGTTCAAACCTCTGTATTATCCACTTTTGGGCCATTTATACCTAAAAAAAACCCAGTTTGAGTGTGTCGCTCACTGTTCAGCCGCAAATATATATCTTAAAAAAAGTCTGCTATACACCAGTAAATTATAACTGTGGTTTTGCAGTTCCACAGTAAAAAATCTTAGTATTATCCTGCTTTTGCCATATTTTTCCGTAAAGAAAAACAGTAATAATGTCTCCTGATTGTTCAGACACAAATATATCTGTTGAAAATAGTCTGGTGTAGGCCCGAGAAATAGAACTGTGGTTTTGCTGTTCCACGGGTCAAATCTCTGTATTATCCTGCTTTTGCCATTCGTAGCCATAAAGAAAAACAGTAATAGTGTCTCCTGATTGTTCAGACACCAATATATCTGTTTAAAAGAATCTGATATACACCAGTAAATTATAACTGTGGTTTTGCCGTCCCATGGTAAAAAATCTTTACTATCCAGCTTTTGGCATTTTTTCTGTAAAGAAAAACAGTAATAGTGTCTCCCTGATTGTTCAGACACAAATATTTCTGTTTAAAATAGTCTGGTGTAGGCCAGAGAAAGAGAAGTGTTGTTTTGGAGTTCCACTGTTCAAACCTCTGTTATCCTGCTTTTGCCATTTTTTGTCATAAAGAAAAGCAGTAATAGTGCCTCCTGATTGTTCAGACACAAATATATCTGTTTAAAATAGTCTGGTGTAGGCCAGAGAAACAGAAGTGTGGTTTTGCAGTTCCACGGTTCAAATCTCTGTATTATCCACTTTTGGGCCATTTGTACCTAAAAAAAAAACAGTTTGAGTGTGTTGCTCACTGTTCAGCCGCAAATATATATGTTTAAAAAAGTCTGGTATACACCAATAAATTATAACTGTGGTTTTGTTGTTCCACCGTAAAAAATCTCTGTATTATCTTGCTTTTGCCATTTTTAGCCGTAAAGAAAAACAGTAAAAGTGTCTCCTCATTGTTCAGACACCAATATATCTGGTTGAAAGAGTCTGGTATACACCAGTAAATTATAACTGTGGTTTTGCCATCCCACAGTAAAAAATCTCTATTATCCAGCTTTTGGTATTTTTTGCGTAAAGAAAAACAGTAATAGTGTCTCCTGATTGTTCAGACACCAATATATCTGTTTAAAAGAGTCTGGTATACACTAGTAATTTATAACTGTGGTTTTCCCATCCCAAGGTAAAAAATCTTTACTATCCAGCTTTTGGTATTTTTTCCGTAAAGAAAAACAGTAATAGTGTCTACCTGATTGTTCAGACACAAATATTTCTGTTTAAAATAGTCTGGTGTAGGCCAGAGAAACAGAAGTGTGGTTTTGCAGTTCCACTATTCAAACCTCTGTTATCCTGCTTTTGCCATTTTTTGTCGTAAAGAAAAGCAGTAATAGTGTCTCCTGATTGTTCAGACACACATATATCTGTTTAAAATAGTCTTGTGTAGGACAGAGAAAGAGAAGTGTGGTTTTACAGTTCCACGGGCCAAACCTCTGTATTATCCACTTTTGGGCAATTTATACCTAAAAAAAAAACAGTTTGAGTGTGTCGCTCACTGTTCAGCCGCAAATATATATATTGAAAAAAGTCTGGTATACACCAGTAAATTATAACTGTGGTTGTGCTGTTCCACGGTAAAAAATCTCTATTATCCTGCTTTTGGCATTTTTTGCCGTAAAAAAAGAACTGGAATAGTGTCTCCTGATTGTTCAGACACAAATATATCTGTTTAAAATAGTCTGGTGTAGGTCAGAGAAACAGAAGTGTGGTTTTGCAGTTCCACGGTTCAAACCTCTGTATTATCCACTTTTGGGCCATTTGTACCTAAAAAAACCCAGTTTGAGTGTGTTGCTCACTGTTCAGCGGCAAATGTATATGTTTAAAAAAGTCTGGTACACCAGTAAATTATAACTGTGGTTTTGTTGTTCCACCGTAAAAAATCTCTGTATTATCTTGCTTTTGCCATTTTTAGCCGTAAAGAAAAACAGTAAAAGTGTCTCCTCATTGTTCAGACACCAATATATCTGCTTGAAAGAGTCTGGTATACACCAGTAAATTATAACTGTGGTTTTGCCATCCCACAGTAAAAAATCTCTATTATCCAGCTTTTGGTATTTTTTCCGTAAAGAAAAACAGTAATAGTGTCTCCTGATTGTTCAGACACCAATATATCTGTTTAAAAGAATCTGGTATACACTAGTAATTTATAGCTGTGGTTTTGCCGTTCCACTGTAAAAAATCTCTATTATCCTGGTTTTGTCATTTTTTGCCGTAAAAAAAAACTGTAATAGTGTGTCCCTGATTGTTGAGACACAAATATATCTGTTGAAATAGTCTGGTGTATGATCGAGAAATAGAACTGTGGTTTTGCAGTTCCACTGGTCAAATTTCTGTATTATCCTGCTTTTGGTATTTTTTGCAGTAAAGAAAAACAGTAATAGTGTCTCCTGATTGTTCATACAATATATCTGTTTAAAAGAGTCTGGTATACACCAGTAAATTATAACTGTGGTTTTGCTGTCCCACCTTAAAAAATCTCTATTATCCAGCTTTTGGTATTTTTTCCGTAAAGAAAAACAGTAATAGTCTCTCCCTGATTGTTCAGACACAAATATATCTGTTTAAATGAGTCTTGTGTAGGCCAGAGAAACAGAAGTGCGATTTTGCAATTCCACGTTTCAAACCTCTGTATTATCCACTTTTGGGCCATTTGTACCTAAAAAACAGTGTGAGTGTGTCGCTCACTGTTCAGCCGCAAATATATACATTTAAAAAGGTCTGGTATACACCAGTAAATTATAACTGTGGTTTTTGCTGTCCACAGTAAAAAATCTCTGTATTATCCTAATTTTGCCATATTTTCCTGTAGAGAAAAACAGTAGTAATGTCTCCTGATTGTTCATATACAAATATATCTGTTGAAAATAGTCTGGTGTAGGCCCGAGAAATAGAAGTGTGGTTTTGCAGTTCCACGGGTCAAATCTCTGTATTATCCTGCTTTTGGCATTTTTGCCGTAAAGAATAACAGTAATAGTGTCTCCTGATTGTTCAGACACCAATATATCTGTTTAAAAGAGTCTGGTATACACCAGTAAATTATAACTGTGGTTTTGCCGTTCCACGGTAAAAAATCTCTATTATCCTGCTTTTGATATTTTTTCCATGAAGAAAAACAGTAATAGTGTCTCCTGATTGTTCAGACACCAATATATCTCTTGAAAATAGTCTGGTGTAGGCCCGAGAAATAGAAGTGTGGTTTTGCAGTTCCAGGGGTCAAATCTCAGTATTATCCTGCTTTTGCCATTTTTTGCCATAAATAAAAACAGTAATAGTGTCTCCTGATTGTTCAGACACAAATATATCTGTTGAAAATAGTCTGGTGTAGGCCCGAGATATAGAAGTGTGGTTTTGCAGTTCCACGAGTCAAATCTCTGTATTATCCTGCTTTTGGTATTTTTTGCCGTAAAGAAAAACAGTAATAGTGTCTGCTGATTGTTCAGACACTAATATATCTGTTTAAAAGAGTCTGGTATACACCAGTACATTATAACTGTGGTTTTGCCTTCCCACGGTAAAACTCTCTATTATCCAGCTTTTGATATTTTTTCCATAAAGAAAAACAGTAATAGTGTCTCCTGATTGTTCAGACACCACGATATCTGTTGAAAATAGTCTGGTGTAGGCCCGAGAAATAGAAGTGTGGTTTTGCAGTTCCACGGGTCAAATCTCAGTATTATCCTGCTTTTGCCATTTTTTGCCATAAAGAAAATCAGTAATAGTGTCTCCCTTATTGTTCAGACACAAATATATGTATTGAAAATAGTCTGGTGTAGGCCCAAGAAATAGAAGTGTGGTTTTGCAGTACCACGGGTCAAATCTCTCTATTGTGCTGCTTTTGCCATTTTTTGCTGTAAAGAAAAGTCGTAATAGTGTCTCCTGATTGTTCAGACACAAATATATCTGTTGAAAATAGTCTGGTGCAGGCCAGAGATATAGAAGTGTGGTTTTGCAGTTCCACCAGTCAAATCTCTGTATTATCCTGCTTTTGGTATTTTTTGCCGTAAAGAAAAACAGTAATAGTGTCTACTGATTGTTCAGACACTAATATATCTGTTTAAAAGAGTCTGGTATACACCAGTACATTATAACTGTGGTTTTGCCTTCCCACGGTAAAACTCTCTATTATCCAGCTTTTGATATTTTTTCCATAAAGAAAAACAGTAATGGTGTCTCCTGATTGTTCAGACACCAATATATCTCTTTAAAATAATCTGGTGTAGGCCCGAGAAATAGAAGTGTGGTTTTGCAGTTCCACGGGTCAAATCTCAGTATTATCCTGCTTTTGCCATTTTTTGCCTTAAAGAAAATCAGTAATAGTGTCTCCCTGATTGTTCAGACACAAATATATCTGTTGAAAAAAGTCTGGTGCAGGCCCGAGAAATAGAACTGTGGTTTTGCAGTTCCATGGGTCAAATCTCTGTATTATTCTGCTTTTGGCATTTTTTGACATAAAGAAATACAGTAATAGTGTCACCTGATTGTTCAGACACCAATATATCTGTTTAAAAGAGTCTGGTATACACCAGTAAATTATAAATGTGGTTTTGCCATCCACAGTAAAAAATCTCTATTATCTAGCTTTAGGTATTTTTTCCGTAAAGAAAAACAGTAATAGTGTCTCCTGATTGTTCAGACACCAATATATCTGTTTAAAAGAGTCTGGTATACACCAGTAAATTTTAACTGTAGTTTTGCCATTCCACTGTAAAAAATCTCTATTATCCTGCTTTTGTCATTTTTTGCCGTAAAAATAAAACTGTAATAGTGTGTCCCTGATTGTTCAGACACAAATATATCTGTTCAAAATTGCCTATTGTATGCCCGAGAAATAGAAGTGTTGTTCTGCAGTACCACGGGTCAAATCTCTGTATTATCCTGCTTTTGCCATTTTTTGCCATAAAGAAAAACAGTAATAGTGTGTCCTGATTGTTCAGATACAAATATATCTGTTGAAAATAGTCTTTTGTAGGCCCGAGATATAGAAGTGTGGTTTTGCAGTTCCATGAGTCAAATCTCTGTATTATCCTGCTTTTGGTATTTTTTGCCATAAAGAAAATCAGTAATAGTGTCTGCTGATTGTTCAGACACTAATATATCTGTTTAAAAGAGTCTGGTATACACCAGTACATTATAACTGTTGTTTTGCCTTCCCACGGTAAAACTCTCTATTATCCAGCTTTTGATATTTTTTCCATAAAGAAAAACAGTAATAGTGTCTCCTGATTGTTCAGACACCAATATATCTGTCGAAAATAGTCTGGTGTAGGCCCGAGAAATAGAACTGTGGTTTTGCAGTTCCACAGTAAAAAATCTCTATTATCCTGCTTTTGTCATTTTTTGCCGTAAAAAAAAACTGTAATAGTGTCTCCCTTATTGTTCAGACACAAATATATCTGTTGAAAATAGTCTGGTGTAGGCCCATGAAATAAAAGTGTGGTTCTGCAGTACCACGGGTCAAATCTCTGTATTATCCTGCTTTTGCCATTTTTTGCCATAAAGAAAAACAGTAATAGTTTCTCCTGATTGTTCAGACAGAAATAAATCTGTTGAACATAGTCTGTTGTAGGCCCGAGAAATAGAAGTGTGGTTTTGCAGTTCCACGGGTCAAATCTCTGTATTATCCTGCTTTTGGCATTTTTTGCCGTAAAGAAAAACAGTAATAGTGTCTCCTGATTGTTCAGACACCAATATATCTGTTTAAAAGAGTCTGGTATACACCAGTACATTATAACTGTGGTTCTGCCTTCCACGGTAAAAAATCTCTATTATCCTGCTTTTGTCATTTTTTGCTGTAAAAAAAACCTGTAATCGTGTCTCCCTGATTGTTCAGACACAAATATATCTGTTGAAAATAGTCTGGTGTAGGCCAGAGAAATAGAAGTGTTGTTTTGCAGTTGCAGTTCCACGGGTCAAATCTCTGTATTGTCCTGCTTTTGCCATTTTTTGCCGTAAATGAAAACAGTAATAGTGTCTCCTGATTGTTCAGACACAAATATATCTGTTGAAATTAGTCTGGTGTAGGCCCGAGATATAGAAGTGTGATTTTGCAGTTCCACGAGTCAAATCTCTGTATTATCCTGCTTTTGGTATTTTTTGCCGTAAAGTAAAACAGTAATAGTGTCTGCTGATTGTTCAGACACTAATATATCTGTTTAAAAGAGTCTGGTATACACCAGTACATTATAACTGTGGTTTTGCCTTCCCACGGTAAAACTCTCTATTGTCCAGCTTTTGATATTTTTTCCATAAAGAAAAACAGTAATAGTGTCTCCTGATTGTTCAGACACCAAAATATCTGTTTAAAAGAGTCTGGTATACACCAGTAAATTAAAATTGTGGTTTTGCCATGCCACTGTAAAAAATCTCTATTATCCTGCTTTTGTCATTTTTTGCCGTAAAAAAAACTGTAATAGTGTCTCCCTGATTGTTCAGACACAAATATATCTGTTGAAAATAGTCTGGTGTAGGTCCAAGAAATAGAAGTGTGGTTTTGTAGTTCCACGGCTCAAATTTCTGTATTGTTCTGCTTTTGCCATTTTTTGCCGTAAAGAAAAACCATAATAGTGTCTCCTGATTGTTCAGACACAAATATATCTGTTGAAAATAGTCTGGTGTAGGCCCGAGATATAGAAGTGTGGTTTTGCAGTTCCACGAGTCAAATCTCTGTATTATCCTGCTTTTGGTATTTTTTGCCGTAAAGAAAAACAGTAATAGTGTCTGCTGATTGTTCAGACACTAATATATCTGTTTAAAAGAGTCTGGTATACACCAGTACATTATAACTGTGGTTTTGCCTTCCCACGGTAAAACTCTCTATTATCCAGCTTTTGATATTTTTTCCATAAAGAAAAACAGTAATAGTGTCTCCTGATTGTTCAGACACCAAGATATCTGTTGAAAATAGTCTGGTGTAGGCCCGAGAAATAGAAGTGTGGTTTTGCAGTTCCACGGGTCAAATCTCAGTATTATCCTGCTTTTACCATTTTTTGCCATAAAGAAAATCAGTAATAGTGTCTCCCTTATTGTTCAAACACAAATATATGTATTGAAAATAGTCTGGTGTAGGCCCAAGAAATAGAAGTGTGGTTTTGCAGTTCCACGGGTCAAATCTCTGTATTGTGCTGCTTTTGCCATTTTTTGCTGTACAGAAAAGCCGTAATAGTGTCTCCTGATTGTTCAGACACAAATATATCTGTTGAAAATAGTCTGGTGCAGGCCAGAGATATAGAAGTGTGGTTTTGCAGTTCCACCAGTCAAATCTCTGTATTATCCTGCTTTTGGCATTTTTTGCCGTAAAGAAAAACAGTAATAGTGTCTCCTGATTGTTCAGACACCAATATATCTGTTTGAAAGAGTATGGTATACACTAGTAAATTAAAACTGTAGTTTTGCCGTTCCACATTAAAAAATCTCTATTATCCAGCTTTTAGTATTTTTTCCATAAAGAAAAACAGTAATATTGTCTCCTGATTGTTCAGACACCAATATATCTGTTTAAAAGAGTCTGGTATACACCAGTAAATTATAACTGTGGTTTTGCCGTTCCACATTAAAAAATCTCTATTATCCAGCTTTTGGTATTTTTTCCGTAAAGAAAAACAGTAATAGTGTCTCCTGATTGTTCAGACACCAATATATCTGTTTAAAAGAGTCTGGTATACACCAGTAAATTATAACTGTGTTTTTGCCTCCCACAGTAAAAAATCTCTATTATCCAGCTTTTGGTATTTTTTCCGTAAAGAAAAACAGTAATAGTGGCTCCTGATTGTTCAGACACAAATATATCTGTTTAAATTAGTCTGGTGAAGGCCAGATAAATAGAAGTGTGGTTTGGCAGTTCCACAGTTCAATCCTCTGTATTATCCACCTTTGGGCCATTTTTGCCTTAAAAAAAACAGTTTGTGTGTGTCGCTCTCACTGTTCAGCCGCAAATACATCTATTTAAAATTGTCTGTTATACCCCAGTAAACAATAACTGTGGTTTTGCCATTCCACGGTAAAAAATCTGTATTATTCAGCTTTTGGTATTTTTTTTTATAAAGAAAAACAGTAATAGTTTCTCCCTGATTGTTTAGATTGTTTAAATTAGTCGGGTGTAGGCCAGAGAAATAGAACTGTGGTTTTCCTCTTCCACGGATCTAATCTACTTTTTATTACCCTTTTTCCATTGATATTGCGAGTGTAAGATATTTTATTTCCTTTACAATGGGCAAGGCGCATGGTAAGGGACGTGGAACCGGACGTTCTGGTGATTGTGAGTGCAGAGGACGGGGCCGTGGCCAAGGTGAAAATGTGCCACAACCAACAGCCACATCTTCTCACTCCCACTTCTTGACCGATTTACCAGGGAAGCACAGAACAACACCAGTATTGTGAACTGATCAGTGTGAACAGGTTATTAATTGGATAGCAGATAATACTTCCAGTTATCTGGGCACCACCACCTCCGGTCTGTCTTCCACACGGTCAAATCTTAGTAGCCTTGAGTTTCCACCGCATACTCCTCCTCACCCTGATGCTCCTTCCTCCCACCATGCCGAGTGTCGTCAGACAGCAACTGATCCCACACTTGGACACTCTGAAGAGCTGTTCACTGGTCCATTTCCAGATTTGTGCCCCTCGCCTGCTCCGCTTGAAGTGGTGGAAGAGGAGATCCCATGTAGCGATGCCCAAATATTTGAACTGCCACAGCCACAGGAAGTCGACGCTGGCAATTTGTCACAAGAGGGGGATAATGGTGAGACACCATTGCCAGGAAGTGAGGAGGAGGATCATGGTGTGCAAGTGGAAGAGGAGGAGGTGGTGGATGATCTAGTAACTGACCCAACGTGGCAGGAGGACATGCAGAGCGAGGCCAGTGGCACACAGGGTGAGGGAGGCAGAGTACCCCAACAGGCAGGAAGAAGCAGTGTGATGGCCGCACACAGAAGGCAGGCAACAGTTCCCCGTAACACCAACACGAGGGACGTTGCAAGTACAACCTGTAGGTCTTCCGGAGTCTGGAAGTTTTTTAAAGACTCTGCTGATAACCCCCAAGAGGCCATTTGTACCACCTGCCATGCCAGAATCAGCAGGGGTGACAAAACTACCAGCCTGACCACCACCAGCATGATCAGGCACATGGCAGCAAAGCACCCGACTTTGTGGGGTGAACCCCAGGTTCCAAGACCAGTGTCAGCAGGTGTCACCACTGCTTCTACAGGTGTTGTGCATGCAATAGAACCCCCTGTTGTGTGTGCAAGGCAATCCCCTGTCCATACTGCATGCAAAGATGCCCCCTCCTCTCAGTCTTCACTTGTTATGGCAGTTTCTAAAGAAACAGCATCAACGTCCACGTCCACGTCCCACCGCAGCATTCAATTGTCCATATCCCAGACCTTTGAACGAAAGCGGAAATTCGCAGCTAACGCCCCACAGGCCACAGTCCTAAATTCGCATATTTCACGACTGCTTCCGTTGGAAATGCTGCCTTTTAGGCTGGTGGAGACGGAATCCTTCCGCAACCTTATAGCGGTGGCCGGCCCTCGGTACTCGGTCCCCAGCCGACACTATTTTGCCCGGTGTGCCATCCCCGCACTACACAAGCACGTGTCCCAAAACATCTGCCGTGCCCTCAACAATGCAGTTACTGGGAGAGTCCACCTGACAACGGACACGTGGACAAGTGCTTGTGGCCTGGGACGGTACATCTCCCTGACGGCACACTGGGTAAACATAGTGGAAACTGGGACCCAGTCGGACCTTGGGACGGAACACATCCGCCCCACACTGAGGATTGCTGGCCCAATGTCAGTCAGAGTTGCCCCCACAGTGTACAGCTCTTGCGCATCATCCTCCTCCTCCTCCTCATGTTCAGCCTCCTTCTCAGATATCACCACATCAGTTACAAGCTGGAATCACTGCAGTACTGCCTCCGCCAAGCGGCAACAGGGTGTGCTGTAACTCATAAGTAGAGATGAGCGTTGTTCGACTAGAACTGTTCGCCAATCTCAAATTCGAGCTGTTTTGGGCGGTGTTCGAGTTGTTCGACGAACCCGAACGATTTGCAAAAAATTCGGCTGTTCGAGGTTATGTTCGATAACTGTTCGTGCACCAAAAGCGTGTCCTGCATGTCTGGCGCTATTTAGAGCACCAATCATGCAGGGATTGTCTGCCACTCACTGTAATGCCACAGCCATGGTGGTTGTGGCATTACAGTGATTGCCCAAATCGATGGGAACAGTGCCAACAGTGAAACATGAAAAGCCGGCAATTCATCAGCGGCATACACCGATACCCGACAATTTAGAACCGAAAGAATAGAGCTTCACACATAGATTAGATAGATAGAAACATATCAGTCACACATATAAGAAGCACAGTGACAGTGTTGCTTACTGTACTTGTCATTTAGTGTAAAGGATTTATCAAAAAAAATAATAGTGTTTTCATGCACCGTCTCTTTAAAAAAGCCAGCCGGCAATTCAGCAGCGGTACCCGACAATTTATAACAGACAGAATAGAGCTTCACACATAGATTAGATAGATAGAAACATGTCAGTCACACATATAAGAAGCACAGTGACAGTGTTGCTTACTGTACTTGTCATTTAGTGTAAAGGATTTATCAAAAAAAATAATAGTGTTTTCATGCACCGTCTCTTTAAAAAAGCCGGCCGGCAATTCAGCAGCGGTACCTGACAATTTATAACAGACAGAATAGAGCTTCACACATAGATTAGATAGATAGAAACATGTCAGTCACATATATATGAAGTACAGTGACAGTGTTGATTACTGTACTTGTCATTTAGTGTAAAGGATTTATTAAAAAAAATAATAGTGTTTTCATGCACTGTCTCTTTAAAAAAGCCGGCCGGCAATTCAGCATCGGTACCCGACAATTTAGAATAGAAGGAATAGAGAATCACACATAGATTAGATAGATAGAAACATGTCAGTCACATATATATGAAGTACAGTGACAGTGTTGATTACTGTACTTGTCATTTAGTGTTAAAATAAAGGATTTATTTAAAAAAAAATTGGCGTGGGGTTCCCTGTAATTTTAGTCTCTAGCGGAGGTTAAGCAGACGGCTGGGGCAGATGTTTGAAGCCTGGGAAGGGGGTAATACCCATGGAGCTTCCCAGGCTACTAATATCAGCCCCCAGCGGAATACCTAGCCTTTACTAGCTATTAAAATGGGGGACCCCCCAAAAAAATGACGTGGGGTCCACCCTATTTTAATAGCTAGCAAAGGCTAGGCAGACAGCTGGGGGCTGATATTAATAGCCCAGGAAGGGTTCCATGAATATTGGCCCCCTCCCAGGCTAGAAACACCAGCCGTCAGCCGCCCCAGAAATGGCGCATCCTTAGAATGCGCCAATTCTGGCACTTAGCCTCGCTCTTCCCACTGCCCTGTAGCGGTGGCAGTGGGGTAATAGGGCTGGGGTTGATGTCAGCTTATAATGCCAGCTGACATCAAGCCCAGGTTAGTAATGGAGAGGTGTCTATAAGACACCCCCATTACTAACCCCATAGTCAAAGTTAAAAGAAAACACAAACACCCAGAATAAAGTCCTTTAATTGAAATAAAGACACATTCCTTTATTGTTCTAAATTAAACCATACTTACCATCACGCCCATTCCAGCTGAAGCCAACGATCTCCTGCAATAAAAGAAAAATAATAAAGCAACCTCATCCTTACCTTTCCATGGTTCCCACGACAGCTTCAGCTCTGCTACATCGAGATAACAGGCTGGACCGCAGCAGAACGCTGCCATCCAGCCTGTCATCCCGCAGACACTGAGAAGCGCAGGCATGCTTGCGCTCCTCAGTGTCTGGCTGTGACGGCATAAAGATGAGACGAGTTCATGTCCAATGAACTCGGCGCACCTCATGCACGTCACTGACAGCGTGGGAGAATTCTCACGCTGTAGCGCTGAGTGCAGGAGAATTTGTCAGTGTCAGTGACGTGCATGAGGTGAGCTGAGTTCATTGGACATGAGCTCACCTCATGCACGTCACTGACGGCGTGGGAAAATTCTCCTGCACTCAGCGCTACAGCGTGAGAATTCTCCCACGCTGTCAGTGACGTGCATGAGGTGCGCCGAGTTCATTGGACATGAACTCGTCTCATCTTTATGCCGTCACAGCCAGACACTGAGGAGCGCAAGCATGCCTGCGCTTCTCAGTGTCCGCGGGATGACAGGCTGGATGGCAGCTTTCTGCTGCGGTCCAGCCTGTCATCTCGATGTAGCAGAGCTGAAGCTGTCGTGGGAACCATGGAAAGGTAAGGATGAGGTTGCTTAATTATTTTACTTTTATTGCAGAAGACATTGGCTTCAGCTGGAATGGGCGTGATGGTAAGTATGGTTTAATTTAGAACAATAAAGAATTGTGTGTTTATTTCAATTAAAGGACTTTATTCTGGGTGTTGTGTTTTTCTAAATACTTTACTAGAAATTCATGGTGGTCATGTCTAATATTGGCGTGACCCCATGAATTTCGGGCTTAGGGCCAGCTGATAATGCCAAGCTGGCCTTAACCCCTTTATTACCCAGTGAGCCACCGCACCAGGGCCCTGGATGAGTTGGGTACAGCGCCAGAAGATGGCGCTTCTATGAACGCGCCATTTTCTGGGGCGGCTGCGGACTGCAATTTGCAGCGGGTGGGGCCCAGAAAGCTCCCTGCGCTGCGGATTCCAGCTCCCAGCTGCATAGTTGTACCTGGCTGGGCACAAAAATAGGGCGAAGCCCCACGCATTTTTTTTTTAAATTATTTCATGAAATTCATGGAATAATTAAGAAAAAAAGGGCTTCCCTATATTGTTGTGTCCAACCAGGTACAAATAGGCTGCTGGTGGTTGGGGGCAGCTTCCCAGGCTACTAATATCAGCCCCCAGCGGAATACCTAGCCTTTACTAGCTATTAAAATGGGGACCCCCCAAAAAAATGACGTGGGGTCCCCCCTATTTTAATAGCTAGCAAAGGCTAGGCAGACAGCTGGGGGCTGATATTAATAGCCCAGGAAGGGTTCCATGAATATTGGCCCCCTCCCAGGCTAGAAACACCAGCCGTCAGCCGCCCCAGAAATGGCGCATCCTTAGGATGCGCCAATTCTGGCACTTAGCCTCGCTCTTCCCACTGCCCTGTAGCGGTGGCAGTGGGGTAATAGGGTTGGGGTTGATGTCAGCTTATAATGCCAGCTGACATAAAGCCCAGGTTAGTAATGGAGAGGCGTCTATAAGACACCCCCATTACTAACCCCATAGTGAAAGTTAAAAAAACCCCACAAACACCCAGAATAAAGTCCTTTAATTGAAATAAAGACACATTCCTTTATTGTTCTAAATTAAACCCTACTTACCATCACACCCATTCCAGCTGAAGCCAACGATCTCCTGCAATAAAAGAAAAATAATAAAGCAACATAATCCTTACCTTTCCATGGTTCCCACGACAGCTTCAGCTCTGCTACATCGAGATAACAGGCTGGACCGCAGCAGAAAGCTGCCATCAAGCCTGTCATCCCGCAGACACTGAGAAGCGCAGGCATGCTTGCGCTCTGCAGTGTCTGGCTGTGACGGCATCCAGATGAGCCGAGGTCATGTCCAATGAACTCGGCGCCCCTCATGCAAGTCACTGACAGCGTGGGAAAATTCTCCTGCACTCAGCACTTCAGCGTGAGAATTCTCCCACGCTGTCAGTGACGTACATGAGGTCAGCTGAGTTCATTGGACATGAATGAGCTCACCTCATGCACGTCACTGACAGCGTGGGAGAATTCTCACGCTGTAGCGCTGAGTGCAGGAGAATTCTCCCACGCTGTCAGTGACGTGCATGAGGTGCGCCGAGTTCATTGGACATGAACTTGTCTCATCTTTATGCCGTCACAGCGAGACACTGAGGAGCGCAAGCATGCGTACTCTTCTCAGTGTCTGCGGGATGACAGGCTGGATGGCAGCTTTCTGCTGCGGTCCAGCCTGTCATCTCGATGTAGCAGAGCTGAAGCTGTCGTGGGAACCATGGAAAGGTAAGGATGATGTTGCTTTATTATTTTTCTTTTATTGCAGGAGATCGTTGGCTTCAGCTGGAATGGGCGTGATGGTAAGTATGGTTTAATTTAGAACAATAAAGAATTGTGTCTTTATTTCAATTAAAGGACTTTATTCTGGGTGTTGTGTTTTTTTAAATTCTTTACTAGAAATTCATGGTGGTCATGTCTAATATTGGCGTGACCCCATGAATTTCAGGCTTAGGGCCAGCTGATAATGCCAAGCTGGCCTTAACCCCTTTATTACCCAGTGAGCCACCGCACCAGGGCCCTGGATGAGTTGGGTACAGCGCCAGAAGATGGCGCTTCTATGAACGCGCCATTTTCTGGGGCGGCTGCGGACTGCAATTTGCAGCGGGTGGGGCCCAGAAAGCTTGGGCCTCCCTGCGCTGCGGATTCCAGCTCCCAGCTGCCTAGTTGTACCTGGCTGGGCACAAAAATAGGGCGAAGCCCCACGCATTTTTTTTTTTAATTATTTCATGAAATTCATGGAATAATTAAGAAAAAAAGGGCTTCCCTATATTGTTGTGTCCAACCAGGTACAAATAGGCAGCTGGTGGTTGGGGGCAGCCCGTCCCTGCCTGCTGTACCTGGCTGGACACAAATATAGTGCGAAGCCCCACGTCAATTTTTTTTAAATTATTTCATGAAATAATTTTTTTAAAAAAGGGCTTCCCTATATTGTTGTGTCTGGCCAGGTACAAATAGGCAGCTGGTGGTTGGGGGCAGCCCGTTCCTGCCTGCTGTACCTGACTGGACACAAATATAGGGCGAAGCCCCACGTCAATTTTTTTTAAATTATTTCAGGAAATTCATGAAATAATGAAAAAAAAATTGATGTGGGGCTTCGCCTTATATTTGTGTCCAGCCAGGTACAGCAGGCAGGGACGGGCTGCTCCCAACCACCAGCTGCCTATTTGTACCTAGCCGGACACAACAATATAGGGAAGCCCTTTTTTTCTTAATTATTCCATGAATTTCATGAATTAAAAAAAAAAATACGTGGAGCTTCGCCCTATTTTTGTGTCCAGCCAGGTACAACTAGGCAGCTGGGGGCTGGAATCTGCAGCGCAGGGAGGCCCAAGCTTTCTGGGCCCCACCCGCTGCAAATTGCAGTCCGCAGCCGCCCCGGAAAATGGCGCGTTCATAGAAGCGCCATCTTCTGGCGCTGTACCCAACTCATCCAGGGCCCTGGTGCGGTGGCTCACTGGGTAATAAAGGGGTTAAGGCCAGCTTGGCATTATCAGCTGGCCCTAAGCCCGAAATTCATGGGGTCACGCCAATATTAGACATGACCACCATGAATTTCTAGTAAAGTATTTAAAAAAAACACAACACCCAGAAAAAAGTCCTTTAATTGAAATAAACACACAATTCTTTATTGTTCTAAATTAAACCATACTTACCATCACGCCCATTCCAGCTGAAGCCAATGATCTCCTGCAATAAAAGTAAAATAATAAAGCAACATCATCCTTACCTTTCCATGGCTCCCACGACAGCTTCAGCTCTGCTACATCGAGATGACAGGCTGGACCGCAGCAGAACGCTGCCATCCAGCCTGTCATCCCGCAGACACTGAGAAGCGCAGGCTTGCTTGCGCTACTCAGTGTCTGGCTGTGACGGCATCCAGATGAGCCGAGGTCATGTCCAATGAACTCGGCGCACTTCATGCACGTCACTGACAGCGTGGGAAAATTCTCACGCTGAAGCGCTGAGTGCAGGAGAATTTTCCCACGCTGTCAGTGACGTACATGAGGTGAGCCGAGTTCATTGTCGGCTCATCTGGATGCCGTCACAGTCAGACACTGAGGAGCGCAAGCATGCCTGCGCTTCTCAGTGTCTGCGGGATGACAGGCTGGATGGCAGCGTTCTGCAGGTCCAGCCTGTCATCTCGATGTAGCAGAGCTGAAGCTGTCCTGGGAACCATGGAAAGGTAAGGATGAGGTTGCTTTATTATTTTTCTTTTATTGCAGGAGATCGTTGGCTTCAGCTGGAATGGGCGTGATGGTAAGTATGGTTTAATTTAGAACAATAAAGAATTGTGTCTTTATTTCAATTAAAGGACTTTATTCTGGGTGTTTGTGTTTTTTTTTTAACTTTGACTATGGGGTTAGTAATGGGGGTGTCTTATAGACGCCTCTCCATTACTAACCTGGGCTTGATGTCAGCTGGCATTATAAGCTGACATCAACCCCAACCCTATTACCCCCTGTCACCGCACCAGGGCAGCGTGGAAGAGCGAGGCTAAGTTCCAGAATTGGCGCATCCTATGGATGCGCCATTTCTGGGGCGGCTGACGGCTGGTGTTTCTAGCCTGGGAGGGGGCCAATATTCATGGCACCCTTCCTGAGCTATTAATATCAGCCCCCAGCTGTCTGCCTAGCCTTTGCTAGCTATTAAATTAGGGGGGACCCCACGTCATTTTTTTTGGGGGGGTCCTCCATTTTAATAGCCAGTAAAGGCTAGGTATTCAGCTGGGGGCTGATATTAGTAGCCTGGGAAGCTCTGTGGGTATTACCCCCTTCCCAGGCTTCAAACATCTGCCCCAGCTGTCTGCTTAACCTCCGCTAGAGACTAAAATTATGGGGAACCCCACGCCAATTTTTTTTAATAATAAATCCTTTATTTTAATACTAAATGACAAGTACAGTAACCAACACTATCACTGTATATTATATATGTGACTGACATGTTTCTATCTATCTAATCTATGTGTGAAGCTCTATTCTGTCTGTTATAAATTGTCGGGTGCAGATGCTGAATTGCCGGCCGGCTTTTTTAAAGAGACGGTGCATGAAAACACTATTATGTTTTTTGATAAATCCTTTACACTAAATGACAATTACAGTAAGCAACACTGTCACTGTACTTCATATATATGTGGCTGACATGTTTCTATCTATCTAATCTATGTGTGATTCTCTATTCCTTCTATTCTAAATTGTCGGGTACAGATGCTGAATTGCCGGCCGGCTTTTTTAAAGAGACGGTGCATGAAAACACTATTATTTTTTTTAATAAATCCTTTGCAGTAAATGACAAGTACAGTAAGCAACACTGTCACTGTACTTATTATATATGTCACTGACATGTTTCTATCTATCTAATCTATGTGTGAAGCTCTATCTTTCTGTTCTAAATTGTCGGGTACCGCTGCTGAATTGCCGGCCGGCTTTTTTAAAGAGACGGTGCATGAAAACACTATTATATTTTTTAATAAATCCTTTACACTAAATGACAAGTACAGTAAGCAACACTGTCACTGTACTTCATATATATGTGACTGACATGTTTCTATCTATCTAATCTATGTGTGATGCTCTATTCCTTCATGTCTAAATTGTCGGGTACCGGTGTATGTCGCTGCTGAATTGCCGGCCGGCTTTTTTAAAGAAAGTGTCTTCTGAGCAGTTTGTGAGCTTTTGGACACCTTTGAAGGTGTTTTCTATGTGTTCCTATGTGTTTTTGTTTGCCTGCCATTGGTTTTAACGGTGTTCTAAGGTGTTCGACGAACAGTTCGACGAACAGTTCCTCGAACATCCTGGTGTTCGACGAACCGAACCGAACCCGAACACTAAGGGGGTGGCTCAACACTACTCATAAGCTTAAGTGAGAAACCTCACACTGCTTGTGAGTTGTGGACATCTGTGAACGAGCAGGCAGATCTGTGGCTGAGACTGCTGAACCTACATCCAGGCATGGTCGTGTGTGACAATGGCCATAACCTGGTGGCGGCTCTGAGGCGAGGCAAGATCACACAAGTACCATGCCTGGCTCATGTGCTTAACCTCGTGGTTCAGCGGTTTCTTAAATCATTCCCCGAGTTGCCAGATCTGCTAGTCAAAGTAAGCCGCCTGTCAGCTCATTTTCGCAAGTTAGCTACAGCCTCCCCCGCCCTTGCTGTGTTGCAGCAGTGTTTGCAGCTTCCGTCACACCGACTGGTGTATGTTGTCCCCACACATTGGACCTCTCCTCCTCCACATGTTGCAAAGGATTTGTGAGCAGTTGTGGAGTACCAGCTGCAACAAGGCCGTCGATAATCAGGTCAGACTCCACACATAAGACTCAGGAGTGGACCTGGATGTCTGACATATGTACCATCTTGACAAACTTTGAGGAGTCCACCAAGATGGTGAGTGGCAATGATGCCATCATTAGTGTCAGCATTTCACTTGTCTGTCTTTTGCAATGCTCTCTGCAGAGAATTAAAGAGGAGGCATTGAAGCCAGAGTATGATGAGATGGATCAAGAAGCCGTAGCGGTCGTTTACACACAGCCCAGCCTCATCTCATCCCAACGTGCATTGGGGGACAATGAGGGAGAAGAGGAGGATGAGGAGGAGGAAGAACAGGAGCTTGTATTATGCGCTGTAGACGGTAGTATCTGTACAACTGTCATACCGTCGGCTCAGCGTGGGTGGCCTGAGGACAGGGAGGAGGAGGAGGAGGGGGAGGAGGAGAGCATGGTCAGTCGTCATCTTGGTGAGGACACGTAAGTCTTGCCCATTACCAGTCTAGCACGCATGGCTGACTTTATGTTACGCTGCCTTAACTGTGACCCTTGCGTTGTCAAAATGTTGGGTGACAGTCATTACTGGTTGGTGACACTTTTAGACCCCCGCTACAAGGAGAACTTTCACTCTCTTATTCCTGAGGTGGAGAGGCCTACAAAAATGGGGCAGTACCAGAAGGCCCTTGCTGCAGAACTGTTAAAAAAAATTCCCATCTGAACACGCTAGCAGCAGAGGTCACAGTTCGTTGCCCAACCAAGGCGTACGTGCGAGAGAGATGAAACTCCAATCCAGCAGAGGCAGGGGAACACTGTCAACGTTCTGGGACAGTTTTCTCAGATCCTCCCTTCGGACAGACCCTGAGGCGCGGGGTACTCTCACAAGGAGTGGAAAGTTTCAAAAGATGGTGAGGGAGTACCTTGCCGACCGTCCAGCGTCCTCCGTGATTCCTCTGTGCCTTTTAATTATTGGGTATCCAAGCTGGACACTTGGAGTGTACTCGCTCTGTACGCCTTGGAGGTCATGGCCTGCCCTGCCGCTAGCATGTTATCAGAGCATGTTTTTAGTGCTGCTGGGAAATTATAACTGATAAGCGCACTCGCTTGTCAACTGACAATGCTGACAAGCTGACCCTTATAAAAATGAACAAGGGCTGGATTAGGCCAGACTTCTCATCACCACCAAATGACAGCAGAGTAACAAAGTCAAATCTACTGTGTTATTTCGGGAGGTGTATTCACATGCACCGCTTCACACCCACACATGGGTATACGCTTCTTCATTTCGGCAGTTTTATGTTCTTCTCCTTATCCTCAGCCTATACCACTATACCACCAGGGTGACCATGGTCTGTGTTGCCATTATTGAAAGTTCTTCCATCCTTATTTTTGTCAGCTTTTGCTTTTAAGGCATAAGCAAAGACTGTGGGAGACCCATTCCCCAATAATGGAAATAATATTTTTAAGATGCTGTACTGTAGGGCTCTTGTTAGCTCCACCACTCTTCCAAGGGGCATTAAAACCATCTTGCTAAGCTACTGTGACCTCCACATCTCTTCCATGGGGCATTAATATTGTCTTCTTACTCCACTGTAACCTCCACCACATTTGCAAAGGGCATTAAAACCGTCTTGTTAAGTTACTGTGACCTCCACGTCTCTTCCAAGGGGCATTAAAACTGTCTTGTTAAACCACTCTGAACTCAACAGCTCTCCCAAGGGGCATTAAAACCGCCTTGCTAAACTACTGTGACATCCACGTATCTTCCACGGGGCATTGATATTGTTTTTTTATTCCACTGCGACCTTCACCACTCTTCCAAGGGGCGTTAAAACCGTTTTGTTAAGCTACTGTGACCTCCACGTCTCTTCCATGGTGCATTGATATTGTCTTTTTATTCCACTGTAACCTCCACCACTTTTCCAAAGGGCATTAAAACCGTCTTGTTAAGCTACTGTGACCTCCACGTCTCTTCCAAGGGACATTAAAACTGTCTTGTTAAACCACTCTGAACTCCACAGCTCTTCCAATGGGCATTAAAACCGTCTTGTTAAGCTACTGTGACCTCCACGTATCTTCCACGGGGCATTGATATTGTCTTTTTATTCCACTGCGACCTCCACCACTCTTCCAAGGGGCATTGATATTGTCTTTTTATTCCACTGCGACCTCCACCACTCTTCCAAGGGGCATTAAAACCATTTTGCTTAGCTACTGGGATCTGCACGTCTTCTACAAGGGGCATTAAAACCGTCTTGTTTAACCACTCTAAACTCCACAGCTCTTCCAAGGGGCATTAAAACTGTCTTGTTAAGCTACGTCTTGTTTAACCACTCTGAACTCCACAGCTCTTCCAAGGGGCATTAAAACTGTCTTGTTAAGCTACTTTGACCTCAACATCTCTTCCACGGGGCATTGCTATTGTCTTTTTATTCCACTGCGACCTCCACCACTCTTCCAAGGGGAGTTAAAACAGTCTTGTTAAGCTACTGTGACCTCCACGGGGCATTGATATTGTCTTTTTATTCCACTGCGACCTCCACCACTCTACCAAAAGGCATTGATATTGTCTTTTTATTCCACTGCGTACTCCACCACTCTTCCAAGGGGCATTAAAACCATCTTGTTAAGCTACTGTGACCTCTATGTCTCTTACATTGGGCATTGATATTGTCTTTTTATTCCACTGTAACAACCACCACTTTTCCAAGAGGCATTATACCCTCTTGTTAAACTACTGTGACCTCCACGTCTCTTCCAAGGGGCATTAAAACAGTCTTCTTAAACCACTCTGAACTCCACAGCTTTTCCAAGGGGCATTAAAACGGTCTTGTTAAACTACTGTGACCTCCATGTCTCTTCCACGGGGCATTGATATTGTCTTTTTATTTCACTGAGACCTCCACCACGCTTCCAAGGGGAGTTAAAACCGTTTTGTTAAGCTACTGAGACCTCCACGTCTCTTCCACGGGGCATTGATATTGTCTTTTTATTCCACTGCGACCTCCACCACTGTTCCAAGGGGCATTAAAATCATTTTGTTTAGCTACTGGGATCTCCACGTCTTCTCCAAGGGGCATTAAAACCGTCTTGTGAAACCACTCTGAACTCCACAGCTCTTCCGAGGGGCATTAAACCGTCTTGTTAAGCTACTGTGACCTCAAGGTCTCTTCCCCGGGGCATTACTATTGTCTTTTTATTCCACTGCGACCTCCACCACTCTTCCAAGGGGCGTTAAAACCGTAGTGTTAAGCTACTGTGACCTACAAGGGGAATTGATATTGTCTTTTTATTCCACTGCGACCTGCACCACTCTTCCAAAAGGCATTGATATTATCTTTTTATTCCACTGTAACCTCCACCACTCTTCCAGGGGGCATTGATATTGTCTTTTTATTCCACAGCGTCCTCCACCACTCTTCCAATGGGCATTAAAACCGTCTTGTTTAGCTAATGGGATCTCCACGTCTTCTCCATGGGGCATTAAACCTGTCTTGTTAAACCACTCTGAACTCCACAGCTCTTCCAAGGGGCATTAAAACCGTCTTGTTAAGTACTGTGATATCCACGTCTCTTGCATGTGGCATTGATATTGTCTTTTTATTCCACTGCGACCTCCACCACTCTTCCAAGGGGCAATAAAACCATCTTGTTAAGCTACTGTGACCTCCACATCTCTTCCACGGGGCATTGATATTGTCTTTTTATTCCACTGCGACCTCCACCACTCTTCCAAGGGGCATTAAAACCTTCTTGTTAAGCTACTGTGACCTCCACGTCTCTTCCACGGGGCATTGATATCGTCTTTTTATTCCACTGCGACCTTCAAGACCCTTCCAAGGGGCATTGATATTGTCTTTTTATTCCTCTGCTAACTCCTCCACTCTTCCAAGGGGCGTTAAAAACGTTTTGTTTAGCTACTGGGATCTCCACGTCTCTTCCACGGGGCATTGATATCGTCTTTTTATTCCACTGCGACCTCCAAGACCCTTCCAAAGGGCATTGATATTATATTTTTATTCCACTGTGACCTCCACCACTCTTCCAAGGGGCATTGGTATTGTCTTTTTATTCCACTGCGAACTCCACCACTCTTCCAAGGGGCATTTAAACCGTTTTGCTTAGCTACTGGGATCTCCACGTCTTCTCAAAGTGGCATTAAAACCGTCTTGTTAAACCACTCTGAACTCCATAGCTCTTCCAAGGGGCATTAAAACCGTCTTCTTAAGCTACTGTGACCTCAACGTCTCTTCCATGGGGCATTGCTATTGTCTTTTTATTCACTGCGACCTCCACCACTCTGACAAGGGGCGTTAAAACCGTCTTGTTAAACTAATGTGACCTACACGGGGCATTGATATTGTCTTTTTATTCCACTGCGACCTCCACCACTCTTCCAAAAGGCATTGATATTGTCTTTTTATTCCTCTGCGAACTCCACCACTCTTCCAAGGAGCATTAAAACCGTATTGTTAAGCTACTTTGATCTCCACGTCTCTTCCACGGGGCATTAATATTGTAATTTTATTCCACTGTAACCTCCACCACTCTTCCAGGGGGCATTGATATTGTCTTTTAATTCCACTGCGAACTCCACCACTCTTCCAAGGGAAATTAAAACCATCTTGTTTGGCTACTGGAAACACCACATCTTCTCCAAGGGGCATTAAAACTGTCTTGTTAAACCACTCTGAACTCCACAGCTCTTCCAAGGAGCATTAAAACCATCTTGTTAAGCTACTGTGATCTCCACGTCTCTTCCACGTTACATTGATATTGTCTTTTTATTCCACTGTAACCTCCACCACTCTTCCAAGGAGCATTAAAACCATCTTGTTAAAATACTTTGACCTCCACGTCTGTTCCACGGGCAATTGATATTGTTTTTTTATTCCACTGCGACCTCCACCATTCTTCCAAGAGGCATTAAAACCTTCTTGTTAAGCTACTGTGACCTCCACGTCTCTTCCACGGGGCATTGATACTGTCTTTTTTTTCCACTGTGACCTACACCACTTTTCCAAGGGGCGTTAAAACCGTCTTGTTAAGCTACTGTGACCTCCACATCTTTTCCACGGGGCATTGATATTGTCTTTTTATTCCACTGCGACCTCCACCACTCTTCCAAGGGGCATAGATATTGTCTTTTTATTCCACTGCAACCTCCATCACTCTTTCAAGGGGCATTCATATTGTCTTTTTATTCCACTGCAACCTCCACCACTCTTCCAAGGGGCATTAAAACCGTTTTGTTTAGCTACTGGGATCTCCACGTCTTCTCCAAGGGGCATTGAAATCGTCATGTTAAGCTGCTGTGACCTCCACGGGGCATTGATATTGTCTTTTTAATCCACTGCGACTTCCATCACTCTTACAAAAGGCATTGATATTGTCTTTTTATTCTACTGCGAACTCCACCACACTTCCAAGGAGCATTAAATCCGTCTTGTTAAGCTACTGTGATCTCCACGCCTCTACCACAGGGCATTGATATTGTCTTTTTATTCCAATGTAACCTCCACCACTCTTCCAAGGGGCATTGATATTGTCTTTTTATTCCACTGCGACCTCCACCACTTTTCCAAGGGGCATTAAAGCCGTCTTGTTAAACCACTCTGAACTCCACAGCTCTTCCAAGGGGCATTAAAACCATCTTGTTAAACTACTGGGTTGAACTAGATGTACTTAGTCTTCCTTCAACCTTAAAAACTATGTATGTTACTGTGACCTCCATGTCTCTACCAAGGGGCATTAAAACCGTCTTGTTTAGCTTCTGGTATCTCCACGTCTACTCCAAGGGTCATTAAAACTGTCTTGTTAAACCACTCTGAACTCCACAGCTCTTCCAAGGGGCATTAAAACCGTCTTGTTAAGCTACTATGATTTCCACGTCTCTTCCACGGGGCATTGATATTGTCTTTCTATTCCACTGTAACCTCCACCACTCTTCCAAGGGGCATTAAAACCGTCTTGTTAAGCTACTGTGACCTCCACGTCTCTTCCACGGGGCATTGATATTGTCTTTTTATTCCACTGCGACCTCCACCACTCTTCCAAGGGGCATTGATATTGCCTTTTTATTCCACTGTGACCTCCACCACTTTTCCAAGGGACATTAAAACCGTCTTGTTAAGCTTCTGTGACCTCCACGTCTCTTCCAAGGGGCATTACAACCGTCTTGTTAAACCACTCTGAACTCCACAGCTCTTCCAAGGGGCATTAAAACCATCTTGTTAAACTACTGTGACCTCCACCTCTATATCAAGGGGCATTAAAAACGTCTAGTTAAACCGCTCTGACCTCCACAGATCTTCCAAGTGGCATTAATATCGTCTTGTAAAGCTACTGTGACCTCCGCGTCTCTTTCACAGGGCATTTATATTGTCTTTTTATTCCACTGCGACCGCCACTACTCTTCCAAGGGACATTAAAAGTGGCTTGTTAAGCTTCTCTGACTTCCTCGTCTCTTCCACGGGGTAATGATATTGTATTTTTATTCCACTGCGACCTCCACCACTCTTCCAAGGGGCATTGATATTGTCTTTTTATATTACTGCGACCTCCACCAATCTTCCAAGGGTCATTAAAACCGTCTTGTTAAGCTACTGTCACCTCCACGACTCTTCCACGGGGCAATGATATTGTCTTTTTATTCCACTGCAACCTCCATCACTCTTCCAAGGGGCATTCATATTGTCTTTTTATTCCACTGCAACCTCCAACACTCTTCCAAGGGGCATTGATTTTGTCTTTTTATTCCACTGCGACCTCCACCACTACTTCAAGGAGCATTAAAACCGTCTTGTTTAGCTACTGTGATTTCCACGTCTCTTCCAAGGGGAATTAAAACCGTCTTGTTAAACCACTCTTAACTCCACAGGTCTTCCAATGGTCATTAAAACCATCTTGTTAAGCTACTGTGACCTCCACGTCTCTTCCAAGGGGCAATTTTATTGTCTTTTTATTCCACTGAGACCTCCACCACTCTACCCAGGGGCATTAAAACCGTCTTGTTAAGCTACTGTGGCCTACACGGGGCATTGATATTGTCTTTTTATTCCACTGCGACCTCCACTACTCTTCCAAAAGGCATTGATATTGTCTTTTTATTCCTCTGCGAACTCCACCACTCTTCCAAGGAGCATTAAAACCGTATTATTAATCTACTTTGATCTCCACGTCTCTTCCACGGGGCATTGATATTGTATTTTTATTCCACTGTAACCTCCACCACTCTTGCAAGGGGCATTGATATTGTCTTTTTATTCCATTGTGACCTCCACCACTCTTCCAAGGGAAATTAAAACCATCTTGTTTAGCTACTGGGAACACCACGTCTTCTCCAAGGGGCATTAACACTGTCTTGTTAAACCACTCTGAACTCCACAGCTCTTCCAAGGGGCATTAAAACCATCTTGTTAAGATACTGTGACCTCCACGTCTGTTCCATGGGCAATTGATATTGTTTGTTTATTCCACTGCGAACTCCACCATTCTTCCAAGGGGCAATAAAACCGTCTTGTTAAGCTACTGTGACCTCTACATCTCTTCCACGGGGCATTGATATTGTCTTTTTCTTCCACTGCGACCTCCACCACTCTTCCAAGGGGCATTAAAACCTTCTTGATAAGCTACTGTGACCTCCACGTCTCTTGCACTGGGCATAGATATTGTCTTTTTATTCCACTGCGACCTGCACTACTCTTCCAAGGGGCATTAACATTGTCTTTTTATACCACTGCGACCACGATCATACTTACAAGGGGCATTAAAACCATCTTGTTAAGCTACTGTGACCTCCACATCTCTTCCACGGGGCACTGATGTTGTCTTTTTATTTCACCACTCTTCCAAGGGGCATTAAAACCATCTTGTTAAGCTACTGTGATCTCCACGTCTTTTCCACGTGACCTTGATATTGTCTTTTTATTCCACTGTAACCTCCACCACTCTTCCAAGGGGCATTAAAATCATCTTGTTAACCTACTGTGACCTCCACGTCTGTTCCTCGTGCCATTGATATTGTTTTTTATTCCACTGTGAACTCCACCATTCTTCCAAGGGGCAATAAAACCATCTTGTTAAGCTACTGTGACCTCCACATCTCTTCCACGGGGCATTGATATTGCGTTTTTCTTCCACTGCGACCTCCACCACTCTTCCAAGGGGCATTAAAACCTTCTTGTTATGCTACTTTGACCTCCACGTCTCTTCCACGGGGAATTAATATTGTCTTTTTATTCCACTGCGAACTCCACCACTCTTCCAAGGGGCATTGACATTGTATTTTTATACCACTGCGACCACGATCATACTTACAAGGGGCATTAAAACCGTCTTGTTAAGCTACTGTGACCTCCACATCTCTTCCACGGGGCATTGATATTGTCTTTTTATTCCACTGTAACCTCCACCACTCTTCCAAGGGGCATTAAAACAGCTTTGTTAAGCTACTGTGACCTCCACGTCTCTTCCAAGGGGCATTAAAACTGTCTTTTTAAACCAGTCTGAACTCCACAGCTCTTCTAATGGGCATTAAAACCATCTATTTAAGCTACTGTGACCTCCACGTCTCTTCCACGTGGCATTGATATTATCTTTTTATTCCACTGTGACCTACACCACTTTTCCAAGGGGCGTTAAAGCCGTCTTGTTAAGCTACTGAGACTTCCAAGTCTTTTCCATGGCCCATTGATATTGTCTTTTTATTCCACTGCGACCTCCACCACTCTTCCAAGGGGCATTGATATTGTCTTTTTATTCCACTGCAACCTCCATCTCTCTTCCAAGGGGTATTCATAATGTCTTTTTATTACACTGCGACCTCCACCACTCTTCCAAGGGGCATTAAAACTGTTTTGTTTAGCTACTGGGATCTCCACATCTTCTCCAAGGTGCATTGAAACCGTCATGTTAAGCTACTGTGACCTCCACGGGGCATTGATATTGTCTTTTTAATCCACTGCGACCTACACCACTCTTAGAAAAGGCATTGATATTGTCTTTTTATTCCACTGCGAACTCCACCACACTTCCAAGCATCATTAAAACCGTCTTGTTAAGCTACTGTGATCTCCACGCCTCTTCCACGGGGCATTGATATTGACTTTTTATTCCACTGTAACCTCCACCACTCTTCCAAGGGGCATTGATATTGTCATTTTATTCCACTGCGACCTCCACCACTCTTCCAAGGGGCATTGATATTGTCTTTTTATACCACTGCAACCTCCACAACTCTTAGAAGGGGCAATAAAACCATCTTGTTAAGCTACTGTGACCTCCAAGTCTCTTCCACAGGGCATTGATATTGTCTTTTTATTCCACTACGACCTCCACCACTCTTCCAAGGGGCATTAAAACGTTCTAATTAAGCTACTGTGATTTCCACGTCTCCTTCACGGGGCATTGATATTGTCTTTTTATTCCACTGTAACCTCCACCACTCTTCTAAGGGCATTAAACCCGTCTTGTTAAGCTACTGTGACCTCCACCTGTATATCAAGGGGCATTAAAACCGTCAAGATAAACCGCTCTGACCTTCATAGATCTTCCAATTGGCATTAAAATTGTCTTGTAAAGCTACTGTGACCTCCGCGTCTCTTACACGGGGCATTTATATTGTCTTTATATTCCACTGCGACTGCCACCACTCTTCCAAGGGACATTAAAACCGTCTTGTTAAGCTACTATGATCTCCACGTCTCTTCCACGGGGCATTGATATTGTCTTTCTATTCCACTGTAACCTCCACCACTCTTCCAAGGGGCATTAAAACCGTCTTGTTAAGCTACTGTGACCTCCACGTCTCTTCCACGGGGCATTGATATTGTCTTTTTATTCCTCTGCGACCTCCACCACTCTTCCAAGGGGCATTGATATTGTCTTTTTATACCACTGCGACCTCCACAACTCTTAGAAGAGGCATTAAAACTGTCTTGTTAAGCTACTCTGACCTCCTCGTCTCTTCCACGGGGTAGTGATAATGTCTTTTTATTCCACTGCGACCTCCACCACTCTTCCAAGGGGCATTGATATTGTCTTTTTATTCCACTGCGACCTCCACCACTCTTCCAAGTGTCATTAAAACCGTTTGTTAAGCTACTGTCACCTACACGTCTCTTCCATGGGGCAATGATATTGTCTTTTTATTCCACTTCAACCTACACCACTTTTCCAAGGTGCATTAAAACCATCTTGTTAAGCTACTGTGACCTCCATGTCTATTCCACGGTGCATTGATATTTATTCCACTGCAACCTCCACCACTCTTCCAAGGGGCATTGATTTTGTCTTTTTATTCCACTGCGACCTCCACCACTACTCCAAGGGGCATTAAAACCGTCTTGTTTAGCAACTGTGATTTCCACGTCTCTTCCAAGGGGCATTACAACCGTC
This sequence comes from Phyllobates terribilis, assembly GCF_046119375.1. Classification (NCBI taxonomy): domain Eukaryota; kingdom Metazoa; phylum Chordata; class Amphibia; order Anura; family Dendrobatidae; genus Phyllobates; species Phyllobates terribilis. The sequence continues at coordinate 367,170 of NW_027363651.1, read as the reverse complement.
TTGTTAAACCACTCTTAACTCCACAGGTCTTCCAATGGGCATTAAAACCGTCTTGTTAAGCTACTGTGACCTCCACGTCTTTTCCAAGGGGCATTGGTATTGTCTTTTTATTCCACTGTGACCTCCACCACTCTTCCAAGGGGCATTAAAACTGTCTAGTTGAGCTACTGTGACCTCCATGTCTCCTTCACGGGGCATTGATATTGTCTTTTTAATCCACTGTGACCTCCACCACTCTTCCAAGGGGCATTAAACCCGTCTTGTTAAGCAATTGTGACCTCCATCTCTCTACCAAGGGGCTTTAAAACCGTCTTGTTAAACCGCTCTGAACTCCACAGATCTTCCAAGGGGCCTTAAAATTGTCTTGTAAAGCTACTGTGACCTCTGCGTCTCTACCACGGGGCATTTATATTGTCTTTTTATTCCACTGCAACCGCCACCACTCTTCCAAGGGGCATTAAAAGGGTATTGAAAAGCTACTGTGACCTCCACGTCTTTTCCACGGGGTAATGATATTGTATTTTCATTCCACTGCGACCTCCACCACTCTTCCAAGGGGCATTGATATTGTATTTTTATTCCACTGCGACCTCCACCATTCTTCCAAGGGGCATTAAAACCGTCTTGTTAAGCTACTGTAACCTGTTAGGAGGGCGGTTGCAGACAACTTTATTAAATGGAACGCAACCGACTCCGGGATCCGCGATGCAGCCAAGAGGACTGCTGCCGAACACTTTCCGGGTGGAAAGTAAAGTAACAAACTTAAAGATAACCCCTCCGTGTTAACTACACACCGGACAGGGTATAGCGGTATGCTCTATCTCCGTTTAATGCACGGAGGAGAGAGTGACCGGCAACGCACCTAACAAATATCTTAGCTCTTCGTGTTAACGCACACGGAAAGGTAAGACGGTACGCACAATCTCCAAGAACCGCAGGGAGACGTGCGTCTGTGGGAACAGCAGTATCCCTGTCTTTGATACAGGCGCTACGCTATGGGGATTGGCGCTAAAGCGGTTCACACAATCTCCAAGAACCGCAGGGAGACGTGTGACCGGACTATGAGCAGTAGCCCTGTCTTCGGTACAGGTGCTATGCTATAGGATACGGCGCTAGCGTGCGGGTGATTCCCGCCGGGTACTCGAGCACTCAGCCGGCGTGCCACCGGACTGAGCAAACCCGCTCTATTTAATTCACAGGCGGCCCGGGGTGTAAAGGCGAACCCCCTGGTTAGAGCCAGTCAGTGAAGCGAAGCTTCCTGCCTCTATGAAGCTAACCTGCCTCTATGGAGCTAAACCTGCCTAGCGGAAACTCCCGGTGGCCCTTAGGGAATGACATGGTGAGAGGGATCGACCGATGAGTGATTTGCATATCCAGGAGTGACCCATTGGCTCAGTAGAGATGACATGTCTCTGGGCAAATGTAGATGATAAAAAATTGCCCTCAGCACCAGAGTCCACCCACGCATTGGCAGCAACTGCAGATCTACCGAAGGACAAGATCACCTTATATGATAGCTTGGAGGAAGAGAACCGAGAATTTAATGTACCCCCACCAGTGGTGGTAAGCCCTACTCGTTTTACCGGCTGCTTGGAGCCCTTATTTACGGGGTGCTCTGAGAGAGGTGCAGAATGGGAACGAGAGGAACTAGACTTAGACCAGGGTACACCCGTAACCTTAGGCTCCGGGTCGGGTGTCTTGGGTTTGGGTCTAAAGACGCCTGGTGCCAACAGGTACTGGGGACTGCCAACCTCTAGCTCTAACCTGTGTTCTGCATGACGTAAGTCTATACGGTCAGCGAGAGATATTAACTCCTCCAGGGAGGTTGGAATCTCTCTGGTAGATTAAGCATCTTTAATATGCCCAGCCAGACCCTTCCAGAACACTGGGATAAGCGACCGCTCAGACCAATCCAGTTCAGCCGCCAAGGTTCTGAACTGGACGGCATAGTGACTGGCGGTGGCCGAACCCTGGACCAAAGCAAGGAGCTTAAGAGCCGTATCATGAATGACCTGAGGGCCCAGGAAAACAATTTTTAGGGTCTTAAGGAAGAGACCCGTATTTACTACCACTGGGTCATTACGCTCCCATAGAGGAGTAGCCCACTCCAGAGCCCTGTGAGACAGCAATGAGATGATATATCACACTTTGGCTCTTTCGGAGGGGAACCGTGTCTCCATCATCTCCAAGTGAACGGAGCATACATTTATAAAACCCCTACAGAGTTTACTATCCCCAGAAAATTTTTCCGGGAGAGCAAACCGGGGTAATGGGGCACTTGCAGTGGTGGCAGCCGAGTTTATCATGTTGGCTGCTAGAGAAGTCGCCTGGGTAGCTACTGCAGTGGTATCAGCAACCGGGACCGCCAGTTCCAGAGACCTGAGTCTGGTCTCCAGTTGCTGTATATAACGCTGCAGCTGCTGGTTGTCGGCCATGTTCGGCAAGACCCTGGCACTCAGATACTATTAGGGGGAGCTGTTGCAGACAACTTTATTAAATGGAACGCAACTGACCCCGGGGTCCGCGATGCAGCCAAGAGGACTGCTGCCGAGCACTTTCTGGGTGGAAAGTAAAGTAACCAACTTAAAGATAACCCCTCCGTGTTAACTACACACCGGACAGGGTATAGCGGCGACGCACCTAACAAATATCTTAGCCCTTCGTGTTAACGCACACGGAAGGGTAAGACGGTACGCACAATCTCCAAGAACCGCAGGGAGACGGCGCTAGCGTGCGGGTGATTCCCGCCGGGTACTCGAGCACTCAGCCGGCATGCCACCGGACTGAGCAGACCCGCTCTATTTAATTCACAGGCGGCTCGGGGTGTAAGGGCGAACCCCCTGGTTAGAGCCAGTCAGCGAAGCGAAGCTACCTGCCTCTTTGAAGCTAACCTGCCTCTATGGAGCTAAACCTGCCTAGCGGAAACTATGGCTCTTTGAGCCCGGAGTCAGCGTGCACACCACACACAGCTAGCTCAAATGATCTGAGCGCGCCGCCATGTTTGTGGGCGGGCCTTTTAAAGATTAAGCCCTGCCCCACTGTCGCACCATTGGTGACGACACACGTGACCAATCAGGCGGTGCCAGGTCACCGGGTCAGGTGGGTGCCAACCCACCAATCATGATCCGCCAGATCACGGACATGCTCAGTGCGGCAAATCCTGGACTTAGATTCCACAAGCCCTGTCTCCCTCTGCAACCCAGGGTTAACATTGCAAGGCACAACTACCTGGAACACAAACAGTGCTCGCGGGCCAGCTAGGCGTTGGGGCTGATGGTGATGCTGAGCAGCATCAGCCCCAGCTGGATTGAAATGGGAGACCAAAGAAGGTCCTGGACCCATTCCGAACCCAGCACCAGACTGACATCTAACAGTAACTGCCACAGGATATTGATATTGTCTTTTTATTCCATTGTAACTTCCACCACTCTTCCAATGGGTATTAAAACCATCTTGTTATGCTACTGTGACCTCCAGGTCTATTCCAAGGGGCATTAAAACCGTTTTGTTAAACCCCTCTGAACTCCCCAGCTCTTCCAAGGGGCATTAAAACCGTCTTGTTAAGCTACTGTGACCTCCACGTCTCTTCCATGGGGCATTGATATTGTCTTTTTATTCCACTGGGACCATCACCACTCTTACAAGGGTCATTAAAATCGTCTTGTTAATCTACTGTGACCTCCACGTCTCTTCCACGGGGCATTGATATTGTCTTTTTAGTCCACTGCGACCTCCATCACTCTTCCAAGGGGCTTTAAAACCGTCTTGTTAAACTACTGTGACCTCAACGTCTGTTCCACGGGGTATTGAAATTGTCTTTTTATTCCACTGCGACCTCCACCACTGTTCCAAGGGGAATTGAAATTGTCCTTTTATTCCACTGCGACCTCCACCACTTTTCCAAGGGGCATTAAAACCTTATTGTTGAGCTACTGTGACCTCCACATCTCTTCCACGGGGTATTTATATTGTCTTTTTATTCCACTGTAACCTCCACCACTTTTCCAAGGGGCAATAATAATACCGTCTGGTAAAGCTACAGTGTTGTCCACGTCTCTTCCAACTGGCATTAAAAGCGTCTTGCAAAACCTCTCTGAACTCCACAGCTTTTCCAAGTGGCATTAAAACCATCTTGTTAAGCTACTGTGACTACCACGTCTTTTCTACGGGGCATTGATATTGTCTTTTTATTCCACTGCGACCTCCACCACTCTTCCAAGGGGCAATAAAACTGTCTTGTTAACTACAGTTACCTTCACGTCTCCTCCACGGGGCATTGATATTGACTTTTTATTCCACTGCGACCTCCAGCACTCTTCCAAGGGGCATTGATATTGTCTATTTATTCTACTGTAACTTCCAGCACTCTACCAATGGGTATTAAAACCATCTTGCTATGCTACTGTGACCTCCACGTCTCTTGCAATGGGTACTAAAGCCGTCTTGTTAAACCATTCTGAACTCCATAGCTCTTCCAACGGGCATTAAAACCATCTTGTTAACCTACTGTGACCTCCACATCTCTTCCACGATGCATTGATGTTGTCTTTTTATTCCACTGCGACCTCCATCACTTTTCCAAGGGGCATAAAGTTCGTCTTGTTAAGCTACTGTGACCTCCATGTCTCCTCCACGGGGCATTGATGTAGCGTCGGCGTCCCTGCCTCCTGCTAGGCAGGGACGCCGTTCCCCTCACCTCTCCGCTCTGTGCCCAGCGTCTTCCTCCCACTCTGCTGGCAGCGCCCGCTGCTTCCCGGCTACTGCGCTTAGGGAGCGCGTGCGCTCCCCTCCTCTTAAAGGGGCCGCGCGCGCCGTCCTAAGGAGTCCCCGGCCAACGGCCGGAGGACCTCACCATATATAAGGCGCCTCCTCCAAAATGGAGGTGCCCGAGCAGTGTTGTTGCAAAGCCTGTCAACTCTGCTTCAGCCCTCAGGTCCCGTTACCAGATACCTGCCAGTTACCTGCCAGATTCCTGCTTGACACCTGCCTGATACCTGTCTATCTGCTTGCATTCCTGTGGTCTGACAGTCTGCCTATCAGCACCTGCCAGTCTGTCTATGGATCAGTCTGCCTGCTCACCTGGGAGCGCTCTCCTGCTACCTGCCTGCTAGCCTACCTGGAGGCTCTGCCGTCACTTGCCGTGACCACCTGCCAGCCAGCCGTGAGACTCTTACCCGCTCACCTGGGAGCGCTCACCTGCTGCCTGCCTGCTAGCCTACCTGGAGGCTATGCCGTCACTTGCCGTGACCACCTGCCAGCCAGCCGTGAGACTCTTACCCGCTTACCTGGAAGCGCTCACCTGCTACCCGCATGCTAGCCTACCTGGAGGCTTAGCCGTCACTTGATGTGACCACCTGCCTATCCAGAGACTCTTGCCCGCTCACCTGGGAGCGCTCACCTGCTACCTGCCTGCTAGCCTACCTGGAGGCTTTGCCGTCACTTGCTCTGACCACCTGCCTGTCCAGAGACTCTTGTCCGCTCACCTGGGAGCGCTCACCTGCTACCTGCCTGCTCGCCTTCCTGGAGGCTCTGCCGTCACTTGCCGTGACCCCCTGCCTGCCTAGAGACTCTTATCCTGCTGTCACTTGCCGTGACCACCCGCCTGCCTAGAGACTCTTATCCTGCTGTCACTTGCCGTGACCACCCGCCTGTCAAGAGACTGTTCTCGTCACTCTCCGTGACCTCCTGCCCTTCTACCCAGAGACTGTCCCTGTCACTTGACGTGACTGCCTGCCCACTTTCCCTGGGAGCCACCCGCTTCCTTACAAGACTTGCCCCTTTGTATAGTAGCTCAGAGGTTCCACCTCCCAGACCCGTTACAATTGATATTGTCTTTTTATTCCACTGCGACCTCCACCACTCTTCCAAGGGGCATTAAACCATCTTGTTAAGCTACTGTGACCTCCACGTCTGATCCAAAGGGTATTGAAATTGTCTTTTTATTCCACTGTGACCTCCACCACTCTTCCATTGGTCATTAAAAGCGTCTTGGTTAGACTACTGTGACCTTGACGTCTCTTCCACGGGGCATTGATATTGTCTTTTTAATCCACTGCGACCACCCCACTCTTCCAAGGTGCATTGATATTGTCTTTTTATTCCACTGCGACCTTCACCACTCTACCAAGGGGCATTAAAACTGTCTTGTTAAGCTACTGTGACCTCCACGTCTCTTCCACGGGGCATTGATATTGTCTTTTTATTAAACTGCGACCTCCACCACTCTTCCTAGGACAATAAAACCATCTTGTTAAGCTACTGTGAACTCCACTTTTCTTCCACGGTGCATTGATATTGTCTTTTTATTCCACTGTGATCTCCACCACATTTCGAAGAGGCATTAAAACCATCTTGATAAGCTACTGTGACCTCCACGTCTCTTCCATGGCGTATTAAAACCATCTTGTTAAGACTACTGTGACCTCCAAGTCTCTTCCACGGGGCATTGATATTGTCTTTTTAATCCACTCCGACCTCCACCACTCTTCCAAGGGGCATTGATATTTTCTCTTTATTCCACTACAACCTCCACCACTCTTCCAAGGGGTATAAAAACCATCTTGTTAATCTACGGTGCATTGATATTTTCTTTTAATTCCACTGTAAACTACTCCACTCTCCCAAGGGGCATTAAAACCATCTTGTTTAGCTACTGTCACCTCCATGTCTCTTCCAAAGGTTATAACAACCGTCTTGTTAAACCACTCTGAACTCCAAAGCTCTTACAAAGGGCATTAAAACTGTCTTGCCACTGGGCATTGTCTTTTTATTCCACTGCGACCTTCACCACCCTACCAAGAGGCATTAAAACCGTCTTGTTAAGTTACTCTCACCTCCACGTCTCTTCCACGGGGCATTGATATTGTCTTTTTATTCCACTGCGACCTCCACCACTTTTCCAAGGGATAATAAAACCATCTTGTTAAACTACTGTAACCATCACGTCTCTTCCATGGCACATTGATATTGTCTTTTCATTCCATTGCGACCTCCCCCACTCTTTGAAGGGGCATTAAAACTGTCTAGTTAAGCTACTGTGACCTCCACGTCTCTTCTACGGGCAATGATATTGTTTTTTTATTCCACTGCAACCTCCACCACTCTTCCAAGGGGCAATAATACCGTCCTGTTAAGCTACTGTGACCTCCATGTGTCTTTCACGGTGCAATGATATTGGTTTTTTTTTCCACTCCGACCTCCACCACTCTTCGAAGAGGCATTGAAACCGTCTTGTTAAGATACTGTGACCTCCATCTTTCTTCCACAGGGTATTCATATAGTCTTTTTATTCCACTGTAACCTCCACAGCTTTTCCAAGGCATATTAAATCGGTCTTGTTAAGCTACTGTGACCTCCACGTCTCATCCAAGGGGCATTAAAACCGTCTTGTTAAGCTGCTGTGACCTCCACATCTCTTCCTCGGGGCATTGATATAGTCTTTTTATTCCACTGCGACATCCACCACTCTTCCAAGGTGCATTGATATTGTCTTTTTATTACACTGCGACCTCCACCACTCTTCCAAGGGCATTAAAACCATCTTATTAAGCTACTGTGACCTCCACGTCTCTTCCATGGGGGAATTGATATTGTCTTTTTATTCCACTGTATCCTCCACCACTCTTCCAAGGGGAATTAAAACCGTCTTGTTAAGCTACTGTGACCTCAACATCTCTTTCATGGGGCATAAATGCCATCTCGTTAAACCACTCTGTACTCCACCACTCTTCCAACGGGCAATAAAACCATCTTGTTAATCTACTGTGACCTCCACATCTCTTTCATGGGGCATTGATATTGTCTTTTTATTCCACTGCGACCCACACCACTCTACCAAGGGGCATTAAAACGGTATTGTTAAGCCACTGTTACCTTCACGTCTCTTCCACAGTGCATTAATATTGTCTTTTTATTCCTCTGCGACTTCCACCACTCTTCGTAGGGGCATTAAAGCCGTCTTGTTAAGCTACTGTGACCTCCACGTCTCTTCCACGGGGCATTCATATAGTCTGTTTATTCCACTGTAACCTCCACCACTTTTCCAAGGGGCATTAAATCCATCTTGCTAAGCTACTGTGACCTCCATGTTTCATCCAAGAGGCATTAAAACCTCCTTGTTAAACCACTCTGAACTCCACAGCTCTTCCAAGGGGCATTAAAACCGTCTTGCTAAGCTACTGTGACCTCCACGTCTCTTCCACGGGGCATTGATATAGTGTTTTTATTCCACTGCGACCTCCACCACTCTTCCAAGGGACATTAAAACCATCTTTTTAAGCTCCTGTGACCTCCACGTCTCTAACATTGGTCACTGATATTGTCTTTTTATTCTGCAGCGACCTCCACCACTCTTCCAAGAGTTAATAATCTGTCTTTTTAAGCTACTGTGACCTTCACGTCTCTTCCACGGGGCATTGATATTGTCTTTTTATTCCACTGCGACCTCCACCACTCTTCCAAGGGGCATTAAAGCTATCTTGTTAAGCTACTGTGACCTCCACGTCTCTTCCAAGGGGCATTAAAACCGTCTTGTTAAGCTACACTGACGTCCACGTCTATTCCACGGGGCATCGATATTGTCTTTTTATTCCACTGCGACCTCCACCACTCTTCCAAGGGGCAATAAAACCTTCTTGTTAAGCTACTGTGACCTCCACGTCTCTTCCACGGGGCATTGATATTGTCTCATTATTCCACTGTGAGCTTTCAGAGTCTTCCAAGGGGCAATAAAACCATCTTGTTAAGCTACTGTAACCTCCACATCTCTTCTAAGGGGCATTAAAACCATCTTGTTAAACCACTCAGAACTTCACAGCTCTTCCTTGGGGCATTAAAACCATCTTATAAAGCTACTGTGACCTCCACGTCTCTTCCAAGGAACATTGATATTTCCTTTTTATTCCACTGCGACCTCTAGCACTCTTCCAAGGAGCATTAAAAACTTGTTAAGCTACTGTGACCTCCATGTCTCTTCCACGTGGTGTTGATATTGTGTCTTTATTTCACTGCAACCTCCACCACTTTTCCAAGGGTCATTGATGTTGTCTTTTTATTCCACTGCATCCTCCACCACTCTTCCAAGGGGCATAAAAACCATCTTGTTAATTTACTGTGATCTCCACATCTCTTCCACGGGGCATTGATATTTTCATTTTTTTCCACTGCAACCTCCACCACTCTTCAAAGAGGCATTAAGCCGTCTTTTTAAGCTACTATGACCTCCACGACTCTTCCACGGGGCATTGATATTGTCTTTTTATTCCACTGAGACCTTCACCACTCTTTCAATGGGCATTGATATTGAATTTTTATTGTACTGCGACCTCCACCACTCTTCCAAGGGGCATTCAAACCATATTTTTAAGCTACTGTGACCTCCTCGTCTCTTCCAAGGGGAAATGATATTGTCTTTTTACTCCACTGCTATCTCCACCAATCTTCCAACGGGCATTAAAACTGTCTTGTTAAGCTACTGTGACTTCAACCTCTCTTCCACGGGTCACTGATATTGTCTTTTTATTCTACTTTAACCTCCACCACTCTTCCAAGGGCCATTAAAACCGTCTTGTTAATCTACTGTGACCTGCACATCTCTTCCAAGGGGCATTAAAACAGTCTTGTTAAACCACTCTGAACTCTACAGCTCTTGCAAGGGGCATTAAAACAGTCTTATAAAGCTACTGTGACCTCCACGTCTCTTCCACGGGGCATTGATATTGCCTTTTTATTCCACTCCGACCTCCAGCACTCTTTCAAGGGGCATTAAAACCATCTTGTTAAGCTACTGTGACCTCCACATCTCTTCAACGGGGTATTGATATTGTGTTTTAATTTCACTTCGACCTCTACCACGCTTCCAAGGGGCATTGAAATTATCTTTTTATTAAAATGAGACCTCCACCACTCTACCAAGGGTCATTAAAACCGTCTTGTTCAGACTACTGTGACCTCAACGTCTGTTCCACGGGGCATTGATATTGACTTTTTCATCCACTGTGACCTTCCCCACTCTTCCAAGGGGCATTGATATTGTTTTTTTATTCTGCAGCGACTTCCACCACTCTTCCAAGGGTTAATAAACCGTCTTTTTAAGCTACTGTGACCTTCACGTCTCTTCCATGGGGCATTGATATTGTCTTTTATTCCACTGCGACCTCCACCACTCTTCCAAGGGGCATTGATATTGTCTTTTTATTCCACTGCGACCTCCAACACTCTTCCAAGGGGCATTAAAAATATCTTGTTAAGCTACTGTGACCTCCACATCTCTTCCAAGGGGCATAAAAACCATCTTGTTAAACCACTCTGAATTCCACAGCTCTTCCAAGGGGCATTAATACCATCTTGCTAAGCTACACTGACGTCCACATCTCTTCTACGGGGCATCGATATTGTCTTTTTATTCCACTGCGACCTCCACCACTCTTCCAAGGGGCCATAAAACCTTCTTGTTAAGCCACTGTGACCTCCACGTCTCTTACACGGGGCATTGATATTGGCTTTTTATTATACTGCGACCTCCAAGACTTTTTCAAGGGGCAATAAAACCGTCCTGTTAAGCTACTGTAACCTCCAAATCTCTTCCACGGGGCAGTGATATTGTCTTTAAATTCTACTGCGACCTCCACCACTCTTCCATGGGGCATTAAAACCATCTTGTTAAGCTACTGTTACTTCCACGTCTCTTCCACGGGGCATTGATATTGTCTCATTATTCCACTGTGACCTTCCAGAGTCTTCCAAGGGGCAATAAAACCATCTTGTTAAGCTACTGTAACCTCCACATCTCTTCTAAGGGGCATTAAAACCATCTTGTTAAACCACTCAGAACTTCACAGCTCTTCCATGGGGCATTAAATCCGTCTTATAAAGCTACTGTGACCCCCACGTCTCTTCCACGGGGCATTGATATTACCTTTTTATTCCACTGCGACCTCCAGCACTCTTCCAATGAGCATTAAAACCGTCTTGATAAGCTACTGTGACCTCCACGTCTCTTCCACGTGGTATTGATATTGTGTCTTTATTTCACTGCAACCTCCACCACTTTTCCAAGGGGCATTAATATTGTCTTTTTATTCCACTGCGACCTCCACCACTCTTCCAAGGGGCATAAAAACCATCTTGTTAATCTACTGTGATCTCCACATCTCTTCCACGGGGCATTGATATTTTCTTTTTTTTCCACTGCAACCTCCACCACTCTTCGAAGTGGCATTAAACCGTCTTTTTAAGCTACTATGACCTCCTCGTCTCTTCCACGGGGCATTGTTATTGTCCTTTTATTCCACTGCGACCTCCATCACTCTTCCAAGGGGCAATGATATTGTCTTTTTATTCCACTGCGACCTCCACCACTCTTCCAAGGGGCATAAAAACCATCTTGTTAATCTACTGTGATCTCCACATCTCTTCCACGGGGCATTGATATTTTCTTTTTTTTTCACTGCAACCTCCACCACTCTTCGAAGAGGCATTAAACTGTCTTTTTAAGCTACTATGACCTCCACGACTCTTCCACGGGGCAATGATATAGTCTTTTTATTGCACTGCGACCTTCACCACTCTTTCAATAGGCATTGATACTGAATTTTTATTGTACTGCGACCTCCACCACTCTTCCAAGGGGCATTAAAACCATATTTTTAAGCTACTGTGACCTCCTCGTCTCTTCCACGGGACATTGATATTGTCTTTTTTTTCAACTGCGACCTCCACCACTCTTCCAAGGGGCAGTGATATTGTCTTTTTACTCCACTGCTATATCCACCACTCTTCCAATGGGCATTAAAACTGTCTTGTTAAGCTATTGTGCCTTCAACGTCTCTTCCACGGGTCATTGATATTGTCTTTTTATTGCACTGAAACCTCCACCACTCTTACAAGTGGCATTAAAACCGTCTTTTTAATCTACTGTGACCTCCACATCTCTTCCAAGGGGCATTAAAACAGTCTTGTTAAACCACTCTGAACTCTACAGCTCTTGCAAGGGGCATTAAAACCATCTCATAAAGCTACTGTGACCTCCACGTCTCTTCCCCGGGCATTGACATTGCCTTTTTATTTCACTACGACCTCCACCACTCTTTCAAGGGGCATTAAAACCGTCTTGTTAAGCTACTGTGACCTCCACATCTCTTCCACGGGGTATTGATATTGTGTTTTTATTTCACTGCGACCTCCACCACTCTTCCAAGGGGCATTGAAATGATCAATTTATTAAAATGAGACCACCACTCTACCAAGCGTCAATAAAACCGTCTTGTTAAGACTACTTTGACCTCCACGTCTGTTCTACGGGGCATTGATATTGTCTTTTTCATCCACTGCGACCTCCACCACTCTTCCAAGGGGCATTAAAACTTTCTTGTTAATCTACTGTGACCTCCACGTCTCTTCCAAGGGGCATTGATATTGTCTTATTATTCCACTGTGACCTTCCCGAGTCTTCCAATGGGCAATTTAACCATCTTGTTAAGCTACTGTAAACTCCACATCTCTTCTAAGGGGCATTAAAACCATCTTGTTAAAGCACTCAGAACTTCACAGCTCTTCCATGGGGCATTAAAACCGTCTTATAAAGCTACTGTGACCTCCACGTCTCTTCCAAGGAACATTGATATTGCCTTTTTATTCCACTGCGACCTCCAGCACTCTTCCAATGAGCATTAAAACCATCTTGTTAAGCTACTGTGACCTCCACGTCTCTTCCACGTGGTGTTGATATTGTGTGTTTATTTCACTACAACCTCCACCACTTTTCCAAGGGGCATTGATATTGTCTTTTTATTCCACTGCGACCTCCACCACTCTTCCAAGGGGCATAAAAAACATCTTGTTAATCTACTGTGATCTCCACATCTCTTCCACCGGGCATTGATATTTTCTTTTTTTTCCACTGCAACCTCCAACACTCTTCGAAGTGGCATTAAACCGTCTTTTTAAGCTAATATGACCTCCACGACTCTTCCACGCTGCATTGATATTGTCTTTTTATTCCACTGTAACCTCCACCACTCTTCCAAGGGGCATTAAATCCTTCTCGTTAATCTACTGTGACCTCCACATCTCTTCCAAGGGGCATTAAAACCGTCTTGTAAAAACTACTCTGAACTCTACAGCTCTTTCAAGCTGCATTACAACCGTCTTGTTAAGCTACTGTGACCTCCAAATCTCTTCCACGGGGTATTGATATTGTGTTTTTATTTCACTGCGACCTCCAACACTCTTCCAAGGAGCATTGAAGTTATCTTTTTATTAAAATGAGACCTCCACCACTCTACCAAGGGTCATTAAAACCGTCTTGTTAAGACTACTGTGACCTCCACGTCTGTTACACGGGGCATTGATATTGTCTTTTTATTCCACTGCGACCTCCACCACTCTTCCAAGGGGCAATAAAACCTTCTTGTTAAGCTACTGTTACCTCCACGTCTCTTCCACGGGGCATTAATATTGTCTTTTTATTCTACTGCGACCTCTAAGACTTTTCCAAGGGGCAATAAAAGCGTCCTTTTAAGCAACAATAACCTCCACGTCTCTTCCACGGGGCAGTGATATTGTCATTAAATTCTACTGTGACCTCCGCCACTCTTCCAAGGGGCAATAAAATCATCTTGTTAAGCTTCTGTAACCTCCACATCTCTTCTAAGGGGCATTAAAACCATCTTGTTAAACCACTCAGAATTTCACAGCTCTTCCATGGGGCATAAAAACCGTCTTATAAAGCTACTGTGACCTCCACGTCTCTTCCACAGGGCATTTATATTGCCTTTTTATTCCACTGCGACCTCCAGCACTTTTCCAAGGAGCATTAAAACCGTCTTGTTAAGCTACTGTGACCTCCACGTCTCTTCCACGTGTTGTTGATATTGTGTCTTTATTTCACTGCAACCTCCACCACTTTTCCAAGAGGCATTGATATTGTCTTTTTATTCCACTGCGACCTCCACCACTCTTCCAAGCGGCATAAAAACCATCTTGTTAATCTACTGTGATCTCCACATCTCTTCCACGGGGCATTGATATTCTCTTTTTTTACCACTGCAACCTCCACCACTCTTCGAAGAGGCATTAAACCGTCTTTTTAAGCTACTATAACCTCCACGACTCTTCCACGGGGCATTGATATAGTCTTTTTATTCCACTGCGACCTTCACCACTCTTTCAATGGGCATTGATATTGAATTTTTATTGTACTGCGACCTCCACCACTCTTCCAAGGGGCATTAAAACCATATTTTTAAGCTACTGTGACCTCCTCGTCTCTTCCACGGGACATTGATATTGTCTTTTTTTTCCACTGCGACCTCCACCACTCTTCCAAGGGGCAATGATATTGTCTTTTTACTCCACTGCTATATCCACCACTCTTCCAATGGGCATTAAAACTGTCTTGTTAAGCTACTGTGCCTTCAAAGTCTCTTCCACGGGTCATTGATATTGTCTTTTTATTCCACTGTAACCTCCACCACTCTTCCAAGTGGCATTAAAACCGTCTTGTTATTCTACTGTGACCTCCACATCTCTTCCAAGGGGCATTAAAACCGTCTTGTTAAACCACTCTGAACTCTTCAGCTCTTGCAAGGGGCATTAAAACAGTCTTATAAAGCTACTATGACCTCCACGTCTCTACCACGGGGCATTGACATTGCCTTTTTATTCCACTGCGACCTCCACCACTCTTTAAAGGGGCATTAAAACCGTCTTGTTAAGCTACTGTGACCTCCACATCTCTTCCACGGGGTATTGATATTGTGTTTTTATTTCACTGCGACCTCCACCACTTTTCCAAGGGGCATTGAAATTATCTTTTTATTAAAATAAGACCTCCACCACTCTACGAAGCGTCATTAAAACCGTCTTGTTAAGACTACTGTGACCTCCACGTCTGTTCCATGGGGCATTGATATTGTCTTTTTTATCCACTGCGACCTCCCCCACTCTTCCAAGGGGCATTGATGTTGTCTTTTTATTCTGCAGCGACCTCCACCACTTTTCCAAGGGTTAATAAACCGTCTTTTTAAGCTACTGTGACCTTCACGTCTCATTCACGGGGCATTGATATTGTCTTTTTATTCCACTGTCACCTCCACCACTCTTCCAAGGGGCATTGATATTGTATTTTTATTCCACTGCGACCTCCACCACTCTTCCAAGGGGCATTAAAACTTTCTTGTTAATCTACTGTGACCTCCACGTCTCTTCCAAGGGCATTGATATTGGCTTTTTATTCTACAGCGACCTCCAAGACTTTTTCAAGGGGCAAAAAAAACGTCCTGTTAAGCTACTGTAACCTCCACGTCTCTTCCACAGGGCAGTGATATTGTCTTAAAATTCTACTGCGACCTCCACCACTCTTTCATGGGGCATTAAAACCATCTTGTTAAGCTACTGTGACCTCCACTTCTCTTCCAAGGGGTACTGATATTGTTTTTTTATTCCACTGCGACCTCCACCACTCTTCCAAGGGGCATAAAAACCGTTTTGTTAATCTACTGTGATCTCAACGTCTCTTCCACGGGGCATTTATATTTTCTTTTTATTCCACTGTAACCTCCACCACTCTTCCAACGGGCATTAAACCCTCTTGTTAAGCTGCTGTGACCTCCACGTCTCTTCCACGGGGCATTCATATTGTCTTTTTATTCCACTATTACCTCCAACACTCTTCCAAGGGGCATTAAAACCATCTTGTTAAGCTACTGTGACCTCAACGTCTCTTTCAAGGGGCATAAAAACCATCTCGTTAAACCACTCTGTACTCCACCCTTCGTCCAAGGGGTATTAAAACCTTCTTGTTAAGCTACTGTGACTTCCACATCTCTTCCACGGGGCATTGATATTGACTTTTTATTCCACTGTAAACTCCACAACTTTTCTAAGGGGCATTAAAACCGTCTTGATAATCTGCTGTGACATCCACGTCTCTTCAAAGGGGCATTAAAACCATCTTGTTAAACCACTCAGAACTTCACAGCTCTTCCTTGGGGCATTAAAACCGTCTTATAAAGCTACTGTGACCTCCACGTCTCTTCCAAGGAACATTGATATTGCCTTTTTATTCCACTGCGACCTCTAGCACTCTTCCAAGGAGCATTAAAACCTTCTTGTTAAGCTACTGTGACCTCCACGTCTCTTCCACGTGGTATTGATATTGTGTCTTTATTTCACTGCAACCTCCACCACTTTTCCAAGGGGCATTGATAATGTCTTTTTATTCCACTGCGACCTCCACCACTCTTCCAAGGGGCATAAAAACCATCTTGTTAATCTACTGTGATCTCCACATCTCTTCCACGGGGCATTGATATTTTCTTTTTTTTCCACTGCAACCTCCAACACTCTTCAAAGTGGCATTAAACCGTCTTTTTAAGCTAATATGACCTCCACGACTCTTCCACGGGGCATTGATATTGTCTTTTTATTCCACTGCGACCTTCTCCACTATTTCAATGGGCATTGATATTGAATTTTTATTGTACTGCGACCTCCACCACTCTTCCAAGGGGCAATAAAACCATATTTTTAAGCTACTGTGACCTCCTCGTCTCTTCCACGGGGCATTGATATTGTCTTTTTATTCCACTGCGACCTCCACCACTCTTCCAAGGGGAAATTATATTGTCTTTTTATTCCACTGCGACCTCCACCACTCTTCCAAGGGGCATAAAAACCATCTTGTTAATCTACTGTGATCTCCACATCTCTTCCACGGGGCATTGATATTTTCTTTTTTTTTCACTGCAACCTCCACCACTCTTCGAAGAGGCATTAAACTGTCTTTTTAAGCTACTATGACCTCCACGACTCTTCCACGGGGCAATGATATAGTCTTTTTATTGCACTGCGACCTTCACCACTCTTTCAATAGGCATTGATACTGAATTTTTATTGTACTGCGACCTCCACCACTCTTCCAAGGGGCATTAAAACCATATTTTTAAGCTACTGTGACCTCCTCGTCTCTTCCACGGGACATTGATATTGTCTTTTTTTTCAACTGCGACCTCCACCACTCTTCCAAGGGGCAATGATATTGTCTTTTTACTCCACTGCTATATCCACCACTCTTCCAATGGGCATTAAAACTGTCTTGTTAAGCTACTGTGCCTTCAACGTCTCTACCACGGGTCATTGATATTGTCTTTTTATTGCACTGTAACCTCCACCAGTCTTACAAGTGGCATTAAAACCGTCTTTTTAATCTACTGTGACCTCCACATCTCTTCCAAGAGGCATTAAAACTGTCTTGATTAACCACTCTGAACTCTACAGCTCTTGCAAGAGGCATTAAAACCATCTCATAAAGCTACTGTGACCTCCACGTCTCTTCCACGGGGCATTGAAATTGCCTTTTTATTCCACTGCGACCTCCACCACTCTTTCAAGGGGCATTAAAACCGTCTTGTTAAGCTACTGTGACCTCCACATCTCTTCCACGGGGTATTGATATTGTGTTTTTATTTCACTGCGACCTCCACCACTCTTCCAAGGGGCATTGAAATGATCAATTTATTAAAATGAGACCACCACTCTACCAAGCGTCAATAAAACCGTCTTGTTAAGACTACTGTGACCTCCACGTCTGTTCTACGGGGCATTGATATTGTCTTTTTCATCCACTGCGACCTCCCCCACTCTTCCAAGGGGCATTGATATTGTCTTTTTATTCCACTGCGACCTCCACCACTCTTCCAAGGGGCATTAAAACTTTCTTGTTAATCTACTGTGACCTCCACGTCTCTTCCAAGGGGCATTGATATTGTCTCATTATTCCACTGTGACCTTCCCGAGTCTTCCAATGGACAATAAAACCATCTTTTTAAGCTACTGTAAACTCCACATCTCTTCTAAGGGGCATTAAAACCATCTTGTTAAAGCACTCAGAACTTCACAGCTCTTCCATGGGGCATTAAAACCGTCTTATAAAGCTACTGTGACCTCCACGTCTCTTCCATGGGGCATTGATATTGCCTTTTTATTCCACTGCGACCTCCAGCACTCTTCTAATGAGCATTAAAACCGTCTTGTTAAGCTACTGTGACCTCCACGTCTCTTCCACGTGGTGTTGATATTGTGTGTTTATTTCACTACAACCTCCACCACTTTTCCAAGGGGCATTGATATTGTCTTTTTATTCCACTGCGACCTCCACCACTCTTCCAAGGGGCATAAAACACATCTTCTTAATCTACTGTGATCTCCACATCTCTTCCACGGGGCATTGATATTTTCTTTTTTTTCCACTAAAACCTTCACCACTCTTCAAAGTGGCATTAAACCGTCTTTTTGAGCCACTATGACCTCCACGACTCTTCCACGGGGCATTGATATTGTCTTTTTATTCCACTGCGACCTTCTCCACTGTTTCAATGGGCATTGATATTGAATTTTTATTGTACTGCGACCTCCACCACTCTTCCAAGGGGCATTAAAGCCATATTTTTAAGCAACTGTGACCTCCTCGTCTCTTCCACGGGGCATTGATATTGTCTTTTTATTCCACTGCGACCTCCACCACTCTTCCAAGGGGCAATGATATTGTCTTTTTACTCCACTGCCTTCTCCACCACTCTTCCAACGGGCATTAAAACTGTCTTGTTAAGCTACTGTGACTTCAACATCTCTTCCAAGGTGCATTAAAATCGTCTTGTAAAAAATACTCTGAAATCTACAGCTCTTGCAACGGGCATTAAAACTGTTTTATAAAGCTACTGTGACCTCCACGTCTCTTCCACGGGGCATTGATATTGACTTTTTTTTCCATTGCAACCTCCACCACTCTTCCAAGGGGCATTAAAACCGTCTTGTTAATCTACTGTGACCTCCACATCTCTTCCAAGGGGCATTAAAACCGTCTTGTAAAAACTACTCTGAACTCTACAGCTCTTTCAAGCTGCATTAAAACCGTCTTGTTAAGCTACTGTGACCTCCAAATCTCATCCACGGGGTATTGATATTGTGTTTTTATTTCACTGCGACCTCCAACACTCTTCCAAGGAGCATTGAAGTTATCTTTTTATTAAAATGAGACCTCCACCACT
Source organism: Phyllobates terribilis (assembly GCF_046119375.1). Lineage (NCBI taxonomy): Eukaryota > Metazoa > Chordata > Amphibia > Anura > Dendrobatidae > Phyllobates > Phyllobates terribilis. The sequence continues at coordinate 348,124 of NW_027363651.1, read as the reverse complement.
CTACCAAGGGTCATTAAAACCGTCTTGTTAAGACTACTGTGACCTCCACGTCTGTTACACGGGGCATTGATATTGCCTTTTTATTCTACAGCGACCTCCACCACTCTTCCAAGGGTTAATAAACCGTCTTTTTAAGCTACTGTGACCTTCACGTCTCTTTCACGGGGCACTGATACTGTCTTTTTATTCCACTGCGACCTCCACCACTCTTCCAAGGGGCAATAAAACCTTCTTGTTAAGCTACTGTTACCTCCACGTCTCTTCCACGGGGCATTGATATTGTCTTTTTATTCTACTGCGACCTCTAAGACTTTTCCAAGGGGCAATAAAACCGTCCTTTTAAGCAACTATAACCTCCACGTCTCTTCCACGGAGCAGTGATATTGTCATTAAATTCTACTGTGACCTCCACCACTCTTCCATGGGGCATTAAAACCATCTTGTTAAGCTACTGTGACCTCCACGTCTCTTCCAAGGGGCATTGATATTGTCTCATTATTCCACTGTGACCTTCCAGAGTCTTCCAAGGGGCAATAAAAACATCTTGTTAAGCTTCTGTAACCTCCACATCTCTTCTAAGGGGCATTAAAACCATCTTGTTAAACCACTCAGAACTTCACAGCTCTTCCATGGGGAATAAAAACCGTCTTATAAAGCTACTGTGACCTCCACGTCTCTTCCACGGGGCTTTTATATTACCTTTTTATTCCACTGCGACCTCCAGCACTCTTCCAAGGAGCATTAAAACCGTCTTGTTAAGATACTGTGACCTCCACGTCTCTTCCACGTGGTGGTGATATTGTGTCTTTATTTCACTGCAACCTCCACCACTTTTCCAAGGGGCATTGATATTGTCTTTTTATTCCACTGCGACCTCCACCACTCTTCCAAGCGGCATAAAAACCATCTTGTTAATCTACTATGATCTCCACATCTCTTCCACGGGGCATTGATATTTTCTTTTTTTTCCACTGCAACCTCCACCACTCTTCGAAGAGGCATTAAGCCGTCTTTTTAAGCTACTATGACCTCCATGACTCTTCCACGGCGCATTGATATAGTCTTTTTATTCCACTGCGACCTTCACCACTCTTTCAATGGGCATTGATATTGAATTTTTATTGTACTGCGACCTCCACCACTCTTCCAAGGGGCATTAAAACCATGTTTTTAAGCTACTGTGACCTGCTCGTCTCTTCCACGGGACATTGATATTGTCTTTTTTTTCCACTGCGACCTCCACCACTCTTCCAAGGGGCAATGATATTGTCTTTTTAGTCCACTGCTATATCCACCACTCTTCCAATGGGCATTAAAACTGTCTTGTTAAGCTACTGTGCCTTCAAAGTCTCTTCCACGGGTCATTGATATTGTCTTTTTATTCCACTGTAACCTCCACCACTCTTCCAAGTGGCATTAAAACCGTCTTGTTAATCTACTGTGACCTCCACATCTCTTCCAAGGGGCATTAAAACCGTCTTGTTAAACCACTCTGAACTCTACAGCTCTTGCAAGGGGCATTAAAACCATCTTATAAACCTACTGTGACCTCCACGTCTCTACCACGGGGCATTGACATTGCCTTTTTATTCCACTGCGACCTCCACCACTCTTTAAAGGGGCATTGAAATTATCTTTTTATTAAAATGAGACCTCCACCACTCTACCAAGCGTCATTAAAACTGTCTTGTTAAGACTACTGTGACCTCCACGTCTGTTCCATGGGGCATTGATATTGTCTTTTTTATCCACTGCGACCTCCCCCACTCTTCCAAGGGGCATTGATATTGTCTTTTTATTCTGCAGCGACCTCCACCACTTTTCCAAGGGTTAATAAACCGTCTTTTTAAGCTACTGTGACCTTCACGTCTCTTTCACGGGGCATTGATATTGTCTTTTTATTCCAATGTCACCTTTACCACTCTTCCAAGGGGCATTGATATTGTCTTTTTATTCCACTGCGACCTTCACCACTCTTCCAAGGGGCATTAAAACTTTTTTGTTAATCTATTGTGACCTCCACGTCTCTTCCAAGGGGCATTGGTATTGGCTTTCTATTCAACAGCGACCTCCAAGACTTTTTCAAGGGGCAAAAAATCCGTCCTGTTAAGCTACTGTAACCTCCACGTCTCTTCCACTGGGCAGTGATATTGTCTTTAAATTCTACTGCGACCTCCACCACTCTTCCATGGGGCATTAAAACCGTTTTGTTAAGCTACTGTGACCTCCACTTCTCTTCCACGGGGTATTGATATTGTTTTTTTATTCCACTGCGACCTCCACCACTCTTCCAAAGGGCATAAAAACCGTTTTGTTAATCTACTGTGATCTCAACGTCTCTTCCACGGGGCATTTATATTTTCTTTTTATTCCACTGTAACCTCCACCACTCTTCCAACGGGCATTAAACCGTCTTGTTAAGCTGCTGTGACCTCCACGTCTCTTCCACGGGGCATTGATATTGTCTTTTTATTCCACTATTACCTCCATCACTCTTCCAAGGGACATTAAAACCATCTTGTTAAGCTACTGTGACCTCAACGTCTCTTTCAAGGGGCATAAAAACCATCTCGTTAAACCACTCTGTACTCCACCGTTCGTCCAAGGGGTATTAAAACCTTCTTGTTAAGCTACTGTGACTTCCACATCTCTTCCACGGGGCATTGATATTGTCTTTTTATACCACTGCGACCTCCACCACTCTTCCATGGGGCATTAAAACCTTCTTGTTAAGCTACTGTGACCTCCATGTCTCTTCCACCGGGCATTGATATTGTCTTTTTATTCCACTGTAAACTCCACAACTTTTCTAAGGGGCATTAAAACCATCTTGATAATCTACTGTGACATCCACGTCTCTTCAAAGGGGCATTAAAACCATCTTGTTAAACCACTCTGAACTCCACAGCTCTTCCAATGGGCATTAAAACCGTCCTATAAATCTACTGTAACCTCCACGTCTCTTCCACGGGGCATTGATATTGTCTTTTTATTCCACTGCAACCTCCACCACTCTTCCAAGGGGCATAAAAACCATCTTGTTAATCTACAGTGATTTCCACGTCTCTTCCACGGGGCATTGATATTTTCTTTTTATTCCACTGTAACCTCCACAACTCTTCCAAGGGGCATTAAAACCCTCTTGTTAAACCACTCTGTTCACCACCACTCTTCCAAGTGGCAATAAAACCGTCTTGTTAAGCTACTGTGACCTCCACGTCTCTTCCACGGTGCATTGATATTGTCTTTTTATTCCACTGCGACTTCCACCACTCTACGAATGGGCATGAAAACCGTCTAGTTAAGCTACTGTGAACTCCACGTCTCTTCCACGGGGCATTCATATAGTCTTTTTAATCCACTGTGACCTCCACCACTATTCCAAGGGGCTTTGAAATTGTCTTTTTATTCCACTGCAACCTCCACAACTCTTCCAAGGGGAAATAAAAGTGTCTTGTTAATCTACGGTGATCTCCACGTCTCTTCCACGGGGCATTGATATTTTCTTTTTATTCCACTGTTACCTCCACCACTTTCCCAAGTGGCATTAAATCCATCTACGTAAGCTACTGTGACCTTCACGTCTTTTCCAAGGAGAAATAAAGCCATCTTGTTAAGCTACTGTGACCTCCACGTCTCTTCCAAGGGGCATTAAAACCATATTTTTAAACCACTCTGAACTCCACAGCTTTTCCAAGGGGCATTAAAACCGTCCTGTTAAGCTACAATGACCTCCACGTCTCTTCCACGGTCCATTGATATTGTCTTTTTATTCCACTGCGACCTCCACCACTCTTACAAGGGGAATTAAAATCATCTTGTTAAGCTACTGTAACCTCCAAGACTCTACCTCGGGGCATTGATAATGTCTTTTTATTCCACTGCGACCTCCACCACTCTTCCAAGGGGCATGAAACCCGTCTTGTTAAGCTACTGTGACCTCCACGTCTCTTCCACGGGGCATTGATAGTGTTTTTTTATTTCAGTGCGACCTCCACCACTCTTCCAAGGGACATTAAAACAGTCTTGTTAAGCTACAATGACCTCCACGTCTCTTCCAAGGGGCATTAAAACAGTGTTTTTAAACCAAACTGAACTCCATCACTCTTCCAAGGGGCATTAAAACCATATCTTTAAGCTCATGTGACCTCCATGTCACTTCCATTGGTCATTGATATTGTCTTTTTATACCACTGCGACCTCCACCACTCTTCCAATTGGCAGTGATATTGTCTTTTTTTTCCACTGCTATCTCCACCCCTCTTTCAAGGGGCATTAAAACTGTATTGTTAAGCTACTGTGACTTCAACATCTCTTCCACGGGGCATTGATATTGTCTTTTTATTCCACTGTAACCTCCAACACTCTTCCAAGGGGCATTAAAACCGTCTTGTTAATCTACTGTGACCTCCACATCTCTTCCAAGGGGCATTAAAACCGTCTTGTTAAACCACTCTGAAATCTACAGCTCTTGCAAGAGGCAATAAAACCGTCTTATAAAGCTATTGTGACGTACACATCTCTTCCACGGGGCATTGATATTTTCTTTTAATTCCACTGCGACCTCCACCACTCTTTCAAGAGGCATTCAAACCGTCTTGTTAAGCTACTGTGACCAACACATCTCTTCCACGGGGTATTGATATTGTGTTTTTCTTTCACTGCGACCTCCGCCACTCTTCAAACGGGCATAGAAATTGTCTTTTTATTAAAATGAGAACTCCACCACTCTACCAAGGGTCATTAAAACCATCTTGTTAAGACTACTGTGACCTCCACATCTGTTCCACGGGGCAATGATATTGTCTTTTTAATCCACTGCGACCTCCCCCACTCTTCCAAGGGGCATTGATATTGTCTTTTTATTCCACTCCGACCTCTACCACTCTTCCAAGGGGCATAAAAACCATCTTGTTAAGCTACTGTGACCTCCACGTCTCTTCCAAGGGCATTGATATTGGCTTTTTATTCTACAGCGACCTCCAAGACTTTTTCAAGGGGCAAAAAAAACGTCCTGTTAAGCTACTGTAACCTCCACGTCTCTTCCACAGGGCAGTGATATTGTCTTAAAATTCTACTGCGACCTCCACCACTCTTTCATGGGGCATTAAAACCATCTTGTTAAGCTACTGTGACCTCCACTTCTCTTCCAAGGGGTACTGATATTGTTTTTTTATTCCACTGCGACCTCCACCACTCTTCCAAGGGGCATAAAAACCGTTTTGTTAATCTACTGTGATCTCAACGTCTCTTCCACGGGGCATTTATATTTTCTTTTTATTCCACTGTAACCTCCACCACTCTTCCAACGGGCATTAAACCCTCTTGTTAAGCTGCTGTGACCTCCACGTCTCTTCCACGGGGCATTCATATTGTCTTTTTATTCCACTATTACCTCCAACACTCTTCCAAGGGGCATTAAAACCATCTTGTTAAGCTACTGTGACCTCAACGTCTCTTTCAAGGGGCATAAAAACCATCTCGTTAAACCACTCTGTACTCCACCCTTCGTCCAAGGGGTATTAAAACCTTCTTGTTAAGCTACTGTGACTTCCACATCTCTTCCACGGGGCATTGATATTGTCTTTTTATTCCACTGTAAACTCCACAACTTTTCTAAGGGGCATTAAAACCGTCTTGATAATCTGCTGTGACATCCACGTCTCTTCAAAGGGGCATTAAAACCATCTTGTTAAACCACTCAGAACTTCACAGCTCTTCCTTGGGGCATTAAAACCGTCTTATAAAGCTACTGTGACCTCCACGTCTCTTCCAAGGAACATTGATATTGCCTTTTTATTCCACTGCGACCTCTAGCACTCTTCCAAGGAGCATTAAAACCTTCTTGTTAAGCTACTGTGACCTCCACGTCTCTTCCACGTGGTATTGATATTGTGTCTTTATTTCACTGCAACCTCCACCACTTTTCCAAGGGGCATTGATAATGTCTTTTTATTCCACTGCGACCTCCACCACTCTTCCAAGGGGCATAAAAACCATCTTGTTAATCTACTGTGATCTCCACATCTCTTCCACGGGGCATTGATATTTTCTTTTTTTTCCACTGCAACCTCCAACACTCTTCAAAGTGGCATTAAACCGTCTTTTTAAGCTAATATGACCTCCACGACTCTTCCACGGGGCATTGATATTGTCTTTTTATTCCACTGCGACCTTCTCCACTATTTCAATGGGCATTGATATTGAATTTTTATTGTACTGCGACCTCCACCACTCTTCCAAGGGGCAATAAAACCATATTTTTAAGCTACTGTGACCTCCTCGTCTCTTCCACGGGGCATTGATATTGTCTTTTTATTCCACTGCGACCTCCACCACTCTTCCAAGGGGAAATTATATTGTCTTTTTATTCCACTGCGACCTCCACCACTCTTCCAAGGGGCATAAAAACCATCTTGTTAATCTACTGTGATCTCCACATCTCTTCCACGGGGCATTGATATTTTCTTTTTTTTTCACTGCAACCTCCACCACTCTTCGAAGAGGCATTAAACTGTCTTTTTAAGCTACTATGACCTCCACGACTCTTCCACGGGGCAATGATATAGTCTTTTTATTGCACTGCGACCTTCACCACTCTTTCAATAGGCATTGATACTGAATTTTTATTGTACTGCGACCTCCACCACTCTTCCAAGGGGCATTAAAACCATATTTTTAAGCTACTGTGACCTCCTCGTCTCTTCCACGGGACATTGATATTGTCTTTTTTTTCAACTGCGACCTCCACCACTCTTCCAAGGGGCAATGATATTGTCTTTTTACTCCACTGCTATATCCACCACTCTTCCAATGGGCATTAAAACTGTCTTGTTAAGCTACTGTGCCTTCAACGTCTCTACCACGGGTCATTGATATTGTCTTTTTATTGCACTGTAACCTCCACCAGTCTTACAAGTGGCATTAAAACCGTCTTTTTAAACTACTGTGACCTCCACATCTCTTCCAAGAGGCATTAAAACTGTCTTGCTAAACCACTCTGAACTCTACAGCTCTTGCAAGAGGCATTAAAACCATCTCATAAAGCTACTGTGACCTCCACGTCTCTTCCACGGGGCATTGAAATTGCCTTTTTATTCCACTGCGACCTCCACCACTCTTTCAAGGGGCATTAAAACCGTCTTGTTAAGCTACTGTGACCTCCACATCTCTTCCACGGGGTATTGATATTGTGTTTTTATTTCACTGCGACCTCCACCACTCTTCCAAGGGGCATTGAAATGATCAATTTATTAAAATGAGACCACCACTCTACCAAGCGTCAATAAAACCGTCTTGTTAAGACTACTGTGACCTCCACGTCTGTTCTACGGGGCATTGATATTGTCTTTTTCATCCACTGCGACCTCCCCCACTCTTCCAAGGGGCATTGATATTGTCTTTTTATTCCACTGCGACCTCCACCACTCTTCCAAGGGGCATTAAAACTTTCTTGTTAATCTACTGTGACCTCCACGTCTCTTCCAAGGGGCATTGATATTGTCTCATTATTCCACTGTGACCTTCCCGAGTCTTCCAATGGACAATAAAACCATCTTTTTAAGCTACTGTAAACTCCACATCTCTTCTAAGGGGCATTAAAACCATCTTGTTAAAGCACTCAGAACTTCACAGCTCTTCCATGGGGCATTAAAACCGTCTTATAAAGCTACTGTGACCTCCACGTCTCTTCCATGGGGCATTGATATTGCCTTTTTATTCCACTGCGACCTCCAGCACTCTTCTAATGAGCATTAAAACCGTCTTGTTAAGCTACTGTGACCTCCACGTCTCTTCCACGTGGTGTTGATATTGTGTGTTTATTTCACTACAACCTCCACCACTTTTCCAAGGGGCATTGATATTGTCTTTTTATTCCACTGCGACCTCCACCACTCTTCCAAGGGGCATAAAACACATCTTCTTAATCTACTGTGATCTCCACATCTCTTCCACGGGGCATTGATATTTTCTTTTTTTTCCACTAAAACCTCCACCACTCTTCAAAGTGGCATTAAACCGTCTTTTTGAGCCACTATGACCTCCACGACTCTTCCACGGGGCATTGATATTGTCTTTTTATTCCACTGCGACCTTCTCCACTGTTTCAATGGGCATTGATATTGAATTTTTATTGTACTGCGACCTCCACCACTCTTCCAAGGGGCATTAAAGCCATATTTTTAAGCAACTGTGACCTCCTCGTCTCTTCCACGGGGCATTGATATTGTCTTTTTATTCCACTGCGACCTCCACCACTCTTCCAAGGGGCAATGATATTGTCTTTTTACTCCACTGCCTTCTCCACCACTCTTCCAACGGGCATTAAAACTGTCTTGTTAAGCTACTGTGACTTCAACATCTCTTCCAAGGTGCATTAAAATCGTCTTGTAAAAAATACTCTGAAATCTACAGCTCTTGCAACGGGCATTAAAACTGTTTTATAAAGCTACTGTGACCTCCACGTCTCTTCCACGGGGCATTGATATTGACTTTTTTTTCCATTGTAACCTCCACCACTCTTCCAAGGGGCATTAAAACCGTCTTGTTAATCTACTGTGACCTCCACATCTCTTCCAAGGGGCATTAAAACCGTCTTGTAAAAACTACTCTGAACTCTACAGCTCTTTCAAGCTGCATTAAAACCGTCTTGTTAAGCTACTGTGACCTCCAAATCTCTTCCACGGGGTATTGATATTGTGTTTTTATTTCACTGCGACCTCCAACACTCTTCCAAGGAGCATTGAAGTTATCTTTTTATTAAAATGAGACCTCCACCACTCTACCAAGGGTCATTAAAACCGTCTTGTTAAGACTACTGTGACCTCCACGTCTGTTACACGGGGCATTGATATTGCCTTTTTATTCTACAGCGACCTCCACCACTCTTCCAAGGGTTAATAAACCGTCTTTTTAAGCTACTGTGACCTTCACGTCTCTTTCACGGGGCACTGATACTGTCTTTTTATTCCACTGCGACCTCCACCACTCTTCCAAGGGGCAATAAAACCTTCTTGTTAAGCTACTGTTACCTCCACGTCTCTTCCACGGGGCATTGATATTGTCTTTTTATTCTACTGCGACCTCTAAGACTTTTCCAAGGGGCAATAAAACCGTCCTTTTAAGCAACTATAACCTCCACGTCTCTTCCACGGGGCAGTGATATTGTCATTAAATTCTACTGTGACCTCCACCACTCTTCCATGGGGCATTAAAACCATCTTGTTAAGCTACTGTGACCTCCACGTCTCTTCCAAGGGGCATTGATATTGTCTCATTATTCCACTGTGACCTTCCAGAGTCTTCCAAGGGGCAATAAAAACATCTTGTTAAGCTTCTGTAACCTCCACATCTCTTCTAAGGGGCATTAAAACCATCTTGTTAAACCACTCAGAACTTCACAGCTCTTCCATGGGGAATAAAAACCGTCTTATAAAGCTACTGTGACCTCCACGTCTCTTCCACGGGGCTTTTATATTACCTTTTTATTCCACTGCGACCTCCAGCACTCTTCCAAGGAGCATTAAAACCGTCTTGTTAAGATACTGTGACCTCCACGTCTCTTCCACGTGGTGGTGATATTGTGTCTTTATTTCACTGCAACCTCCACCACTTTTCCAAGGGGCATTGATATTGTCTTTTTATTCCACTGCGACCTCCACCACTCTTCCAAGCGGCATAAAAACCATCTTGTTAATCTACTGTGATCTCCACATCTCTTCCACGGGGCATTGATATTTTCTTTTTTTTCCACTGCAACCTCCACCACTCTTCGAAGAGGCATTAAGCCGTCTTTTTAAGCTACTATGACCTCCATGACTCTTCCACGGCGCATTGATATAGTCTTTTTATTCCACTGCGACCTTCACCACTCTTTCAATGGGCATTGATATTGAATTTTTATTGTACTGCGACCTCCACCACTCTTCCAAGGGGCATTAAAACCATGTTTTTAAGCTACTGTGACCTGCTCGTCTCTTCCACGGGACATTGATATTGTCTTTTTTTTCCACTGCGACCTCCACCACTCTTCCAAGGGGCAATGATATTGTCTTTTTAGTCCACTGCTATATCCACCACTCTTCCAATGGGCATTAAAACTGTCTTGTTAAGCTACTGTGCCTTCAAAGTCTCTTCCACGGGTCATTGATATTGTCTTTTTATTCCACTGTAACCTCCACCACTCTTCCAAGTGGCATTAAAACCGTCTTGTTAATCTACTGTGACCTCCACATCTCTTAAAAGGGGCATTAAAACCGTCTTGTTAAACCACTCTGAACTCTACAGCTCTTGCAAGGGGCATTAAAACCGTCTTATAAACCTACTGTGACCTCCACGTCTCTACCACGGGGCATTGACATTGCCTTTTTATTCCACTGCGACCTCCACCACTCTTTAAAGGGGCATTGAAATTATCTTTTTATTAAAATGAGACCTCCACCACTCTACCAAGCGTCATTAAAGCTGTCTTGTTAAGACTACTGTGACCTCCACGTCTGTTCCATGGGGCATTGATATTGTCTTTTTTATCCACTGCGACCTCCCCCACTCTTCCAAGGGGCATTGATATTGTCTTTTTATTCTGCAGCGACCTCCACCACTTTTCCAAGGGTTAATAAACCGTCTTTTTAAGCTACTGTGACCTTCACGTCTCTTTCACGGGGCATTGATATTGTTTTTTATTCCACTGTCACCTTTACCACTCTTCCAAGGGGCATTGATATTGTCTTTTTATTCCACTGCGACCTCCACCACTCTTCCAAGGGGCATTAAAACTTTCTTGTTAATCTATTGTGACCTCCACGTCTCTTCCAAGGGGCATTGGTATTGGCTTTTTATTCAACAGCGACCTCCAAGACTTTTTCAAGGGGCAAAAAATCCGTCCTGTTAAGCTACTGTAACCTCCACGTCTCTTCCACTGGGCAGTGATATTGTCTTTAAATTCTACTGCGACCTCCACCACTCTTCCATGGGGCATTAAAACCATTTTGTTTAGCTACTGTGACCTCCACTTCTCTTCCACGGGGTATTGATATTGTTTTTTTATTCCACTGCGACCTCCACCACTCTTCCAAGGGGCATAAAAACCGTTTTGTTAATCTACTGTGATCTCAACGTCTCTTCCACGGGGCATTTATATTTTCTTTTTATTCCACTGTAACCTCCACCACTCTTCCAACGGGCATTAAACCGTCTTGTTAAGCTGCTGTGACCTCCACGTCTCTTCCACGGGGCATTGATATTGTCTTTTTATTCCACTATTACCTCCATCACTCTTCCAAGGGACATTAAAACCATCTTGTTAAGCTACTGTGACCTCAACGTCTCTTTCAAGGGGCATAAAAACCATCTCGTTAAACCACTCTGTACTCCACCGTTCGTCCAAGGGGTATTAAAACCTTCTTGTTAAGCTACTGTGACCTCCACATCTCTTCCACGGGGCATTGATATTGTCTTTTTATACCACTGCGACCTCCACCACTCTTCCATGGGGCATTAAAACCTTCTTGTTAAGCTACTGTGACCTCCATGTCTCTTCCACCGGGCATTGATATTGTCTTTTTATTCCACTGTAAACTCCACAACTTTTCTAAGGGGCATTAAAACCATCTTGATAATCTACTGTGACATCCACGTCTCTTCAAAGGGGCATTAAAACCATCTTGTTAAACCACTCTGAACTCCACAGCTCTTCCAATGGGCATTAAAACCGTCCTATAAATCTACTGTAACCTCCACGTCTCTTCCACGGGGCATTGATATTGTCTTTTTATTCCACTGCAACCTCCACCACTCTTCCAAGGGGCATAAAAACCATCTTGTTAATCTACAGTGATTTCCACGTCTCTTCCACGGGGTATTGATATTTTCTTTTTATTCCACTGTAACCTCCACAACTCTTCCAAGGGGCATTAAAACCCTCTTGTTAAACCACTCTGTTCACCACCACTCTTCCAAGTGGCAATAAAACCGTCTTGTTAAGCTACTGTGACCTCCACGTCTCTTCCACGGTGAATTGATATTGTCTTTTTATTCCACTGCGACTTCCACCACTCTACGAATGGGCATGAAAACCGTCTAGTTAAGCTACTGTGAACTCCACGTCTCTTCCACGGGGCATTCATATAGTCTTTTTAATCCACTGTGACCTCCACCACTATTCCAAGGGGCTTTGAAATTGTCTTTTTATTCCACTGCAACCTCCACAACTCTTCCAAGGGGAAATAAAAGTGTCTTGTTAATCTACGGTGATCTCCACGTCTCTTCCACGGGGCATTGATATTTTCTTTTTATTCCACTGTTACCTCCACCACTTTCCCAAGTGGCATTAAATCCATCTACGTAAGCTACTGTGACCTTCACGTCTTTTCCAAGGAGAAATAAAGCCATCTTGTTAAGCTACTGTGACCTCCACGTCTCTTCCAAGGGGCATTAAAACCATATTTTTAAACCACTCTGAACTCCACAGCTTTTCCAAGGGGCATTAAAACCGTCCTGTTAAGCTACAATGACCTCCACGTCTCTTCCACGGTCCATTGATATTGTCTTTTTATTCCACTGCGACCTCCACCACTCTTACAAGGGGAATTAAAATCATCTTGTTAAGCTACTGTAACCTCCAAGACTCTACCTCGGGGCATTGATAATGTCTTTTTATTCCACTGCGACCTCCACCACTCTTCCAAGGGGCATGAAACCCGTCTTGTTAAGCTACTGTGACCTCCACGTCTCTTCCACGGGGCATTGATAGTGTTTTTTTATTTCAGTGCGACCTCCACCACTCTTCCAAGGGACATTAAAACAGTCTTGTTAAGCTACAATGACCTCCACGTCTCTTCCAAGGGGCATTAAAACAGTGTTGTTAAACCAAACTGAACTCCATCACTCTTCCAAGGGGCATTAAAACCATATCTTTAAGCTCATGTGACCTCCATGTCACTTCCATTGGTCATTGATATTGTCTTTTTACTCCACTGCGACCTCCACCACTCTTCCAATTGGCAGTGATATTGTCTTTTTTTTCCACCGCTATCTCCACCCCTCTTTCAAGGGGCATTAAAACTGTATTGTTAAGCTACTGTGACTTCAACATCTCTTCCACGGGGCATTGATATTGTCTTTTTATTCCACTGTAACCTCCAACACTCTTCCAAGGGGCATTAAAACCGTCTTGTTAATCTACTGTGACCTCCACATCTCTTCCAAGGGGCATTAAAACCGTCTTGTTAAACCACTCTGAAATCTACAGCTCTTGCAAGAGGCAATAAAACCGTCTTATAAAGCTATTGTGACGTACACATCTCTTCCACGGGGCATTGATATTTTCTTTTAATTCCACTGCGACCTCCACCACTCTTTCAAGAGGCATTAAAACCGTCTTGTTAAGCTACTGTGACCTACACATCTCTTCCACGGGGTATTGATATTGTGTTTTTCTTTCACTGCGACCTCCACCACTCTTCAAACGGGCATTGAAATTGTCTTTTTATTAAAATGAGAACTCCACCACTCTACCAAGGGTCATTAAAACCATCTTGTTAAGACTACTGTGACCTCCACATCTGTTCCACGGGGCAATGATATTGTCTTTTTAATCCACTGCGACCTCCCCCACTCTTCCAAGGGGCATTGATATTGTCTTTTTATTCCACTCCGACCTCTACCACTCTTCCAAGGGGCATAAAAACCATCTTGTTAAGCTACTGTGACCTCCACGTCTCTTCCACCGGGCATTAATATTGTCTTTTTATTCCACTGTAAATTCCACCACTTTTCGAAGGGGCATTAAAACCGTCTTGTTAATCTACTGTGACCTCCACGTCTCTTCCAAGGGGCATTTAAACCATCTTGTTAAACCACTCTGAACTCCACAGCTCTTCCAAGGGGCATTAAAACCGTCTTATAAAGCTACTGTGACCTCCATGTCTCTTTCTCGGGGCCTTGATATTGCCTTTTTATTCCACTGCGACCTCCATCACTCTTCCTAGGGGCAATAAAACCGTCTTGTTAAGATCCTGTGACCTTAACATATCCTCCATTGGTCATTGATATTGTCTTTTTATTCCTCTACGACCTCCACCACTCTTCCAAGGGACATTAAAACTGTCTTGTTAAGCTTCTGTGACCTCCACGTCTCTTCCACGGGGCATTGATATTGTCTTTTTATTCCACTGCGAACTACAACACTCTTACTTGGGGCATTGATATTGCCTTTTTATTCCACTGCGACCTCCACCACTATTCCAAGGGGCATTAAAACCATCTAATTAAGCTACTGTGACCTCCACGTCTCTTCCAAGGGGCATTAAAACCATCTTGTTAAGCTACTGTGACCTCCACGTCTCTTCCAAGGGGTATTAAAACCGTTTTGTTATATCACTCTGAACTCGACAGCTCTTCCAAGGGACATTAAATCCATCTTCTTAACCTACTGTAACCTCCACCACTTTTCCAAGGGGCATTAAAACAGTCCTGTTAAGCTACTTTGACCTCCACGTCTCTTCCATGGGGCATTAAAACCGTCTTGCTAAGACTTCTGTGATCTCCACGTCTCTTCCACAGGGCATTGATTTTGTCTTTTTAATACACTGCGACCTCCACCACTCTTCCAAGGGGCATTGATATTGTCTTTTTATTCCACTGTGACCTCCACATCTCTTCCAAGGGGAAATAAAACTGTCTTGTTAATATACTGTGATCTCCACGTCTCTTCCACGGGACATTGATATTTTCTTTTTATTCCACTGTAACCTCCACCACTCTTCCAAGGGGCATTAAAACCATTTTGTTAAGCTACTGTGACCTCTATGTCTTTAACAAGGGGCATTAAAACCGTTTTGTTAAACCACTCTGAACTCCAAAGCTCTTCCAAGGGGCATTAAAACCGTATTGTTAAGCTACTGTGACCTCCACATCTCTTCCACGGGGCATTGATATATTTTTTTATTCTACTGCGACCTTCACCACCCTACCAAGGGGCATTAAATCAGTCTTGTTAAGATACAGTGACCTCCACGTCTCTTCCATGGGGCATTGATATTGTCTTTTTAATCCATTGT
The DNA here is from genome assembly GCF_046119375.1 of Phyllobates terribilis. NCBI lineage: Eukaryota > Metazoa > Chordata > Amphibia > Anura > Dendrobatidae > Phyllobates > Phyllobates terribilis. The sequence goes on along the minus strand of NW_027363651.1, from coordinate 333,065 downwards.
AACCTCCACCACTCTTCCAAGGGGCATTAAAACCATCTCGTTAAACCACTCTGTACTCCACCATTCGTCCAAGGGGCAATAAAACCTTCTTGTTAAGCTACTGTGACCTCCACATCTCTTCCACGGGGCATTGATATTGCCTTTTTATTCCCTGCGACCTCCATGACTTTTCCAAGGGACAAAAAAAACGTTTTGTTAAGCTACTGTGACCTCCACGTTTCTTCAAATGGGCATTAAAAGGGGCATTAAAACCATCTTCGTTAAGCTACTGTGACCTCTACGTCTCTTCCACGGTGCATTGATATTTTCTTTTTATTCCACTGAGACCTCCACCACTCTTCCAAGGGGCATAAAAACCATCTTGTTATTCTACAGTGATCTCCACGTCTCTTCCACTGTGCATTGATATTTTCTTTTTATTCCACTGTAGCCTCCACCACTCGTCCAAGGGGCATTAAAGCGTCTTGTTAAGCCACTGTGACCTCCACGTCTCTTCCACGGGGCATTGATATTGTCTTTTTATTCCACTGCGACCTCCACCACTCTTCCAATTGGCAATAAAACCTTCTTGTTAAGCTACTGTGACGTCCACATCTCTTGCACGGGGCATTCATATAGTCTTTTATTCCACTGTAACCTTCACCACTTTTCCAAAGGGCATTAAATCCGTCTTGTTAAGCTATTGTGACCTCCACGTCTCATCCAAGTGGCATTGAAACGGTCTTGTTAGACCACTCTGAACTCCACAGCTCTTCCAAAGGGCATTTAAACCGTCTTGTTAAGCTACTGTGACCTCCACATCTCTTCCACGGGGCATTGATATAGTGTTTTTATTCCACTGCGACCTAGACCACTCTTCCAAGGTGCATTAAAACCATCTTGCTTAACTACTATGACCTCCAGGTCTCTTCTTGTTCCATTTATATTGTCTTTTTATTCCACTGCGATCTCCACCACTCTTCCAAGGGGAATTAAAACCATCTTTTTAAGGTAATGTGACCCCAACGTCTCTTCCTCGGGACATTGATATTGTCTTTTTATTCCACTTCAACCTCCACCACTCTTACAAGGGGCGTTAAAACCGTCTTGTTAAGCTCCTGTGACTTCCACTTCTCTTCCATTCGTCATTGATATTGTCTTTTTATTCCACTGCGACCTCCACCACTCTTCCAAGGGGCATTAAAACCATCTTGTTAAGCTACTGTGACCTCCACGTCCCTTCCTCGGGGCATTGATATTGTCTTTTTATTCCACTGCGACCTCCACCACTCTTCCGAGGGGCATTAAAACTGTCTTGTTAAGCTTCTGTGACCTCCACGTCTCTTCCACGGGGCATTGATATTGCCTTTTTATTCCACTACGACCTCCACCACTCTTCCTAGTGTCATGAAGCTACTGTGACCTCCATGTCTCTTACAAGGGGCATTAAAACCATATTGTTAAGCTACAGTGACCTCCACATCTCTTCCATGGGGCATTGATATTGTCTTTTTATTCCACTGCGACCTCCACCACTATTCCGAAGGGCCATAAAACTGTCTTGATAAGCTACTGTGACCATCACGTCTCTTGCACAGTGCATTGATATTGTCTTTTTATTACACTGCAACCTCCACCACTCTTCGAAGGGGCATTAAAACCATCTTGTTAAGCTACTGTGACCTCCACATCTCTTCCACAGGGCATTCATATAGTCCTTTTATTCCACTGTAACCTCCACCACTTTTCCAAGGGGTACTAAATCCGTCTTGTTAAGCTACTGTGACCTCCACGTCTCTTCCACGGTCCATTGAAATTGACTTTTTATTCCACTGCGACCTCCACCACTCTTCCAAGGGGAATTAAAACCATCTTGTTAAGCTTCTGTGACCTCCACGTCCCTTCCTTGGGGCATTGATACTGTCTTTTTATTCCACTGCCACCTCCACCACTCTTGCAAGTGCATTAAAACTCTCTTGTTAAGCTACTGTGACCTCCACGTTACTTCCATGGGGCATTAAAACAGTCTTGTTAAACCACTCTGAACTCCAGCACTTTTCTAATCATCATTAAAACCGTCTTTTTAAGCTCCACTTCTCTTCCAATGGTCATTGATATTGTCTTTTTATTCCACTGCAACCTCCACCACTCTTTCAAGGGGCATGATATTGTCTTTTTATTCCACTGCGACCTCCAGCACTCTTCCAAGGGGCATTAAAACTGTCTTGTTAAGCTATTGTGACCTCCAAGTCTCTTACATGGGGCATTGATTTTGTCTTTTTATTCCACTGTAACCTCCACCACTCTTCCAAGGGGCATTAAAACAATCTTGTTAAGCTACTGTGACCTCCACATCTCTTCCAAGGGGCATGTAGATTGTCTTTTAATTCCACTGCAACCTCCAACACCCTTCCAAGGGGCAATAAAACCATCTTGTTAAGCTACTGTGTCCTCCACGTCTCTTCCACGGGGCAGTGATATGGTATTTTTATTCCACTGCGACGTCCACCACTCTACCAAGGGGCATTGATATTGATTTTTATTTCACTGCGACCTCCACCACTCTTCCAAGGGGAATAAAAACCGTCTTGTAAATCTACTCTGATTTCCACATCTCTTCCACGGGGCAATGATATTTTCTATTTATTCCACAGTAACCTCCACCACTCTTCCAAGGGGCATTAAAACATCTTGTTAAGATACTGTGACCTCCACGTCTCTTCCACGGGGCATTGACATTGTCTTTTTATTCCACTGTAACCTCCACCACTCTTCCAAGGGGCATTAAAACCATCTTGTTAAGCTACTGTGACCTCCACATCTCTTCCATGGGGCATTGATATTGTCTTTTTATTCCACTGCGGCCTACACCACTCTTCCAAGGGCCAATAAAACTGTCTTGTTAAGCTACTGTGACCATCACGTCTTTTGCACTTTGCATTCTTATTATCTTATTATTACTCTGCGACCTCGACCATTCTTCGAAGGGGCATTAAAACCGTCTTGTTAAGCTACTGTGACCTCCACGTCTCTTACTCAGGGCATTCATATTGTCTTTTTATTCGACTGTAACCTCCACCACTTTTCGAAGGGGCATTGAATCCGTCTTGTTAAGCTACTGTGACCTCTACGTCTCATCCAAGGGGCATTAAAATCATCTTATTAAACCACTCTGAACTCCACAGCTCTTCCAAGGGGCATTAAAACCGTCTTGTTAAGCTACTGTGACCTCCACGTCTCTTCCACCGGGCATTGATATTGTCTTTTATTTCCACTGCAACCTCCACCACTATTCCAAGGGGCATTGATATTGTCTTTTTATTCCACTGCGACCTCCACCACTCTTCCAAGGGGCATTAAAACTGTCTTGATAAAACTACTGTGACCTCCATGTCACTTCCATGGGGCATTGATATTGTCTTTTTATTCCACTGCGACTTCCACTACTCTGCCACGGGGCATTAAAACCATCTTGTTAAGCTACTGTAACCTCCACGTCTCTTCTATGGGGCATTGATATTCTCTTTTTGTTCAACTGTTACCTCCACCACTCTTCCAATGGGCATTAAAACCATCTAGTTAAGCTACTGTGACCTCCACGTCTCTTCCAAGGGGCATTAAAACCGTCTTGTTAATCTACTGTGAATTCCACATTTCTTAAAAGGGGCATTAATACCGTCTTGTTAAACAACTCTGAACTCCACAGCTCTTCCAAGGTGCATTAAAACGTATTGTTAAGCTACACTAACCTTCACATCTCTTCCATAGAGCATGGATATTGTCTTTTTATTCCACTCTAACCTCCACCAATCTTCCAAGGGGCATTAAAACCGTCTTGTTAAACCACTCTGAACTCCACAGCTCTTCCAAGGGGCATAAAAACCATCTTGTTAAGCTACTGTGACCTCCACAACTCTTCCAAGGGGCATTAAAACTGTCTTGATAAAACTACTGTGACCTCCCCGTCTATTCCACGGGGCATTCATATTGTCTTTTTATTTCACACAGAACTCCACCACTCTACCAAGAGGCAATAAAACTGTCTTGTTAAGCTACTGTGACCTCCAAGTCTCTTCCACGGGGGCATTGATATTGTCTTTTTAATCCACTGTATCCTCCACCACTTTTCCAAGTGGCATTAAAATGTCTTGTTAAGCTACTGTGACCTTCACGTCTCTTCCACGGGGCATTGATATTGTCTTTTTATTCCACTGTATCCTCCACCACTTTTCCAAGTGGCATTAAAACGTCTTGTTAAGCTACTGTGACCTCCACATCTCTTCCACGGGGCATTGATATTGTCTTTATATTCCACTGCGACATCCACCACTTTTCCAAGGGGCATTGATATTGTCTTTTTATTCCACCACAACCTCCACCACCCTACCAAGGGGCATTAAAACCGTCTTGTTAAGCTTCTGTGAACTCCACGTCTCTTTCACGGTGCATTGATATTGTCTCTTAATTCCACTGTAATCTCCATCACTCTTCCAAGAGGCATTGAAATCATCTTGTTAAGCTACTGTGACCTCCACGTCTATTCAAAGGGGCATTAAAACATCTTGTTTACCCACTCTGAACTCCACAGCTCTTCTTATAAAGCTACTGTGACCTCAACTTCTCTTCCACGGGGCATTGATATTGTCTTTTTATTCCAGTGCTACCTCCATTACTCTTCCAAGGGGCATTAAAACCATCTTGATAAGCTACTGTGAACTCCACTTCTCTTCCACGGGGTATTGATATTGTCTTTTTATTTCACTGCGACCTCCACAACTCATCCAAGGGGCATTGATATTGTCTTTTTAATCCAATGAGAACACCACCACTCTTCCAAGGGGCATTGATATTTTTTTTTTATTCCACTGTAACCTCCACCACTCTTCCAAGGGGCATTAAACCGTCTTGTTAAGCTACTCTGACCTCCACGTCTCTTCCACGGGGCATTAAAACCGTCTTGTTAAGCTACAGTGACCTCCTCGTCTTTTCCACAGGGCAATGATATTGTCTTTTTATTCCAATAAGACCTTCACCACTCTTCCAAGGGGCATTAAAACCGTCTTGTTAATCTACTGTGACCTCCACGTCTCTTCCAAGGGGCAGTGATATTTTCTTTTTATTCCACTGCGACCTCCAACACTCTTCCATGGGGAATTAAAACCGTCTTGTTAAGCTACACTGACCTCCATGACTCTTCCACGGGGCAGTGATATTGTCTATTTATTCCACTGCGACCTCCACCACTCTTCCAAGGGGCATTAAAAACGTCTTGTTAAGCTACACTTACCTCCACGTCTCTTCAACGGGGCATTGATATTGTCTTTTTATTTCACTGCGACCTCCAACACACTTCCAAGATTCATTAAAACCATCTTGTTAAACCACTCTGAGCTCCTCAGCTCTTCCAAGGGGCTTTAAAACCGTCTTGTTAAGCTGCAGTGACCTCCACGTCTCTTCCACGTGGCATTGATATTGTCTTTTTATTCCACAGCGACATCCACCACTCTTCCAAGGGGCATTAAAACCATCTTGTTAAGCTTCTGTGACATCCATGTCTCTTCCACAGGGCATTGATATTGTCATTTTATTCCAATGCGAAACCAACCATTCTTGCAAGTGGCATTAAAACTGACTTGTCAAGCTACTGTGACCTACACGTCTCTTCCCCGGGGCATTGATATTGTCAATATATTCCACAGCGACATCCACCACTACTCCAAGGGGCATTAAAACTGTCTTGTTAAGCAACTGTAACCACCACGTCTCTTTCATGGGGCATTGATATTGTCTTTTTATTCCAATGCGACCCCAACCATTCTTCCAAGTGGCATTAAAACCGTCTTGTTAAGCTACTGTGACCTCCACGTATCTTCCACGGGGCATTGATATTGTCTATTTATTCCACAGCGACATCCACCACTCTTCGAAGAGGCATTAAAACCACCTTGTTAGACTACTGTGACCTCCACGTCTCTTCCTCGGGGCATTGTTATTGTTTTTTTATTTCACTGTAACCTCCACCACTCTTCCAAGGGGCATTAAAACTGTCTTGTTAAGCTACTGTTACCTCCACGTCTCTTCCACGGTGCATTGATATTGTCTTTTTATTCCATTGCGACCTCCACCACTCTCCCAAGGGGTATTGATATTGTCTTTTTATTCCTCTGCGACCTCCATTATTCTTACAAGGGGCATTAAAACCGTCTTTTTAAGCTTCGATCTCCACGTCTCTTCCAAGGGCCATAGATATTGTCTTTTTATTCCACTGTAACCTCCACCACTCTTCCAAGGGGCATTAAAACCGGATTGTTAAGCTACTGTGACCTCCACGTCTCTTCCAATGGGCATTAATATTGTCCTTATATTCCATTGCGACCTCCACCACTCTTCCAAGGGTCATTGATATTGTCTTTTTATTCCATTGCGACCTTCACTAATCTTCGAAGGGGCATTAAAACCATCTTGTTAAGCTACTGTGATCTCCACGTCTCTTCCACGGGGCATTGATATTGTATTTTTATTCCACTGTAGCCTCCATCACTCTTCCAATTGGCATTAATACCGTCTTGTTAAGCTACTGTAAACAATGGTGCAGCGGTCTCAGGGAGCGCCAAAGGAATACTGGACAATTTAAGAGATGGCAACCGACTTTTATTCTTCCTCCAATGCCACTGCCACAACGCGTTTCAACGGTCTAAGCCATCTTCATCAGGTGGAGATGGCTTAGACCGTTGAAACACGTTGTGGCAGTGGTATTGGAGGAAGAATAAAAGTTGGTTGCCATCTATTAAATTGTCCAGTATTCATTTGGCGCTCCCTGAGACCGCTGCACCATTGTTTACTTGTTAAATATCTCCATACGGAGCTAAAGCGGCAGGAGCAGCCGGGCATATTTGGATGTTTGAGGACCTGCGGTTATCCAGCCACCGGGTTAAACTACTGAGGACCTGCGGTGATGTGGTATCTGGTCCAGCAGGATCGTGTGACCACTTGAGGAGCACGGAGTTGCGAGGCAAACACCGACAGGGTGGTACTACAAATAGAGGTGACCCGGAGCCTCATTAATCACACGCTTAATCTTGGTTGTGTAGACGTACACAACCATTACAGGTGAGTGCAGTGGCACTTTTTAAATTATATAAATAGCCCTGTGAGTCTACACATGCGCCCTTTCTTTTCTTTTCACTTGTTAAGCTACTGTGACCTACATATCTCTTCCATGGGGCATTAAAACCATCTTGTTAAACTACTTTGAAATCCACAGCTCTTCCAACGGGCATTAAAGCGTATTGGAAAGCTATGGTGAACTCCCCGTCTCTTCCACGGGGCATTGGTATTGTATTTTTATTCAACAGACCTCCACCACTCTTCAAGTTGCATTAAAACTGTCTTGTTAAGCTACTGTGACCTCCACGTCTCTTACACGGACCATTGATATTGTCTTTTATTTCCACTCCGACCTCCACCACTCTTCGAGGGGCATTAAAACCGTCTCGTTAAACCACTCTGTACACCACAGCTATTCCAAGGGGCATTAAAACCGTCTTATAAAGCTTCTGTGACCTCCACGTCTCTTACTCGGGGCATTGATATTGTCTTTTTTTTCCACTGCAACCTCCACCACTATTCAAAGGGGCATTGATATTGTCTTTTTATTCTACAGCGACCTCCATCACTCTTCCAAGGGGCATTAAAACTGTCTTGATAAGACACTGTGACCTCCACGTCTCATCCACGGGGCATTCATATAGTCTTTTTATTCCACTGTAACATCCACCACTTTTCCAAGGGGCATTAAATACATCATGTAAGCTAATGTGACCTCCACGTCTCATCCAAAGGGCATTAAAACAGTCTTGTTAAGCTGCTGTGACCTCCACATCTCTTCCACAGGGCATTGATATTGTCTTTTTACTCCACTGCCACCTCCACCACTCTTCCAAGGGGCACTTAAACAGTCTTGTTAAGCTACTGTGACCTCCATATCTCTTACATGGGGCATTGATATTGTTTTTTTATTCCACTGCCCCTACCACCACTCTTCCAAGGGGTAAAAAAACCGTCTTGTTAACCTACTGTGACCTCCACGTCTCTTCCACGGGGCATTGATATTGTCATTTTATTCCACTGCGACCTCCACCACACTTCCACGGGGCACTAAAACCGAAATGTGAAGATACTGTGACCTCCACGTCTCTTAAACGGGGCATTGATATTGTCTTGTTATTCCACTGCGACCTCTATCACTCTTCCAAGGGTCAATGATATTGTCTTTTTATTCCATTGCGACCTTCACCAATCTTCCAAGGGGCATTAAAACCACATTGTTAAGCTACTGTGATCTCCACGTCTCTTCCACGGGGCATTGATATTGTACTTTTATTCCACTGTAACCTCCACCACTCTTCCAATTGGCATTAATACCGTCTTGTTAAGCTACTGTGACCTACATGTCTCTTCCAAGGGGCATTAAAACCATCTTGTTAAACTACTTTGAAATCCACAGCTCTTCCAAGGGGCATTACAAGCGTCTTGGTAAGCTATGGTGACCTCCCCGTCTCTTCCACGGGGCATTGGTATTGTATTTTTATTCAACAGACCTCCACCACTCTTCAAGTTGCATTAAAACTGTCTTGTTAAGCTCCTGTGACCTACACGTCTCTTCCACGGAGCATTGATATTGTCTTTTATTTCCACTCCGACCTCCACCACTCTTCGAGGGGCATTAAAACCGTCTTGTTAAACCACTCTGTACACCACAGCTATTCCAAACGGCATTAAAACCGTCTTATAAAGCTTCAGTGACCTCCACGTATCTTACTCGGGGCATTGATATTGTCTTTTTTTTCCACTGCAACCTCCACCACTATTCAAAGGAGCATTGATATTGTCTTTTTATTCTACTGCGACCTCCATCACTCTTCTAAGGGGCATTAAAACTGTCTTGATAAAACTACTGTGACCTCCACGTCTCTTCCATGGGGCATTGATATTGTCTTTTTATTCCACTACGACCTCCACTACCCTTCCAAGGGGCATTGATATTGTCTTTTTACTCCACTGCAACCTCCACCACTATTCCAAGGGGCATTGATATTGTCTTTTTATTCCACTGCGACTTCCACTACTCTGCCAAGGGCATTAAAACCATCTTGTTAAGCTACTGTAACCTCCACGTCTCTTCCATTGGGCATTGATATTCTCTTTTTGTTCAACTGTTACCTCCACCACTCTTCTAAGAGTCATTAAAACCATATAGTTAAGCTACTGTGACCTCCACGTCTCTTCCAGGGGCATTAAAACCATCTTGTTAATCTACTGTGACTTCCACATCTCTTAAAAGGGGCATTAAAACCGTCTTGTTAAACAACTCTAAACTCCACAGCTTTTCCAAGGGGCGTTAAAACGTCTTGTTAAGCTACACTTACCTCCACATCTCTTCCTCGGAGCATGGATATTGTCTTTTTTTTCCACTGTAAGCTCCACCACTCTTCCAAGGGGCATTAAAACCATCTTGTTAAGCTACTGTGACCTCCACGTCTCTTCCAAGGGGCATAAAAACCATCTTGTTAAACCACTCTGAACTCCACAGCTCTTCCAAGGGGCATTAAAACCGTCTTGTTAAGCTACTGTGACCTCCATAACTCTTCCACGGGGCATTGATATTGTCTTTTTATTCCACTGCGTCCTCCACCCCTCTTCGAAGGGGAATTAAAACCATATCGATAAGACACTGTGACCTCCACGTCTCATCCACGGGGCATTCATATAGTCTTTTTATTCCATTGTAACATCCACCACTTTTCCAAGGGGCATTAAATACGTCATGTAAGCTAATGTGACCTCCACGTCTCATCCAACGGGCATTAAAACAGTCTTGTTAAGCTGCTGTGACCTCCACATCTCTTCCACGGGGCATTGATATTGTTTTTTTATTCCACTGCCCCTACCACCACTATTCCAAGGGGCAAAAAAAACATCTTGTTAAGCTACTGTGACCTCCACGTCTCTTCCACGGGGCATTGATATTGTCATTTTATACCACTGCGACCTCCACCACACTTCCACGGGGCACTAAAACCGAAATGTGAAGATACTGTGACCTCCATGTCTCTTAAACGGGTCATTGATATTGTCTTGTTATTCCACTGCGACCTCCATCACTCTTCCAAGAGTCATTGATATTGTCTTTTTATTCCACTGCGACCTCCACCACTCTTCCAAGAGCATTAAAACTGTCTTGTTAAGCTACTGTGAACTCCACGTCTCTTCCACGGGGGCATTGATATTGTCTTTTTATTCCACTGTATCCTCCACCATTTTTCCAAGTGGCATTAAAACGTCTTGTTAAGCTACTGTGACCTCCACGTCTCTTCCACGGGGCATTGATATTGTCTTTATATTCCACTGCGAACTCCACCACTCTTCCAAGGGGCATTGATATTGTCTTTTTATTCCAGCGCAACCTCCACCACTCTACCAAGGGGCATTAAAACCGTCTTGTTAAGCTACTGTGAACTCCACGTCTCTTTCACAGGGCATTGATATTGTCTCTTAATTCCACTGTAATCTCCATCACTCTTCCAAGAGGCATTGAAATCATCTTGTTAAGCTACTGTGACCTCCACGTCTATTCAAAGGGGCATTAAAACCATCTTGTTAAACCACTCTGCACTCCACAGCTCTTCCCAGGGGCATTAAAACCGTCTTATAAAGCTACTGTGACCTCCACATCTCTACCAAGGGGCATAAAAACCGTCTTGTTAAACCACTCTGAACTCCACAGCTCTTCCAAGGGGCATTAAAGCCATCTTGTTAAGCTACTGTGACCTCCACAACTCTTCCACGGGGCATTAATATTGTCTTTTTATTCCACTGTGACCTCCACCACTCTTCCAAGGGGCATTAAAACCGTCTTGTTAAAACTACTGTGACCTCAACGTCTCTTCCACGGGGCATTGATATTTTCTTTTTTATTCCAATGTAACCTCCACCACTCTTCCAAGTAGCATTAAACCGTCTTATTAAGCTACTCTGACCTCCACGTCTCTTCCACGGGGCATTAAAACCGTCGTGTTAAGCTACAGTGACCTCCACGTCTTTTCCACGGGGCAATGATATTGTCTTTTTATTCCACTAAGATCTCCACCACTCTTCCAAGGGGCATTAAAACCGTCTTGTTAATCTACTGTGACCTCCACGTCTCTTCCATTGGGCATTGATATTCTCTTTTTGTTCAACTGTTACCTCCACCACTCTTCTAAGAGTCATTAAAACCATATAGTTAAGCTACTGTGACCTCCACGTCTCTTCCAGGGGCATTAAAACCATCTTGTTAATCTACTGTGACTTCCACATCTCTTAAAAGGGGCATTAAAACCGTCTTGTTAAACAACTCTAAACTCCACAGCTTTTCCAAGGGGCGTTAAAACGTCTTGTTAAGCTACACTTACCTCCACATCTCTTCCTCGGAGCATGGATATTGTCTTTTTTTTCCACTGTAAGCTCCACCACTCTTCCAAGGGGCATTAAAACCATCTTGTTAAGCTACTGTGACCTCCACGTCTCTTCCAAGGGGCATAAAAACCATCTTGTTAAACCACTCTGAACTCCACAGCTCTTCCAAGGGGCATTAAAACCGTCTTGTTAAGCTACTGTGACCTCCATAACTCTTCCACGGGGCATTGATATTGTCTTTTTATTCCACTGCGTCCTCCACCCCTCTTCGAAGGGGAATTAAAACCATATCGATAAGACACTGTGACCTCCACGTCTCATCCACGGGGCATTCATATAGTCTTTTTATTCCATTGTAACATCCACCACTTTTCCAAGGGGCATTAAATACGTCATGTAAGCTAATGTGACCTCCACGTCTCATCCAACGGGCATTAAAACAGTCTTGTTAAGCTGCTGTGACCTCCACATCTCTTCCACGGGGCATTGATATTGTTTTTTTATTCCACTGCCCCTACCACCACTATTCCAAGGGGCAAAAAAAACATCTTGTTAAGCTACTGTGACCTCCACGTCTCTTCCACGGGGCATTGATATTGTCATTTTATACCACTGCGACCTCCACCACACTTCCACGGGGCACTAAAACCGAAATGTGAAGATACTGTGACCTCCATGTCTCTTAAACGGGTCATTGATATTGTCTTGTTATTCCACTGCGACCTCCATCACTCTTCCAAGAGTCATTGATATTGTCTTTTTATTCCACTGCGACCTCCACCACTCTTCCAAGAGCATTAAAACTGTCTTGTTAAGCTACTGTGAACTCCACGTCTCTTCCACGGGGGCATTGATATTGTCTTTTTATTCCACTGTATCCTCCACCATTTTTCCAAGTGGCATTAAAACGTCTTGTTAAGCTACTGTGACCTCCACGTCTCTTCCACGGGGCATTGATATTGTCTTTATATTCCACTGCGAACTCCACCACTCTTCCAAGGGGCATTGATATTGTCTTTTTATTCCAGCGCAACCTCCACCACTCTACCAAGGGGCATTAAAACCGTCTTGTTAAGCTACTGTGAACTCCACGTCTCTTTCACAGGGCATTGATATTGTCTCTTAATTCCACTGTAATCTCCATCACTCTTCCAAGAGGCATTGAAATCATCTTGTTAAGCTACTGTGACCTCCACGTCTATTCAAAGGGGCATTAAAACCATCTTGTTAAACCACTCTGCACTCCACAGCTCTTCCCAGGGGCATTAAAACCGTCTTATAAAGCTACTGTGACCTCCACATCTCTACCAAGGGGCATAAAAACCGTCTTGTTAAACCACTCTGAACTCCACAGCTCTTCCAAGGGGCATTAAAGCCATCTTGTTAAGCTACTGTGACCTCCACAACTCTTCAACGGGGCATTAATATTGTCTTTTTATTCCACTGCGACCTCCACTACTCTTCCAAGGGGCATTAAAACCATCTTGATAAGCTACTGTGACCTCCACTTCTCTTCCACGGGGTATTAATATTGTCTTTTTATTTCACTGCGACATCCACAACTCATCCAAGGGGCATTGATATTGTCTTTTTAATCCACTGTGACCTCCACCACTCTTCCAAGGGGCATTAAAACCGTCTTGTTAAAACTACTGTGACCTCAACGTCTCTTCCACGGGGCATTGATATTTTCTTTTTTATTCCAATGTAACCTCCACCACTCTTCCAAGTAGCATTAAACCGTCTTATTAAGCTACTCTGACCTCCACGTCTCTTCCACGGGGCATTAAAACCGTCGTGTTAAGCTACAGTGACCTCCACGTCTTTTCCACGGGGCAATGATATTGTCTTTTTATTCCACTAAGATCTCCACCACTCTTCCAAGGGGCATTAAAACCGTCTTGTTAATCTACTGTGACCTCCACGTCTCTTCCACGGGTCAGTGATATTGTCTATTTTTTCCACTGCGTCCTCCGCCACTCTTCCAATGGGCATTAAAACCGTCTTGTTAAGCTACACTGACCTCCACGTCTCTTCAACGGGGCATTGATATTGTCTTTTTATTCAACTGCGACCTCCAACACACTTCCAAGGGGTATTAAAACCATCTTGTTAAACCACTCTGAACTCCTCAGCTCTTCCAATGGGCATTAAAACCGTCTTGTTAAGCTTCTGTGACCTCCACGTCTCTTCCACGTGGCATTGATATTGTCTTTTTATTCCACATCAACATCCACTACTCTTCCAAGGGGCATTAAAACCATCTTGTTAAGCTTTTGTGACATCCATGTCTCTTCCACGGGGCATTGATATAGTCTTTTTATTCCAATGCGACCCCAACCTTTCTTCCAAGTGGCATTAAAACCGCCTTGTTAAGCTACTGTGACCTCCACGTCTCTTCCCCGGGGCATTGATATTGTCAATATATTCCACAGCGACATCCACCACTCCTCCAAGGGGCATTAAAACCATCTTGTTAAGCAACTGTGACCTCCATGTCTCTTACATGGGGCATTGATATTGTCTTTTTATACCAATGCGACCCCAACCATTCTTCCAAGTGGCATTAAAACCGTCTTGTTAAGCTACTGTGACCTCCACGTATCTTCCATGGGGCATTGATATTGTCTATTTATTCCACAACGACAACCACCACTCTTCCAAGGGGCATTAAAACCGTCTTGTTAAGCAACTGTGACCTTTACGTCTCTTACACGGGGCATTGATATTGTCTTTTTATTCCACTACGACCTCCACCACTCTTCGAAGGGGAATTAAAACCAACTTGTTAAGCTACTGTGACCTCCACGTCTCTTCCACGGGGCATTAAAACCATCTTGTTAAACCACTCTGAACTCCACAGCTCTTCAAAGGGGAATTAAAACTGTCTTGTTAAGCTACTGTGACCTCCACGTCTCTTTCATGGGGCAATGATATTGTCTTTTTATTCCACATCGACCTCCACCACTCTTCCAAGTGGCATTAAAACCGTCTTGTTAAGCTACTGTTACCTCCACGTCTCTTCCACGGGTCATTGATATTGTCTTTTTATTCCATTGCGACCTCCAGCACTCTCCCAAGGGGAATTGAAATTGTCTTTTTATTCCTCTGCGACCTCCACCACTCTTCCAAGGGGCATTAAAACCGTCTTTTTAAACTTCTATCTCCACGTCTCTTCCAAGAATCATTGATATTGTCTTTATTCCACTGTAACCTCCACCACTCCTCCAAGGGGCATTAAAACCCTCTTTTTAAGCTACTATCTCTATGTCTCTTCCACGTGGCATTGATATTGTCTTTTTATTCCACTGTAACCTCCACCACTCTTCCAAGGCGCATTGAAACCAGCTTGTTAAGCTACTGTGACCTCCACGTCTCTTCCACGGGGCACTGATATTGTCCTTTTTTTCCACAGCGACCTCCACCACTCTTCCAAGGGGCATTGATATTGTCTTTTTATTCCACAGAGACCTCCACCACTCTTCCAAGGGGCATTAAAACCATCTTGTTAAGCTACGGTGACCTCCAGTTGTCTTTCACGGGGCATTGATATTGTCTTTTTATTCCACTGCGACCTCCAGCACTCTTCCAATGGCCATTAAAACCATCTTGTTAGGCTACTGTGACCTCCACGTCTCTTCCACAGGGCATTGATATTGTCTTTTTATTCCACTGTGACCTCCACCACTCTTTCAAGGGACCAAGCAATGTGAACTGAGATTGTTATATTGTTATATATTGTTATTGTTATATTACTTCTTAGCTTGTGCAATAAAAACATGTATCTAGAGAGTAAGTTTCTTCAAAATGATCTGGTTCTTTAACACTGGCCCATCGCTGTTGTTTAATAGTCTGTTTCGACAGGCCGACCACGCTTCCCTAGCTCACAGAACAATCATTAATATGTTATTCTGTGAGCATATAATACCATTGTTGTTGGCCGCACATGTTCTATTTACTTAGGACAATGTGTTGCCAAGAATGATGGTTTTTTTTAAGTAAGCCGCAAAATCATTTCACCTTACAAATGAGCGTTTTGGTTATTCACTGGGCGACTGGCAGCCTGTTGAGACAGGCTAATTATGCTAAAACAAGCGTTCTAGGAACCACCCTTGCAGATAATTAACCTGCTTAAACAAGCTGCCAATCACTGAACGAATGGCCAAAACAATCGGCCAGTGTAAATGTGCTCTAAGATTATGTTCACAGTATTTACCAAATGTATCCATCGCCTGTAATGGGTTTGATGTATTTTTAACGTTTGTGGTATTCTTTACCATTTGTCATTGTATTGGAAAGTAAAATACAGTTTTTGTGTGGTAAACTATTTGCTTTCATCAGTGAGCTACGTATGCAATTCTATGGCATATAGTTGCATACATTGAGACCTTACGTGTTTCCATATAATTTGAAGAAAGCCTTAAGCTGCTCATACACTTTATGCTACATTCAGACATCCATGTCTACATTTACAGTGGGTACGGAAACAGCTCAACAAGGGGGATGCCACACCCCTAATTTGCACAGAATGCAAACAAGACAAAAAACCAAGCAATGTGAACTGAGGTCTAAGATGGTACACATGCAAGAAATAGGAGCATGTTCACACTAGCAAAAAGATGCAAAACCTACAAAAGACAAAAAATATATCTCATACCCTACCATCATTATATATAAAGGTAAAACAAAGTTGCATATGAAATATAGGGTACTTAGTGAACTATTTTTGATCAAAAAAAGTATACAAGCCGTCCCAACAGCGACAAGGTGACCCTAAATTGGGACGGTCCTACACTGTCTATATTAAAAATCTTACTGTATATCAAAGTTGAAGTAATGCATATAAAAGGGTAGACAAATAGAACCAGGTCCCAATATCAGACCACCTAAGCCCGTGGTAAGCTACATATATACTAACCAGCTCAACAAGAGGGATGCCACACCCCTAATTTGCACAGAATTCAAACAAGACAAAAAACCAAGCAATGTGAACTGAGGTCTAAAATGGTACACATGCAAGAAATAGGAGCATGTTCACACTAGCAAAAAGATGCAAAACCTACAAAAAATATATCTCATACCCTACCATCATTATATATAAATGTAAAGCAAAGTTGCATATGAAATATAGGGTACTTGGTGAACTATTTTTGATCAAAAAAAGTATACAAGCCGTCCCACCAGCGACAAGGTGACCCTAAATTGGGACGGTCCTACACTGTCTATATTAAAAATCTTACTGTATATCAAAGTTGAAGTAATGCATATAAAAGAGTAGACAAATAGAACCAGGTCCCAATATCAGACCACATAAGCACGTGGTAAGCTACATATATACTAACCAGCTCAACAAGGGGGATGCCACATCCCTAATTTGCACAGAATGCAAACAAGACTAAAAACCAAGCAATGTGAACTGAGGTCTAAGATGGTACACATGCAAGAAATAGGAGCATGTTCACACTAGCAAAAAGATGCAAAACCTACAAAAGACAAAAATCTATCTCATACCCTACCATCATTATATATAAATGTAAAGTAAAGTTGCAGATGAAATATAGGGTACTTAGTGAACTATTTTTGATAAAAAAAAAAAGTATAAAAGCCGCCCCACCAGTGACAAGGTGACCCTAAATTGGGACGGTCCTACACTGTCTATATTAAAAACCTTACTGTATATCAAAGTTGAAGTAATGCATATAAAAGGGTAGACAAATAGTACCAGGTCCCAATATCAGACCACCTAAGCCCGTGGTAAGCTACATATATACTAACCAGCTCAACAAGGGGGATGCCACACCCCTAATTTGCACAGAATGCAAACAAGACAAAAAACCAAGCAATGTGAACTGATGTCTAAGATGGTACACATGCAAGAAATAGGAGCATGTTCACACTAGCAAAAAGATGCAAAACCAACAAAAAATATATCTCATACCCTACCATCATTATATATAAATGTAAAGCAAAGTTGCATATGAAATATAGGGTGTAACATACCTGGCGGCGTCCTTGCATAGTGGTCCATCTCCCACTGTGCAAGAGCGCGCACTTGATCTCCAATCCAGAATGTCTCTCTGGCTTCCCTCCATGCTGTCTGTTTGCTTCTGTGTGCTGCTGCTTAAGGGTGGCGCCCGATCACTTCCTGCTTCTTGTACCTGCTGTGGGCACACCCCTTGTGCGTCCTCAGCCTATTGCTGTCTGTCACCTGGTATTTAAACCAGCTGCTCCAATTAACCCATGCCTGAGCATTGTGTTTCATTCAGTGTGTGCTTTCACTCTGAAGGTGCCAGGTCCCGTTCTGTGTTCTCTTGTCTGCCTATCCTGGAGGCTGTATTTCCAGGCCTGTCTGAACACGCTCCTAGTCTGTTCCTCCCGCCTTCTAGGGGCCGATTACCTAGACCCGCTCCTGTATCTTGTCTGTCCTGTCTGAACACGCTCCTTGCCTGTTCGTCCCGCCTCTCTGGAGGCCGTATTCCCAGACACGCTCCTGTATTCCGCTGCAGTGTCGGTCTCCTCCGTACACTCAGTTCCAGTCTGAACTCTCTCCTATCTTTTACCTGTTTTTTCTCTATGTCCGTTCCTTTCCTTTTTCTGCAGAGTCTGAACTCGTACCTAACTCCTGCTTGTTGTCTCTGTACACCCGTTTGTGAGTTTGTGGTCCACTCGCTACTTCACTGCAAGTACCCTGTGGGTATCTGGCTCTGCCTTTCCCTTCCTGTCTGTTCCGTGTGAACAGAGCCCTGTCCCCCCTGCTCTGCCTTGCTCACTGCTCCGGCGGTTCTAGCCTGCTCTGCCTTGCTCACTGCTCCGGCAGCCTTGCTCCGCTCTGACCCTTTTGCTCGCTGCTCCGGCAGCCTTGCTCCGCTCTGACCCATTTGCTCGCTGCTCCGGCAGCCTTGCTCCGCTCTGACCCTTTTGCTCACTGCTCCGGCAGTCTCGCTCTACTCTTGCTCACCGCTCCAGGCGGCCTAGTCCTGCTCTACTCTTGCTCACCGCTCCAGGCGGCCTCGTCCTGCTCTACTTTTGCTCACCGCTCCAGGCGGCCTCGTCCTGCTCTACTCTTGCTCACCGCTCCAGGTGGTCTCGTCCTGCTCTGCCCTTGCTCACCGCTCCAGGCGGTCTCGTCCTGCTCTGCTCTTGCTCACCGCTCCAGGCGGTCTCGTCCTGCTCTGCTCTTGCTCACCGCTCCAGGCGGTCTCGTCCTGCTCTGCTCTTGCTCACCGCTCCAGGCGGTCTCGTCCTGCTCTGCTCTTGCTCACCGCTCCAGGCGGTCTCGTCCTGCTCTGCTCTTGCTCACCGCTCCAGGCGGTCTCGTCCTGCTCTGCTCTTGCTCACCGCTCCAGGCGGTCTCGTCCTGCTCTGCTCTTGCTCACCGCTCCAGGCGGTCTCGTCCTGCTCTGCTCTTGCTCACCGCTCCAGGCGGTCTCGTCCTGCTCTGCTCTTGCTCACTGCTCCAGGCGGTCTCGTCCTGCTCTGCTCTTGCTCACCGCTCCAGGCGGTCTCGTCCTGCTCTGCTCTTGCTCACCGCTCCAGGCGGTCTCGTCCTGCTCTGCTCTTGCTCACCGCTCCAGGTGGTCTCATCCTGCTCTGCTCTTGCTCCAGGCGGTCTCGTCCTGCTCTGCTCTTGCTCACCGCTCCAGGCGGTCTCGTCCTGCCCTGCTCTTGCTCACCGCTCCGGGCGGTCTCATCCTGCCCTGCTCTCGCTCACCTCTCTGGGCGGCCTCACTCTGCTGTGTTTGTCCGCCACATCTGTGGTTCTGTTCCAAAGTCCCAGTGTGTACTGGGTCCTATCCCGCCTGTGTTCCTACCTGCTAGTGCCTTCCTGTCTGCACTCTAGCCGTGCTTGCCTGTACCCCCCTGCCTGCATACCCGCCTGCCTGCATACCAGTCGTGCCTGCCTATTCCCACCAGTCTGTGTGCCAGCCTAACCAGTCTGTTCCTGTATTCCCCTGTGTGGGTCAACAGCCATGTCCGGGGTCTGTCCTGGAGTAGCACCTGGTCCCTCTGCTCGGTTCCTCCTTGGTGCACTGGCGTTGTATGCCGTCGTGTGACCCTGGTCGGATCGGGTGAATACCTAGTTACGCCCCTCCAGGCATTCACTCTCCGGCACGGTCCAGTGGAATCACACGCACACGCCGCTCAGCCCGGGCGTGTGCATTACATAGGGTACTTAGTGAACTATTTTTGATCAAAAAAAGTATACAAGCCGTCCCACCAGCGACAAGGTGACCCTAAATTGGGATGGTCCTACACTGTCTATATTAAAAACCTTACTGTATATCAAAGTTGAAGTAATGCATATAAAAGGGTAGACAAATAGAACCAGGTCCCAATATCAGACCACCTAAGCCCGTGGTAAGCTACATATATACTAACCAGCTCAACAAGGGGGATGCCACACCCTTAATTTGCACAGAATGCAAACAAGACAAAAAACCAAGCAATGTGGACTGAGGTCTAAGATGGTACACATGCAAGAAATAGGAGCATGTTCACACTAGCAAAAAGATGCAAAACCTACAAAAGACAAAAAATATATCTCATACCCTACCATCATTATATATAAATGTAAAGCAAAGTTGCATTTGAAATATAGGGTACTTAGTGAACTATTGAGCTGGTTGAGCTGGTTAGTATATATGTAGCTTACCACGGGCTTAGGTGGGCTGATATTGGGACCTGGTTCTATTTGTCTACCCTTTTATATGCATACTTCAACTTTGATATACAGTAAGGATTTTAATATAGATAGTGTAGGACCGTCCCAATTTAGGGTCACCTTGTCGCTGGTGGGACGGCTTGTATACTTTTTTTGATCAAAAATAGTTCACTAAGTGCCCTATATTTCATATGGAACTTTGCTTTACATTTATATATAATGATGGTAGGGTATGAGATATAATTTTTGTCTTTTGTAGGTTTTGCATCTTTTTGCTAGTGTGAACATGCTCCTATTTCTTGCATGTGTACCATCTTAGACCTCAGTTCACATTGCTTGGTTTTTTGTCTTGTTTGCATTCTGTGCAAATTAGGGGTGTGGCATCCCCCTTGTTGAGCTGGTTAGTATATATGCAGCTTACCACAGGCTTAGGTGGTCTGATATTGGGACCTGGTTCTATTTGTCTACCCTTTTATATGCATTACTTCAACTTTGATATACAGTAAGGTTTTTAATATAGACAGTGTAAGACCGTCCCAATTTAGGGTCACCTTGTCGCTGGTGGGACAGCTTGTATACTATTTTTGATCAAAAATAGTTCACTAAGTACCCTATATTTCATATGCAACTTTGTTTTACATTTATATATAATGATGGTAGGGTATGAGATATATTTTTTGTCTTTTGTAGGTTTGCACTCTTTCAAGGGGCATTGATATTGTCTTTTTATTCGAATGCGACCTCCACCACTCTCCCAAGGGGCATTAAAACGGTCTTGCTAAGCTACTGTGACCTCCACGTCTCTTCCAAGGGGCATTAATATTGTATTTTTATTACACTGCGACCTCCACCACTCTTCCAAGGGGTCATTGATATTGTCTTTTTATTCCACTGTGAACTCCACCACTCCATCAAGGGGCATTAAAACCATCTTGTTAAGCTACTGTGACCTCCACGTCTTTTCCACAGGGCATTGATATTGTCTTTTTATACCACAGCGACCTCCAGTACTCTTCCAAGGGGCATTAAAAACCGTCTTGTTAAGCTACTGTGACTACTACGTCTCTTCCACAGGGCATTGATATTGTATTTTTATTCCACTGCGACCTCCACCACTCTACCAAGGGACATTAAAATCGTCTTGTCAAGCTACTGTGACCTTCATGTCTCTTCCAAGGGGCATTAAAACCATCTTGTTAAACCACTCTGAACTCCACAGCTCTTCCAAGGGGCATTAAAACCGTCTTGTTAAGCCACTGTGACCTCCACATCTTTTCCACGGGGCATTGACATTGTCTTTTTATTCCACTGCAACCTCCACCACTCTTCCAAGGGGCATTAAAACCACCATGTTGTTAGAACTCTCCTGTTAGGTTTTTTTTAGTTTGCTGGTCACATGACCATTTTTGCCTATTTAATCCGGCTCCGCCCTCCTGGCCTTGCTGGACTTCATTGTATTTACTACTCTTGATCTAGCTTGGTGCTCTGTTACCGTTCTCTGTTAGTTTTGCTAGGTCTTCTGACCTCTATGCTTTTTGTTGTGTGTTTGTCTTTGACTGCTACTATTTCTGCTAGGAGGTGTCCAACTTATCCCAGTCCCTAGTTCTTGTAGGGATCCCTCCCTCACATCTATAGGTCTTCGTACAGACTAGCCGAGGACTTTAGCGGGTCTGATCGCAGGATCAGGTTCCCCTTACATCGTAGGGATCTAGTTTAGTTATATTGTAGGGACAGATCTCCTGTCTTTCCTTAGTTCCTGTAGCAGATCATAACAGTAAGTCCAGCCTAAAAAAAAAAAATAATTTTTTCTAAGGAAAGACCTCCAGTTTTCTATCATGGTCTCGGTTCAAGATTTGGCTCAACGCTTGCAGGGACTCTCTCTGGAGGTGGACAAGCTCCAACAACACGTGAGTAGCTGTTCTGGAGCACATTTTGTGGAACCAAAGGTACGTCTGCCTGATCTAATTTTTGGCGAACAACAAGATTTTTTTTCTTTTAAAAATGCTTGTTTATTGTATTTTCGTTTGAGACCCGGATCCTCTGGTGATGAATCACAGCGCATAGGGTTCATAATGTCACTTTTGCGCAAAGATCCTCAGGGATGGGCCTTCTCTCTCCAACCTAGTGATCTGTGCTTTAGATCAGTGGATAGTTTTTTTTCTGCTTTGGGTTTGTTGTACGATGATCCTGATCGTGTCTCATCTGCTGAGTCTGAATTGAGACATCTGAGGCAGGGATCAGGTAATGTGGAAAAATATTGTTCTCACTTCCGTCGGTGGTCTTCCCAGGTGGGGTGGAACGATTCAGCTTTGAAAAGCTTGTTTCTTGCAGGGCTTGGTGAAAGGGTTAATGATTTACTGATTGCTTATCCCACACCTGGAAACTTGCAGGAGGCAATGCAATTAGCTATACGGGTGGACAGGAGACTGCGTGCAAGGGTTAATGAGAGCAAATCCTCTGCTATGTCAGCTCCGAGTCCTGAGAGGGTCTGTGCTGACAAAGGAGAGCCGATGGAGATTGGGGCGATGGCAGCCCGCTCTCAGGAAAAAGACCGCAGGCTTTCTGAAGGTTTGTGCTTCTATTGCGGAAATTCTGGTCATTTTATTAAGAACTGTGTGCTTCGTATGAAGAAAGAAAAAAAAATGGTCAGTCATGCACGAATAGCCTGTTTAAATTCTAAGGGAGTATTCCTATCTGCTACTACTGCTGCTCAGGATGAATTAATTGAATTTCGGGTTTTTGTGGATTGCGGTTCTACTCTGAATGTGATTGCTGGGGGATTCTTAGAAAAACTTAAATTAAAACCTAAAACTTTGTCATCCCCTATTACTGTGGTTTCTGTTGATGGCTCTCCCTTGAAGAGTGTTACTCATAAGGTCTGTGAATTTCCCCTCACTATTAATGGTATTCATCAAGAGAATTTGGATTTGGTAGTATTAAATAATTTGCCTTCTCCAGTAATATTGGGGTTGCCCTGGTTAAAATTGCACAATCCTGTACTGGATTGGTCTACCAATGAAATTAAGTCCTGAAGCCCTAAGTGTTATGACAAGTGTTGTAACGGGCGCATTGCTGCTGTGGATAAAGGGGAATTACCTGTACGTATTCAGGATTTTTGGAGAGTTTTTTCTGAGGAGGAGTCACAAATTTTACCTCCCCATAGAGACTATGATTGTACCATTGAATTTGTCCCTGGAGCGACTCTTCCTAAAAGTTGTTTATTTAATCTTACTATTCCTGAGAGAAAGGCTTTGGAGGAATACATACAGACAAGCTTGGCCGCCGGTCACATTAGGCCTTCCAAGTCTCCTGTGGCTGTTGGATTTTTTTTTGTTAAAAAAAAAGATGGCGGGTTACGTCCTTGTCTGGACTTTCGTGAGATTAATAAAATTACTGTACGCAATCCTTACCCACTGCCATTGATTCCTGATTTATTTAACCAGTTAGTGGGGGCCAAGTGGTTCTCTAAAATTGATCTCCGGGGGGCATACAATTTGTTGCGCATGAAGGAGGGTGATGAATGGAAGACTGCTTTTAACACTTCTGTGGGTCATTTTGAGAATCTGGTTATGCCTTTTGGTCTTACCAATGCTCCAGCATTTTTTCAGAATCTTATTAATGACATCCTTAGACCTTTAATCGGCAAAAATGTGGTTGTGTATTTGGATGACATTCTGATTTATTCGCCTGATCTGGAGTCTCATTGGCAGAGCGTACGTGAGGTTTTACAGTTATTAATGGACAATTCGCTTTTTGCTAAGCTAGAGAAATGTGAGTTCGCTGTACAGAGAATTAGTTTTTTGGGTTACATTATCTCCAGTGAAGGTTTTGAGATGGATCCGGTTAAAGTTCAAGCTGTGCAGGAATGGCCTAGGCCTATTGGTTTGAAATCAATACAGAGGTTTTTGGGTTTCGCCAATTATTACAGAAAATTCATAAAAAAAATTCTATTATTGTCAAACCGCTGACCGATCTCACCAGGAAAGGTGCTAATGCGGTTCAGTGGACTTCTGAGGCCATTGAGGCTTTTGTGCTTCTTAAGGAGAGGTTCACCTCTGCTCCCATCCTTATTCAGCCTGATGTGACTAAGCCGTTTTTGGTTGAGGTTGATGCTTCCTCTGTGGGGGTCGGTGCGGTGTTGTCTCAGGAAAATAAGGATGAAATACATCCCTGTGCCTTTTTTTCAAAAAAATTTTCTGAGACTGAACTTAATTACGATATTGGTAATCAGGAATTGCTGGCTATTAAACTCGCATTTGAACACTGGCGTCACCTCTTGGAAGGTGCTGAATTTCCCATTCAAATTTTCACTGATCATAAAAATCTGATCTATCTTGATGCTGCCAAGCGCTTGAATGCCCGTCAGGCTAGGTGGGCACTTTTTTTCTCGCGGTTTAATTTTTCCATTACTTACATCCCGGGTACCAAGAATGTTAAAGCGGATGCTTTGTCTCGCAGCTTTTCTCCCATGGTCGGTGCTGAGGAGGAAGAGGAGAGCATTTTACAAGAAGGTGTTGTGATTGCTGCTTTGGACTCCGTTTTGGAGGATGAGATTCTTAAAGCTCAGGAGAATGCCCCATCTAACACTCCCCATGGGAGGTTGTTTGTGCCTAGGACCTTTAGGAGAGATTTGTTTGTTGAGTGTCATGAGTCTCGGTTGGCAGGTCATCCAGGAATTTCTGAGACCAAGAGACTTGTGGGTCGCAGTTTTTGGTGGCCTGGATGGCAGAAGGAAGTCATTAAGTGGGTGCGTCAATGTACTGTGTGTGCTAGATCCAAGTCTTCGCATGCTCCTGCTGCGGGGTTGCTTTGCCCTCTGGAGGTTCCTAGTGCACCTTGGACACATCTGGCTATGGACTTTATTACTGACCTTCCCCCCTCTGAAGGTTTCATGGTCATCTGGGTGGTCGTGGACCGTTTTAGCAAGATGTGTCACTTGGTTCCCTTCATCAAACTGCCTTGCGCTAAGACACTCGCTAAGGCCTTTGTCAAGGAAATTGTCAGACTACATGGTGTTCCTACTGACATTGTTTCTGATAGGGGACCTCAGTTCGTGGCTCGTTTTTGGCGTGCCTTTTGTGACTGGTTGGGAGTTCATTTGTCGTTTTCATCCGGATATCATCCTGAGTCTAATGGCCAGACAGAAAGGAAGAACCAGGATGTTGAGCAGTTCTTGCGTTGTTTTGTGGCAGACAATCAAGAGGGGTGGTCTGAGTTTCTGCCACTTGCTGAATTTGCTCTTAACAACCATACATCCTCTTCTGCTGGGTGTTCGCCTTTTTTTTGTTGTTCTGGGAGACATCCGTCTTTTGGGTCATTCTCCAAATTGGTATCGGCTGTGCCTGAGGAGGAGAGTTTTTCCGGTGATTTGGAGAGAGTTTGGACGGATGTACGTGGTAATCTTCAGGAGGCTAACAAAAAATCTAAGAGGTACTTTGATAGGAAACGGCAAGAGGTTTTGTTTGCTGTTGGTGACATGGTTTGGTTGTCCTCTAAGAATCTGCGATTGAGG
The DNA here is from genome assembly GCF_046119375.1 of Phyllobates terribilis. Lineage (NCBI taxonomy): Eukaryota > Metazoa > Chordata > Amphibia > Anura > Dendrobatidae > Phyllobates > Phyllobates terribilis. The sequence continues at coordinate 307,455 of NW_027363651.1, read as the reverse complement.
ATTCCTTCTAAAAAATTGGGTCCCAAGTTCGTAGGGCCCTTTAAGGTGCTTCAGATAGTTAACCAATCTGCTGTTAGGCTGGAGGTTCCTACCTCCTGGAAGATTAACCCGGTGTTTCATGTTTCTCTGTTGAAAAGAGCTGACGTGTCGGATGATGACGCCTCTGCCACTGTTCCTCCGGTGGTGGAGGACGGGGAATATGAAATTTCCCGCATCCTAAATTCTAGACGGTATAGAGGGAGTTTGCAGTATCTCGTCGCTTGGAAGGGTTTCGGACCTGAGGATAACTCATGGGTGAGGGCGGATGATGTTTCTGCTTCCAGACTTCTCAGAGCGTTTCACAGGAGGTTTCCTGATAAGCCTGGGCCTAGGGGATCCGGAGGATCCTCTTAGAAGAGGGGGTACTGTTAGAACTCTCCTGTTAGTTTTTTTTTAGTTTGCTAGGCACATGACCATTTTTGCCTATTTAATCCGGCTCCACCCTCCTGACCTTGCTGGACTTCATTGTATTTACTACTTTTGAGCTAGCTTGGTGCTCTGTTACCGTTCTCTGTTAGTTTTGCTAGGTCTTCTGACCTCTATGCTTTTTGTTGTGTGTTTGTCTTTGACTGCTACTATTTCTGCTAGGAGGTGTCCAACTTATCCCAGTCCCTAGTTCTTGTAGGGATCCCTCCCTCACATCTATAGGTCTTCGTACAGAGTAGCCGAGGACTTTAGCGGGTCTGATCGCAGGATCAGGTTCCCCGTTACATCGTAGGGATCTAGTTTAGTTATATTGTAGGGACAGATCTCCTGTCTTTCCTTAGTTCCTGTAGCAGATCATAACACATGTTAAGCTACTGTGATCTCCACGTCTCTTCTATGGGGCATTGATATTGTCTTTTTATTTCACTGCGCCCTCCACCACTCTTCGAAATGGGCATTAAAACCACCTTGTTAAGCTATTTTGACCTCCTCGTCTCTTCCACGGGGCATTGATATTGTCTTTTTATTCCACTGTAACCTCCACCACTTTTCCAAGGGGCATTAAAAACGTCTTGTTAAGGTACAGTGACCTCCACGTCTCTTCCACGGGGCATTGATATTGTCTTTTTATTCCACTGGGATCTACACCACTTTTCCAAGCGGCATTGATATTGTCTTTTTATTCCCCTTTGACCTCCACCACTCTACCAAGGGGCATTGATATTGTATCTTTATTCCACTGCGACCTCCACCACTCTTCCAAGGGGAATTAAAACCGTTTTAATAAGTTACTGTGACCTCCACGTCTCTTTCAAGGGGCATTAAACCCGTCTTGTTAAAATACTCTGAACTCCACAACTCTTCCACGGGGCATTAAATTTGTCTAGTTAAGCTACTGTGACCTCCACGTCTATTCCACGGGGCATTGATATTGTCTTTTTATTCCACTGCGACCTCCACCACTCTAACAAGGGGCATTAAAACCATCTTGTTAAGCTACTGTGACCTCCACGTCTGTACTAAGGTGCATTAAAACCATCTTGTTAAACCACTCTGAGCTCCACAGCTCTTCCAAGGGGCATTAAAACCGCCTTGTTAAGCTACTATTACCTCCACGTCTCTTCCGCGGGGTATTGATATTGTCTTTTTATTCCACAGCGACCTCTAGTATTCTCCCAAAGGGCATTAAAACTGTCTTGTTAAGCTGCTGTGACCTCTACGTCGCTTCCACAGGGCATTGATATTGTCTTTTCATTCCACTGAGACTTCCACCACTCTTCCAAGGGGCATTAAAACCATATTGTTTAGCTATTGTGACCTCCACGTCTCTTCCAAGGGGCATTAATATTGTCCTAATATTCCATTGAGACCTCCACCACTCTTCCAAGGGGCATTGATATTGTCTTTTTATTCCACTGCGACTTCCACCACTCTTCCAACAGGCATTAAAACCATCTTTTTAAGCTACTGTGATCTCCACGTCTCTTCCACGGGGCATTGATATTGTATTTTTATTCCACTATAACCTCCACCACTCTTCCAAGTGGCATTAATACCGTCTTGTTAAGCTACTGTGACCTACATGTCTCTTCCAAGGGGCATTAAAACCATCTTGTTAAACTACTCTGAACTCCACAGCTTTTCCAAGGGGCATTAAAAGCGTCTTGGTAAGCTATGGCGACCTCCCCGTCTCTTCCACGGGGCATTGGTATTTTATTTTTATTTAACATACCTCCATCACTATTCAAGTTGCATTTAAACTGTCTTGTTAAACTACTGTGACCTCCACTTCTCTTCCACGGGGCATTGATATTGTCTTTTTATTCCATAGCGATCTCCACCACTCTTCCAAGGGGCATTAAAACCATCTTGTTAAACTACTGTGACCTCCACGTCTCTTCCACGGGGCATTGATATTGTCTTTTTATACCACTGTGACCTCCCCCACTCTTCCAAGGGACATTAAAACCATCTTGTTAAGCTACTGTGACCTCCACGTCTGTACCACGGGGCATTGATATTGTCTTTTTATTCCACTGCAACTTCCAACACTCTTCCAAGTGGCATTCATATTGTCTTTTTATTCCACTGTGACCTCCACCACTCTTCCAAAGGGCATTAAAACCGTCTTGTTAAGGTCCTGTGAGCTCCACGTCTCTTCCATGGGACATTAAAACCATCTTGTTAGACCACTCTGAACTCCACAGCACTTCAAAGGGGCATTAAAGCCATCTTGTTAAGCTACTGTGACCTCCACGTCTCTTCCCCGGGGCAATGATATTGTCTTTTTATTCCACAGTGACCTCCACCACACTTCCAAGGGGCATTAAAACCATCTTGCTAAGCTACTGTGACCTCCAAATCTCTTCCAAGGGGCATTGATATTGTCTTTTCATTCCACTGCGACCTCCACCACTCTTCCAATGGGCATTAAAACCACCTTGTTAAGCTATTTTGACCTCCTCATCTCTTCCTTGGGGCATTGATATTGTCTTTTTATTTCACTGTAACCTCCGCCACTTTTCCAAGGGGCATTAAAAATGTCTTGTTAAGGTACTGTGACCTCCACGTCTCTTCCACGGGGCATTGATATTGTCTTTTTATTCCACTGGGATCTCCACCACTCTTCCAAGCGGCATTGATATTATCTTTTTATTCCCCTTTGACCTCCACCACTCTACCAAGGGGCATTGATATTGTCTCTTTATTCCACTGCTACCTCCACCACTCTTCCAAGGGGCATTAAAACCGTCTTGTTAAAATACTCTGAACTCCACAACTCTTCCAAGGGGCATAACATTTTTCTAGATAAGCTACTGTGACCTCCACGTTTATTCCACGGGGCATTGATATTGTCTTTTTATTCCACAGCGACCTCCATCACTCTTCCAAGGGGCAGTAAAACCGTTTTGTTAAGCTACTGTGACCTCCACGTCTCTTCCACGGGGCATTGATATTGTCTTTTTATTCCACTGCGACCTCCACCACTCTTCCAAGGGGCATTAAAACCACAATGTTAAGTTACTGTGATCTTCTTGTCTCTTCCACGGGGCATTAATATTCTCTTTATATTCCATTGCGACCTCCACCACTCTTCCAAGGGGCATTGATTTTGTCTTTTTATTCCACTGTAACCTCCACCACTCTCCCAAGGGGCATTAAAACCGTCTTGTTAAACCACTCTGAACTCCACCGCTCTTCCAAGGGGCATTAAAACCGTCTTGTTAAGCTACGGTGACCTCCACGTATCTTCCATGGTGCATTGATATTGTCTTTTTATTCCACAGCGACTTCCGCCACTCTTCAAGGGGCATTAAAACCGTCTTGTTACGCTACTGTGAACGCCACGTCTCTTCCACGGGGCATTGATATTGTCTTTTAATTCCACTGCGACCTCCACCACTCTTCCAAGGGGCATTGATATTGTCTTTTTATTCCACTGTGTCCTCCACCACTCTTCCTAGCGGCAGTGATATTGTCTTTTTATTACACTTTGACCTCCACCTCTTTTCCAACGGGCATTGATATTGTCTCTTCATTTCACTGTGAACTCCACCACTCCGTCAAGGGGCATTAAAACCGTCTTGTTAAGCTACTGTGACCACCACGTCTCTTCCACAGGGCATTGATATTGTCTTTTTATACCACAGCTACCTCCAGTACTCTACGAAGGGGCATTAAAAACCATCTTGTTAAGCTACTGTGACCACCACGTCTCTTCCACAGGGCATTGATATTGTCTTTTTATTCCACTGCGACCTCCACCACTCTACCAAGGGGCATTAAAATCGTCTTTTTAAGCTACTGTGACCTTCACGTCTCTTCTAAGGGGCATTAAAACCATCTTGTTAAACCACTGTGAACTCCACAGCTCTTCCAAGGGGCATTAAAACCGTCTTGTTAAGCCACTGTGACCTCCACGTCTTTTCCACGGGGCAATGATATTGTCTATTTATTCCACAAAGACATCCACCCCTCTTCCAAGGGGCATTAACACCGTGTTTTTAAGCTACTGTGACATCCATGTCTCTTTCACGGGGCATTGATATTGTCTATTTATACCAATGCGACCTCAACCATTCTTCCAAGTGGCATTAAAACCATCTTTTTAAGCTACTGTAAACTCCACGTCTCTTCCCCGGGGCATTGATATTGTCAATTTATTCCACAGCGACATTCTCCACTCTTCCAAGGGGCATTAAACCGTCTTGTTAAGCAACTTTGACCACTACGGCACTTCCAAGGGGCATTGATATTGTCTTTTTATTCCACTGTGACCTCCACCACCCTTCAAAGGGGCATCAAAACCGTCTTGTTAAGTTACTGTGACCACCACGTCTCTTCCACGGGGCATTGTTATTGTATTTTTATTCCACTGTAACCTCCACCACTCTTCCAAGAGGCATTAAAACCAACTTGTTAAGCTATTGTGACCTCCACTTCTCTTCCACGGGACATTAAAACCATCTTGTTAAACCACTCTTAACTCCACACCTCTTCCAAAGGGCAGTAAAACTGTCTTGTTAAGCTATTGTGACCTCCACGTCTCTTCCATGGGGCATTGATATTGTCTTTTTATTCCACATCGACCTCCACCACTCCTCCAAGGGCATTAAAACCATCTTGTTAAGCTACTATCTCCACGTCTTATCCACGGGGCATTGATATTGTCTTTTTATTCCACTGTAACCTCCACCATTCTTCCAAGGGGCATTAAAACCGGCTTTTTAAGCTACTGTGAACTCCACGTCTCTTCCACGGGGCATTGATATTGTCTTTTTTTTCCACAGCGACCTCAACCACTCTTCCAAGGGGCATTGATATTGTCTTTTTATTCCACAGAGACCTCCACCATTTTCCAATGGGCATTAAAACAATGTTGTTAAGCTACTGAGACCTCCAATTCTCTTCTACGGGGCATTGATATTGTCTTTTTATTCCACTGCGACCTCCACCTCTCTTCCACAGGGCATTGATATTGTCTTTTTATTCCACTGCGACCTCCACCACTCTTCCAAGGGGCATTAAAACCATTTTGAGAAACTACTGTGACCTCCAAGTCTCTTCCACGGGGCATTGATATTGTCTTTTTATTCAACTGTATCCTCCATCACTCTTCCAAGGGGCATTAAAACCGTCTTGTTAAGCTACTGTGACCTCCACGTCTCTACCAAGGGGCATTAAAACCATCTTTTTAAACCAATCTTTACTCCACAGCTCTTCCAAAGGGCATTAAAACCGTCTTGTTAAGCTACTATGACCTCCACGTCTCTTCCACGGGTAATTGTTATTGTCTTTTTATTCCACAGCGACCTCCACCACTTTTCCAAGAGGCATGAAAACCGTCTCGTTAAGCTACTGTGACCTCCACGTCTCTTCCACGGGGCATTGATATTGTCTTTTTATTCCATTGCGACGTCCACCACTCTCCCAAAGGGAATTGATATTTACTGTTGAGCCACTCCCGTAGTGTTCGGGTTCGGTTCGGTTCGTCGAACACCGGGATGTTCGAGGAACTGTTCGTCGAATACCGTCGAACACCGTTAAAACTAATGGCAGGCAAACAAAAACACATAGAAACACATACAAAACACCTTCAAAGGTGTCCAAAAGCTTACAAACTGCTCAGAAGAAACTCTCTTTAAAAAAGCCGGCCGGCAATTCAGCAGTGGCATACACTGGTACCAGACAATTTAAACAAGAAGGAATAGAGCATCACACATAGATTAGATAGATAGAAACATGTCAGTCACATATATAAGAAGTACAGTGACAGTGTTGGTTACTGTACTTGTCATTTAGTGTTAAAAGATTTATTAAAAAAAATATTAGTGTTTTCATGCACCGTCTCTTTAAAAAAGCCGGCCGGCAATTTAGCATCGGTACCCGACAATTTATAACAGAAAGAATAGAGCATCACACATAGATTAGATAGATAGAAACATGTCAGTCACATATATAAGAAGTACAGTGATAGTGTTGATTACTGTACTTGTCATTTAGTGTTAAAATAAAGGACTTATTAAAAAAAAAATTGGCGTGGGGTTCCCCGTAATTTTAGTCTCTAGCGGAGGTTAAGCAGACGGCTGGGGCAGATGTTTGAAGCCTGGGAAGGGGGTAATACCCATGGAGCTTCCCAGGCTACTAATATCAGCCCCCAGCTGAATACCTAGCCTTTACTAGCTATTAAAATGGGGGACCCCAAAAAAAATTATGTGGGGTCCCCCCTATTTTAATAGCTAGCAAAGACTAGGCAGACTGCTGGGGATGATATTAATAGCCCAGGAAGGGTGCCATGAATATTGGCCCCCTCCCAGTCTAGAAACACCAGCCGTCAGCCGCCCCAGAAATGGCGCATCCATAGAATGCGCCAATTCTGGCACTTAGCCTCGCTCTTCCCACTGCCCTGTAGCGGTGGCAGTGGGGTAATAGGGTTGGGGTTGATGTCAGCTTATAATGCCAGCTGACATCAAGCCCAGGTTAGTAATGGAGAGGCGTCTATAAGACACCCCCATTACTAACCCCATAGTCAAAGATACAAAAAAACACAAACACCCAGAATAAAGTCCTTTAATCGAAATAAACACACAATTCTTTATTGTTCTAAATTAAACCATACTTACCATTACGCCCATTCCAGCTGAAGCCAAACATCTCCTGCAATAAAAGTAAAATAATAAAGCAACATCATCCTTACCTTTCCATGGTTCCCACGACAGCTTCAGCTCTGCTACATTCACATGACAGGCTGGACCGCAGCAGAATGCTGCCATCCAGCTTGCCATGCGGCATACACTGAGAAGTGCAGGCATGCTTGCGCTCTGCAGTGTCTGGCTGTGACGGCATCCAGATGAGCCGGGTATTACCCCCTTCCCAGGCTTCAAACATCTGCCCCAGCCGTCTGCTTAACCTCCGCTAGAGACTAAAATTACGCGGAACCCCACGCCAATTTTTTTTTTAATAAATCTTAATAAATCCTTTATTTTAACACTAAATGACAAGTACAGTAATCAACACTATCACTGTACTTCTTATATATGTGACTGACATGTTTCTATCTATCTAATCTATGTGTAATGCTCTATTCTTTCTGTTATAAATTGTCGGGTACCAAAGCTGAATTGCCGGCCGGCTTTTTTAAAGAGACGGTGCATGAAAACACTAATATTTTTTTTAATAAATCCTTTACACTAAATGACAAGTACAGTAACCAACACTGTCACTGTACTTCTTATATATTTGACTGATATGTTTCTATCTATCTAATCTATGTGTGATACTCTATTCTTTCGGTTCTAAATTGTCTGGTACCGGTGTATGCCGCTGCTGAATTGCCGGCTTTTCGTGTTTCACTGTGATCACTGTTCCCATCGATTTGGGCAACCACTGTAATGCCACAACCACCATGGCTGTGGCATTACAGTGAGTGGCAGACAATCCCTGCATGATTGGTGCTCTAAATAGCGCCATACATTCAGGACACGCTTTCGGTGCACAAACCGTTATCGAACATAACCTCGAACAGCCGAATTTTTTGCAAATCGTTCGCGTTCGTCGAACGACTCGAACACCGCCCAAAACAGCTCGAATTTGAGATTGGCGAACATTTCTAGTCGAACACCGGTCATCTCTATTGATATTGTCTTTTTATTCCTCTGAGACCTCCACCACTTCTCCAAGGGGCATTAAAACCGTCTTGTTAAGCTACTGTCTCCACATCTCTTCCACGGGGCATTGATATTTTCTTTTTAATCCACTGCAACCTCCACCACTCTTCCAAGGGGCATTATAACCGCCTTGTTAAGCTACTATCTCCACGTCTCTTCCACGGGGCAATGACATTGTCTTTTTATTCTACTGTAACATCCACCACTCTTCCAAGGGGCATTAAAACCGGCTTGTTAAGCTACTGTGACTTTCACGTCTCTTCCACGGGGCATTGATATTGTCTTTTTTTTCCACAGCGACCTTCACCACTCTTCCAAGGGGCATTGATATTCTCTTTTTATTCCACAGAGACCTCCACCACTCTTCCAATGGGCACTAAAACCATCTTGTTAGGCAACTGTGACCTCCACGTCTCTTCCACGGGGCATTGATATTGTCTTCTTATTTGTCTGCGACCTCCACCACTCTTCCAAGGGGCATTAAAACGGTCTTGCTAATCTACTGTGAACTCCAAGTCTCTTCCAAGGGGCATTATTATTGTATTTTTATTCCACTGTGACTTCCAACACTCTTCCATAGGGCATTGATATTGTATTTTTATTCCACTGCGACCGCCACCATTCTTCCAAGGGGTCATTGATATTGCCTTTTTATTGCACTGCGACCTCCACCACTCTTACAAGGGGCATTAAAACCATCGTGTTAAGCTACTGTGACCTCCAAGTCACTTCCAAGGGGCATTAAAGCCGTCTTCTTAAGCTACTGTGACCTCCACTTATTTTCCACAGGGCATTGATATTGTCTTTTTATTGCACTGCAACCTCAACCACTCTTCCAAGGGGCATTAAAACCATCTTGTTAGGCTACTGTGATCTCCACTTCTCTTCCACGGGGCATTAATATTGTCTTTTTATTCCACTGTGACCTCCATCACTCTTTCAAGGGGCATTGATAGTGTCTTTTTATTCAACTGCGACCTCCACAAACTCTTCCAAGGGGCATTAAAACGGTGTTATTAAGCCACTGAGACCTCCAATTCTCTTCTACAGGACATCGATATTGTCTTTTTATTCCACTGCGACCTCCACCACTCTTCCATAGGGCATTGATATTATCTTTTTATGCGACTGCGACCTTCACCACTCTTCCAAGGGGCATTGAAACCATTTTCTTAAGCTACTGGGACCTCCGCTTCTCTTCCACGGGGCATTGATATTGTCTTTTTATTCCACTGCGACCTTCACCACCCTTCCAAGGGGCATTAAAAACATCTTGTTAAGCTACTGTGACCTCCACGTCTCTTCCGCTGGGCATTAATATTGTCTTTATATTTTTTTGCGACCTCCATCACTCTTCCAAGGGGCATTGATATTGGCTTTTTATTCCACTGCGACATCCACCACTCTTCCAAGGGGCATTAAAACCATCTTGTTAAGCTACTGTGATCTCCACCTCTTCCAAGGGGCATTGATATGGCATTTTTATTCCACTGTAACCTCCACCACTATTCCAAGGGGCACTAAAACCATCTTGTTAAGCTACTGTGACCTACACGTCTCTTCCAAGGGGCATTAAAATTATGTTGATAAACCACTCTGAACTCCACAGCGCTTCCAAGGGGCATTAAAACTGTCTTGTTAAACTACGGTGACCTCCATGTCTCTTCCAAGGGGCATTGATATTGTCTTTTTATTCCACTGCGACCTCCACCACTCTTCCAAGGGGCATTAATATTGTCTTTTAATTCCACTGCAACCTCCACCACTTTTCCATGGGTCATTGATATTGTCTTTTTATTCCACTGCGACCTCCACCACTCTCCCAAGGGGCATTAGAACCGTGTTGTTAAGCTTCTGTGACCTCCACGTCTTTTCTTATGGGCATTAAACCTGTCATGCTAAATCACTCTGAACTACACAGCTCTTCCAAGGGGCATTAAATTCATCTTGTATAGCTCCTGTGACCTCCACGTCTCTTCCACAGGGCATTGATATTGTCTTTTTATTCCACTGCGACCTCCACTACTCTTCCAAGGGACAATAAAACCGTCTTGTTAAGCTACTGTAACCTCCATATCTCTTCAACAGGGCATTCATATTGTCTTTTTTTTCCACTCCGACCTCCACCACTCTTCCAAAGGGCATTAAAACCATCTTGTTAAGCTTCTGTGACCTCCACGTCTTTACCAAGGGGCAAAAAAACCATCTTGTTAAACCACGCTGAACTCCACAGCTTTTCCAAGGGGCATTAAAACCGTCTTGTTAAGCTACTGTGACCTCCACATCTCTTCCACGGGGCATTGTTATTGTCTTTTTATTCCACAGCGACCTCCACCACTCTTCCAAGGAGTATTTAAACCGTCTTGCTAGGCTACTGTCACCTCCATGTCTCTTCCACGAGGCATTGATATTGTATTTTAAATACACTGCTACCTCCACCACTCTTCCAAGGGGCATCGATATTCTTTTTTTATTCCACTGCGACCTCCACCACTCTTCCAAGGGGCATTGATAAAGTCTTTTTATTCCACTGCGACCTCCACCACTCTTCCAAGGGACATTAAAACCGTGTTGTTAAGCTACTGTGACCTTCACGTCTCTTCCACGGGGCATTGAAACCATCTTGTTAAACCACTCTGAATTCCACAGCTCTTCCAAGGGGCCTTAAAACTGTCTTGTTAAGCTACTGTGACCTCCGTGTCTCTTACACGGGGCAATGATATTGTCTTTTTATTCCACAGCAGCTTCCACCACTCTTCCAAGGGGCATTAAAACTGTCTTGTTAAGCTACTGAGACCTCCACGTCTCTTCCACGGGGCATTGATATTGTCTTTTTAATTCCATTGCGACCTCCATCACTCTAACAAGGGGCATTAATATTGTCTTTTTATTCCACTGCGACCTCTACCACACTTCCAAGGGGCATTAAAACCGTCTTGTTAAGCTACTGTAATCTGCACGTCTCTACCACTGGGCATTGATTTTGTCTTTTTATTCCACAGCGACCTCCACCACTCTTCCAAGGGTCATTGGTATTGTCTTTTTATTCCACAGCGACCTCCACCACTCTTCCAAGGGGCATTGCACCGTCTCGTTAAGGTACTGTGACCTCCAGGTCTCTACCACTGGTCATTGATTTTGTCTTTTTATTCCACTGCGACCTCCACCACTCTTCCAAGGGGCATTAAAACGATCTTGTTAAGCTTCTGTGACCTGCACGTCTCTGCCACGGGGCATTGATATTGTCTTTTTATTCAACTGCGACCTCCACCACTCTTCCATGGGGCATTGATATTGTCTTTTTATTCAACTCCGACCTCCACTACTTTTCCAAGGGGCATTGATATTGTCTTTTTATTCCACTGCGACCTCCACCACTGTACCAAGGGGCATTAAAACGATCTTGTTAAGCAACTGTGACCTTCACGTCTCTTCCACGGGGCATTGATATTGCCTTTTTATTCCACTGCGACCTCCACCACTCTTCCATGGGGCATTAAAACCATCTTGTGAAGCTACTGTGACCTCCACATCTCTTCCACGGGGCATTGATATTGCCTTTTTTTTCCACAGCTACCTCAACCACTCTTTAAACGGGCATTGATATTGTCTTTTTATTCCACAGAGACCTCCACCAGTTTTCCAATGGGCAGTAAAACCATCTTGTTAAGCTACTGTGACCTCCAGGTCTCTTCCACGTGGCATTGATATTGTCTTTATATTCCACTGTGACCTCCACCACTCTTCCAATGGACATTAAAACCATCTTGTTAGGCTGCTGTGACCTCCACGTCTCTTCCACGGGGCATTGATATTGTCTTTTTATTACACTGCGACCTCCACCACTCTTCCAAGGGGCATTAAAACAGTGTCGTTAAGCTACTGAGACGTCCAATTCTCTTCCACAGGGCATTGATATTCTCTTTTTATTCAACTGCGACCTCCACCACTCTTCCAAGGGGGCATTGATATTGTCTTTTTATTCCACTGCGACCTCCACCACTCTTCCAAAGGGCATTAAAACCATTTTCTGAAGCTACTCTGACCTCCAAGTCTCTTCCACGGGGCTTTGATATTGTCTTTTTAATCAATTGTAACCTCCAGCACTATTAGAAGTGGCATTAAAACCGTCTTGTTAAGCTACTGTGACCTCCACGTCTCTTCCAAGGAGCATTAAAACCATCTAGTTAAACCAATTTGTACTCCACAGCTCTTCCAAGGGGCATTAAAACTGTCTTGTTAAGCTACTGTGACCTCCGCTTCTCTTCCACGGGGCCTTGATATTGCCTTTTTATTCCACTGCGACTTTCACCATCCTTCCAAGGGGCATTAAAAACATCTTGTTAAGCTACTGTGACCTCCACGTCTCTTCCACTGGGCATTAATATTGTCTTTATATTTTATTGCGATCTCCACCACTTTTCCAAAGGGCATTGATATTGTCTTTTTATTCCACTGCGACCTCCACCACTCTTCCAAGGGGCATTAAAACCATCTTGTTAAGCTACTATGATCTCCACGTCTTTTACATGGGGCACTGATATTGTATTTTTATTACACTGTAAACTCTACCACTCTTCCAAGGAGCACTAATACTGTCTTCTTAAACCACTCTGAACTCCACAGCTCTTCCAAGGAACATTAAATCTGTCTTGTTAAGCTACGGTGACCTCCACTTCTCTTCCACGGGGCATTGATATTGTCTTTTTATTCCACTGCGACCTCCACCACTTTTCCATGGGGCATTGATATTGTTTTTTTATTCCACTGCGACCTCCACCACTCCCCCAAGGGGCATTAAAACCATCTTGTTAAGTTACTGTGACCTCCACGTCTCTTCTTAGGGTCATTAAACCTGTCTTGTTAAATCACTCTGAACTCCACACCTCTTCCAAGGGGCATTAAATTCGTCTTGTATAGCTACTGTGACCTCCATGTCTCTTCCACAGGGCATTGATATTGTCTTTTTATTCCACTGCGACCTCCACCACTCTTCCAAGTGGCATTAAAACCATCTTGTTAAGCTTCTGTGACCTCCATATCTTTACCAAGAGGCATTAAAACCATCTTTTTAAACCACGCTGAACTCCATAGATCTTCCAAGGGGCATGAAAACCGTCTTGTTAAGCTACAGTGACCTCCACATCTCTTCCACGTGGCATTGATATTGACTTTTTATTCCACAGCGACCTCCACCACTCTTCCAAGGGGCATTAAAAATGTCTTGTTAAGCTACTGTGACCTCCACGTCTCTTCCACGGGGCATTGATATTGTCTTTTTATTCCACTCTAACCTCCACCACTCTTCCAAGGGGCATTAAAACCGTCTTATTAAGTTACTGTGACCTCCACGTCTCTTCTTAGGGGCATTAAACCTGTCTTGTTAAATCACTCTGAACTCCACAGCTCTTCCAAGGGGCATTAAATTCGTCTTGTTAAGCTACTGTAACCTCCATGTCTCTTCAACAGGGCATTCATATTGTCTTTTTTTTCCACTGCGACCTCCACCACTCTTCCAAAGGGCATTAAAACCATCTTGTTAAGCTTCTGTGACCTCCACGTCTTTACCAAGGGGCAAAAAAACCATCTTGTTAAACCACGCTGAACTCCACAGCTTTTCCAAGGGGCATTAAAACCATCTTGTTAAGCTACTGTGACCTCCACGTCTCTTCCACGGGGCATTGTTATTGTCTTTTTATTCCACAGCGACCTCCACCACTCTTCCAAGGAGTATTAAAACCATCTTGTTAGGCTACTGTCACCTCCATGTCTCTTCGACGAGGCATTGATATTGTATTTTTAATACACTGCTACCTCCACCACTCTAACAAGGGGCATCGATATTCTTTTTTAATTCCACTGCGACCTCCACCACTCTTCCAAGGGGCATTGATAAAGTCTTTTTATTCCACTGCGACCTTCACCACTCTTCCAAGGGGCATTAAAACCGTCTTGTTAAGCTACTGTGACCTTCACGTCTCTTCCACGGGGCATTGAAACCATCTTGTTAAACCACTCTGAACTCCACAGCTCTTCCAAGGGGCCTTAAAACTGTCTTGTTAAGCTACTGTGACCTCCATGTCTCTTCCACGAGGCAATGATATTGTCTTTTTATTCCACAGCAGCTTCCACCACTCTTCCAAGGGGCATTAAAACTGCCCTGTTAAGCTACTGAGACCTCCACGTCTCTTCCACGGGGCATTGATATTGTCTTTTTAATTCCATTGCGACCTCCACCACTCTACCAAGGGGCATTAATATTGTTTTTTTATTCCACTGCGACCTCTACCACACTTCCAAGGGGCATTAAAACCGTCTTGTTAAGCTACTGTGATCTGCACATCTCTACCACTGGGCATTGATTTTGTCTTTTTATTCCACAGCGACCTCCACCACTCTTCCAAGGGTCATTGATATTGTCTTTTTATTCCACAGCGACCTCCACCACTCTTCCAAGGGGCATTGCACCGTCTCGTTAAGGTACTGTGACCTCCAGGTCTCTATCACTGGTCATTGATTTTGTCTTTTTATTCCACTGCGACCTCCACCACTCTTCCAAGGGGCATTAAAATGATCTTGTTAAGCTTCTGTGATCTGCACGTCTCTGCCACGGGGCATTGATATTGTCTTTTTATTAAACTGCGACCTCCACCACTCTTCCATGGGGCATTGATATTGTCTTTTTATTCAACTCCGACCTCCACTACTTTTCCAAGGGGCATTGATATTGTCTTTTTATTCCACTGCGACCTCCACCACTGTACCAAGGGGCATTAAAACGATCTTGTTAAGCAACTGTGACCTTCACGTCTCTTCCACGGGGCATTGATATTGCCTTTTTATTCCACTGCGACCTCCACCACTCTTCCATGGGGCATTAAAACCATCTTGTGAAGCTACTGTGACCTCCACATCTCTTCCACGGGGCATTGATATTGCCTTTTTTTTCCACAGCTACCTCAACCACTCTTTAAACGGGCATTGATATTGTCTTTTTATTCCACAGAGACCTCCACCAGTTTTCCAATGGGCAGTAAAACCATATTGTTAAGCTACTGTGACCTCCAGGTCTCTTCCACGTGGCATTGATATTGTCTTTATATTCCACTGTGACCTCCACCACTCTTCCAATGGACATTAAAACCATCTTGTTAGGCTACTGTGACCTCCACGTCTCTTCCACGGGGCATTGATATTGTCTTTTTATTACACTGCGACCTCCACCACTCTTCCAAGGGGCATTAAAACAGTGTCGTTAAGCTACTGAGACGTCCAATTCTCTTCCACAGGGCATTGATATTCTCTTTTTTTTCAACTGCGACCTCCACCACTCTTCCAAGGGGGCATTGATATTGTCTTTTTATTCCAATGCGGCCTCCACCACTCTTCCAAAGGGCATTAAAACCATTTTCTGACGCTACTCTGACCTCCAAGTCTCTTCCACGGGGCTTTGATATTGTCTTTTTAATCAATTGTAACCTCCAGCACTATTCCAAGTGGCATTAAAACCGTCTTGTTAAGCTACTGTGACCTCCACGTCTCTTCCAAGGAGCATTAAAACCATCTAGTTAAACCAATTTGTACTCCACAGCTCTTCCAAGGGGCATTAAAACCGTCTTGTTAAGCTACTGTGACCTCCGCTTCTCTTCCACGGGGCCTTGATATTGCCTTTTTATTTCACTGCGACCTTCACCATCCTTCCAAGGGGCATTAAAAACATCTTGTTAAGCTACTGTGACCTCCACGTCCCTTCCACTGGGCATTAATATTGTCTTTATATTTTATTGCGATCTCCACCACTTTTCCAAAGGGCATTGATATTGTCTTTTTATTCCACTGCGACCTCCACCACTCTTCCAAGGGGCATTAAAACCATCTTGTTAAGCTACTATGATCTCCACATCTTTTCCATGGGGCACTGATATTGTATTTTTATTCCACTGTAAACTCTACCACTCTTCCAAGGAGCACTAATACTGTCTTCTTAAACCACTCTGAACTCCACAGCTCTTCCAAGGAACATTAAATCTGTCTTATTAAGCTACGGTGACCTCCACTTCTCTTCCACGGGGCATTGATATTGTCTTTTTATTCCACTGCGACCTCCACCACTTTTCCATGGGGCACTGATATTGTTTTTTTATTCCACTGCGACCTCCACCACTCCCCCAAGGGGCATTAAAACCATCTTGTTAAGTTACTGTGACCTCCACGTCTCTTCTTAGGATCATTAAACCTGTCTTGTTAAATCACTCTGAACTCCACACCTCTTCCAAGGGGCATTAAATTCGTCTTGTATAGCTACTGTGACCTCCATGTCTCTTCCACAGGGCATTGATATTGTCTTTTTATTCCACTGCGACCTCCACCACTCTTCCAAGTGGCATTAAAACCATCTTGTTAAGCTTCTGTGACCTCCTTATCTTTACCAAGAGGCATTAAAACCATCTTTTTAAACCACGCTGAACTCCATAGATCTTCCAAGGGGCATTAAAACCGTCTTGTTAAGCTACAGTGACCTCCACATCTCTTCCACGTGGCATTGATATTGACTTTTTATTCCACAGCGACCTCCACCACTCTTCCAAGGGGCATTAAAAATGTCTTGTTAAGCTACTGTGACCTCCACGTCTCTTCCACGGGGCATTGATATTGTCTTTTTATTCCACTCTAACCACCACCACTCTTCCAAGGGGCATTAAAACCGTCTTATTAAGTTACTGTGACCTCCACGTCTCTTCTTAGGGGCATTAAACCTGTCTTGTTAAATCACTCTGAACTCCACAGCTCTTCCAAGGGGCATTAAATTCGTCTTGTATAGCTACTGTCAATTCCACGTCTCTTCCACAGGGCATTGATATTGTCTTTTTATTCCACTGCGACCTCCACCACTCTTCCAAGGGGCATTAAAACCATCTTGTTAAGCTTCTGTGACCTCCATATCTTTAAAAAGAGGCATTAAAACCATCTTGTTAAACCACGCTGAACTCCACAGCTCTTCCAAGGGGCATTTAAACCGTCTTGTTAAGCTACAGTGAACTCCACATCTCTTCCACGTGGCATTGATATTGACTTTCTAATTGCATTGCGACCTCCACCACTCTACCAAGGGGCATTGATATTGTCTTTTTATTCCAATGTATCCTCCACCACTCTTCCAAGAGGCATTAAAACCGTCTTGT
The DNA here is from genome assembly GCF_046119375.1 of Phyllobates terribilis. Taxonomy (NCBI): domain Eukaryota; kingdom Metazoa; phylum Chordata; class Amphibia; order Anura; family Dendrobatidae; genus Phyllobates; species Phyllobates terribilis. The sequence goes on along the minus strand of NW_027363651.1, from coordinate 290,141 downwards.
TTAGCTACTGTGATCTTCACGTCTCTACCACGGGGTATTGATTTTGTCTTTTTTTTCCACAGTGACCTCCACCACTCTTCCAAGGGGCATTGATATTGTCTTTTTATTCCACAGCGACATCCACGACTCTTCCAAGGGGCATTAAAACCGTCTTGTTAATCTACTGTGACCTCCAGGTCTCTTCCATGGGGCATTGATTTTGTCTTTTTATTCCGCTGCGACCTCCACCACTCTTCCAATGGGCATTAAAACCATCTTGTTAGGCTTCTGTGACCTCCACGTCTCTTCCATGGGGCATTGATATTGTCTTTTTATTTCACTGCGACCTCCACCATTCTTCCAAGGGGCATTGATATTGTTTGTTTATTCCACTGCGACCTCCACCACTCTCCCATAGGACATTGATATTGTCTTTTTATTCAACTCCTACCTCCACTACTCTTCCAAGGAGCATTGATATTGTCTTTTTATTCCACTGCGACCTCCACCACTGTTCCAAGGGGCATTAAAACCATCTTGTGAAGCTACTGTGACCTCCACATCTCTTCCACGGCGCATTGATATTGTCTTTTTATTCCATTGCGACCTCCACCACTCTTCCAAGGGCCACTGATATTGTCTTTTTATTCCACAGCGACCTCCACCACTCTTCTAAGGGGCATTGATATTGTCTTTTTATTCCACTGCAACCTCCACCACTCTTCCAAGGGGCATTAAAACCGTCTTGTTAAGTTACTGTGACCTCCACGTCTCTTCTTAGGGGCATTATACCTGTCTTGTTAAATCACTCTGAACTCCACAGCTCTTTCAAGGGGCATTAAATTCGTCTTGTATAGCTACTGTGACCTCCACTTTTCTTCCACAGGGCATTGATATTGTCTTTTTATTCCACTGCGACCTCCACCACTCTTCCAATGGGCATTAAAACCATCTTGTTAGGCTTCTGTGACCTCCACGTCTCTTCCACGGGGCATTGATATTGTCTTTTTATTCCACTGCGACCTCCACCACTGTACAAAGGGGCATTAAAACGAACTTGTTAAGCTACTGTGACCTTCACGTCTCTTCCACGGGGCATTGATATTGTCTTTTTATTCCACTTTGACCTCCACCACTTTTCCACGAGGCATTGATATTGTCTTTTTATTTCACTGCGAACTCCACCACTCCTTCAAGGGGCATTAAAAGCGTCTTTTTAAGTTACTGTGATCTCCACGTCTCTTCTAAGGGGCATTAAACCTGTCTTGTTAAACCTCTCTGAACACAGCTCTTCCAAGGGGCATTAAATTCGTCTCTGTTAAGCTACTGTGACCTCCACATCTCTTCCACAGGGCATTGATTTTGTCTTTTTATACCACAGCGTCCTCCACTACTCTTCCAAGGGACATTAAAAACGTCTTGTTAAGCTACTGTGACCTCCACGTCTCATCCAAGAGGCATTAAAACCATCTTCTTAAACCAATTTGAATTCCACACCTCTTCCAAGGGGCATTAAAATCGTCTTGTTAAGCTACTGTGACCACCACAACTCTTTCACAGGGCATTGATATTGTCTTTTTATTTCACTGCGACCTCCACCACACTACTAAGGGGAATTAAAAGAGTCTTGTTAAGCTACTGTGACCTCCACGTCTCTTCCAAGAGGCATTAAAACCATCTTATTAAACCACTCTGACCTCCACAGTTCTTCCAAGGGGCATTAAAATCGTCTTGTTAAGCTACTGTGACCTCCAAGTCTCTTCCACGGGGCATTGATATTGTCTTTTTATTCCACTGTGACCTCCATCACTCTTTCAAGGGGCATTGATATTGTCTTTTTATTCAACTGCGACGTCCACCACTCTTCCAAGGGGCATTAAAACGATGTTATTAAGCTACTGAGACCTCCAATTCTCTTCTACGGGGCATTGATATAGTCTTTTTATTCCACTGCGACCTCCACCACTCTTCCATAGGGCATTGATATTATCTTTTTATGCGACTGCGACCTCCACCACTCTTCCAAGGGGTCATTGATATTGTCTTTTTATTCCACTGCAACTTCCACCACTCTTCCAAGCGGCATTAAAACCATTTTGTTAAGCTACTGGGACCTCCGCTTATCTTCCACGGGGCATTGATATTGTCTTTTTATTCCACTGCGACCTTCACCACCCTTCCAAGGGGCATTAAAAACATCTTGTTAAGCTACTTTGACCTCCACGTCTCTTCCACCGGGCATTAATATTGTCTTTATATTTTTTTGCGACCTCCATCACTCTTCCAAGGGGCATTGATATTGGCAATTTATTCCACTGCGACATCCACCACTCTTCCAAGGGGCATTAAAACCATCTTGTTAAGCTACTGTGATCTCCCCCTCTCTTCCACGTGGCATTGATATGGTATTTTTATTCCACTGTAACCTCCACCACTATTCCAAGGGGCATTAAAACCATCTAGTTAAGCTACTGTGACCTACACGTCTCTTCCAAGGGGCATTAAAATTATGTTGATAAACCACTCTGAACTCCACAGCGCTTCCAAGGGGCATTAAAACTGTCTTGTTAAGCTACGGTGACCTCCATGTCTCTTCCAAGGGGCATTGATATTGTCTTTTTATTCCATTGCGACCTCCACCACTCTTCCAAGGGGCATTGATATTGTCTTTTTATTCCACTGCAACCTCCACCACTTTTCCATGGGTCATTGATATTGTCTTTTTATTCCACTGTGACCTCCACCACTCTCCCAAGGGGCATTAGAACCGTGTTGTTAAGCTTCTGTGACCTCCACGTCTCTTCTTATGGGCATTAAACCTGTCATGCTAAATCACTCTGAACTCCACAGCTCTTCCAAGGGGCATTAAATTCGTCTTGTATAGCTCCTGTGACCTCCACGTCTCTTCCACAGGGCATTGATATTGTCTTTTTATTCCACTGCGACCTCCACTACTCTTCCAAGGGACATTAAAACCGTCTTGTTAAGCTACTGTAACCTCCATGTCTCTTCAACAGGGCATTCATATTGTCTTTTTTTTCCACTGCGACCTCCACCACTCTTCCAAAGGGCATTAAAACCATCTTGTTAAGCTTCTGTGACCTCCACGTCTTTACCAAGGGGCAAAAAAACCATCTTGTTAAACCACGCTGAACTCCACAGCTTTTCCAAGGGGCATTAAAACCGTCTTGTTAAGCTACTGTGACCTCCACGTCTCTTCCACGGGGCATTGTTATTGTCTTTTTATTCCACAGCGACCTCCACCACTCTTCCAAAGAGTATTAAAACCGTCTTGTTAGGCTACTGTCACCTCCATGTCTCTTCGACGAGGCATTGATATTGTATTTTTAATACACTGCTACCTCCACCACTCTAACAAAGGGCATCGATATTCTTTTTTAATTCCACTGCGACCTCCACCACTCTTCCAAGGGGCATTGATAAAGTCTTTTTATTCCACTGCGACCTTCACCACTCTTCCAAGGGGCATTAAAACCGTCTTGTTAAGCTACTGTGACCTTCACGTCTCTTCCACGGGGCATTGAAACCATCTTGTTAAACCACTCTGAACTCCACAGCTCTTCCAAGGGGCCTTAAAACTGTCTTGTTAAGCTACTGTGACCTCCATGTCTCTTCCACGAGGCAATGATATTGTCTTTTTATTCCACAGCAGCTTCCACCACTCTTCCAAGGGGCATTAAAACTGCCCTGTTAAGCTACTGAGACCTCCACGTCTCTTCCACGGGGCATTGATATTGTCTTTTTAATTCCATTGCGACCTCCACCACTCTACCAAGGGGCATTAATATTGTTTTTTTATTCCACTGCGACCTCTATCACACTTCCAAGGGGCATTAAAACCGTCTTGTTAAGCTACTGTGATCTGCACGTCTCTACCACTGGGCATTGATTTTGTCTTTTTATTCCACAGCGACCTCCACCACTCTTCCAAGGGTCATTGATATTGTCTTTTTATTCCACAGCGACCTCCACCACTCTTCCAAGGGGCATTGCACCGTCTCGTTAAGGTACTGTGACCTCCAGGTCTCTACCACTGGTCATTGATTTTGTCTTTTTATTCCACTGCGACCTCCACCACTCTTCCAAGGGGCATTAAAACGATCTTGTTAAGCTTCTGTGACCTGCACGTCTCTGCCACGGGGCATTGATATTGTCTTTTTATTCAACTGCGACCTCCACTACTTTTCCAAGGGGCATTGATATTGTCTTTTTATTTCACTGCGACCTCCACCACTGTACCAAGGGGCATTAAAACGATCTTGTTAAGCAACTGTGACCTTCACGTCTCTTCCACGGGGCATTGATATTGCCTTTTTATTCCACTGCGACCTCCACCACTCTTCCATGGGGCATTAAAACCATCTTGTGAAGCTACTGTGACCTCCACATCTCTTCCACGGGGCATTGATATTGCCTTTTTTTTCCACAGCTACCTCAACCACTCTTTAAACGGGCATTGATATTGTCTTTTTATTCCACAGAGACCTCCACCAGTTTTCCAATGGGCAGTAAAACCATCTTGTTAAGCTACTGTGACCTCCAGGTCTCTTCCACGTGGCAATGATATTGTCTTTATATTCCACTGTGACCTCCACCACTCTTCCAATGGACATTAAAACCATCTTGTTAGGCTACTGTGACCTCCACGTCTCTTCCACGGGGCATTGATATTGTCTTTTTATTACACTGCGACCTCCACCACTCTTCCAAGGGGCATTAAAACAGTGTCGTTAAGCTACTGAGACGTCCAATTCTCTTCCACAGGGCATTGATATTCTCTTTTTATTCAACTGCGACCTCCACCACTCTTCCAAGGGGGCATTGACATTGTCTTTTTATTCCACTGCGACCTCCACCACTCTTCCAAAGGGCATTAAAACCATTTTCTGAAGCTACTCTGACCTCCAAGTCTCTTCCACGGGGCTTTGATATTGTCTTTTTAATCAATTGTAACCTCCAGCACTATTCCAAGTGGCATTAAAACCGTCTTGTTAAGCTACTGTGACCTCCACGTCTCTTCCAAGGAGCATTAAAACCATCTAGTTAAACCAATTTGTACTCCACAGCTCTTCCAAGGGGCATTAAAACTGTCTTGTTAAGCTACTGTGACCTCCGCTTCTCTTCCACGGGGCCTTGATATTGCCTTTTTATTCCACTGCGACCTTCACCATCCTTCCAAGGGGCATTAAAAACATCTTGTTAAGCTACTGTGACCTCCACGTCTCTTCCACTGGGCATTAATATTGTCTTTATATTTTATTGCGATCTCCACCACTTTTCCAAAGGGCATTGATATTGTCTTTTTATTCCACTGCGACCTCCACCACTCTTCCAAGGGGCATTAAAACCATCTTGTTAAGCTACTATGATCTCCACGTCTTTTCCATGGGGCACTGTTATTGTATTTTTATTCCACTGTAAACTCTACCACTCTTCCAAGGAGCACTAATACTGTCTTCTTAAACCACTCTGAACTCCACAGCTCTTCCAAGGAACATTAAATCTGTCTTGTTAAGCTACGGTGACCTCCACTTCTCTTCCACGGGGCATTGATATTGTCTTTTTATTCCACTGCGACCTCCACCACTTTTCCATGGGGCACTGATATTGTTTTTTTATTCCACTGCGACCTCCACCACTCCCCCAAGGGGCATTAAAACCATCTTGTTAAGTTACTGTGACCTCCACGTCTCTTCTTAGGGTCATTAAACCTGTCTTGTTAAATCACTCTGAACTCCACACCTCTTCCAAGGGGCATTAAATTCGTCTTGTATAGCTACTGTGACCTCCATGTCTCTTCCACAGGGCATTGATATTGTCTTTTTATTCCACTGCGACCTCCACCACTCTTCCAAGTGGCATTAAAACCATCTTGTTAAGCTTCTGTGACCTCCATATCTTTACCAAGAGGCATTAAAACCATCTTTTTAAACCACGCTGAACTCCATAGATCTTCCAAGGGGCATTAAAACCGTCTTGTTAAGCTACAGTGACCTCCACATCTCTTCCACGGGGCATTGATATTGTCTTTTTATTCCACTCTAACCTCCACCACTCTTCCAAGGGGCATTAAAACCGTCTTATTAAGTTACTGTGACCTCCACGTCTCTTCTTAGGGGCATTAAACCTGTCTTGTTAAATCACTCTGAACTCCACAGCTCTTCCAAGGGGCATTAAATTCGTCTTGTATAGCTACTGTCAAATCCACGACTCTTCCACAGGGCATTGATATTGTCTTTTTATTCCACTGCGACCTCCACCACTCTTCCAAGGGGCATTAAAACCATCTTGTTAAGCTTCTGTGACCTCCATATCTTTAAAAAGAGGCATTAAAACCATCTTGTTAAACCACGCTGAACTGCACAGCTCTTCCAAGGGGCATTAAAACCGTCTTGTTAAGCTACAGTGAACTCCACATCTCTTCCACGTGGCATTGATATTGACTTTCTAATTGCATTGCGACCTCCACCACTCTACCAAGGGGCATTGATATTGTCTTTTTACTCCAATGTAACCTCCACCACTCTTCCAAGAGGCATTAAAACCGTCTTGTTTAGCTACTGTGATCTTCACGTCTCTACCACGGGGCATTGATTTTGTCCCTTTTTTCCACAGTGACCTCCACCACTCTTGCAAGGGGCATTGATATTGTCTTTTTATTCCACAGCGACATCCACGACTCTTCCAAGGGGCATTAAAACCGTCTTGTTAAGCTACTGTGACCTCCAGGTCTCTTCCATGGGGCATTGATTTTGTCTTTTTATTCCGCTGCGACCTCCACCACTCTTCCAATGGGCATTAAAACCATCTTGTTAGGCTTCTGTGACCTCCACGTCTCTTCCACGGGGCATTGATATTGTCTTTTTATTTCACTGCGACCTCCACCATTCTTCCAAGGGGCATTGATATTGTTTATTTATTCCACTGCGACCTCCACCACTCTCCCATAGGACATTGATATTGTCTTTTTATTCAACTCCTACCTCCACCACTCTTCCAAGGGCCACTGATATTGTCTTTTTATTCCACAGCGACCTCCACCACTCTTCTAAGGGGCATTGATATTGTCTTTTTATTCCACTGCAACCTCCACCACTCTTCCAAGAGGCATTAAAACCGTCTTGTTAAGTTACTGTGACCTCCACGTCTCTTCTTAGGGGCATTAAACCTGTCTTGTTAAATCACTCTGAACTCCACAGCTCTTTCAAGGGGCATTAAATTCGTCTTGTATAGCGACTGTGACCTCCACTTTTCTTCCACAGGGCATTGATATTGTCTTTTTATTCCACTGCGACCTCCACCACTCTTCCAAGGTGCAGTAAAACCATCTTGTTAAGCTTCTGTGACCTCCATGTCTTTTCCAAGAGGCATCAAAACCATCTTGTTAAACCACGCTGAACTCCACAGCTCTTCCAAGAGGCATTAAAACCGTCTTGTTAAGATACTGTGACCTCCACATCTCTTCCACGGGGCATTGATATTGTCTTTTATTCCACAGCGACCTCCACCACTCTTCCAAGGGTCATTAAAAACGTCTTGTTAAGCTACTGTGACGTCCACGTCTCTTCCACGGGGCATTGATATTGTCTTTTTATTCCACTGTGTAGCGTCGACATCCCTGCCCTCTGCTAGGCAGGGACGCTGTTCCCCTCACCTCTCCGCTCCGAGCCCGGCCTCCTCCTTCCGCTCTGCTGGCAGCGCGTGCTCCTTCCTGGCCACGGTGTTTAGGGCGCGCGCGTGCGCGCTCCCCCCCTCTTAAAGGGGCCGCGCGCGCCGTGCTAAGGAGTCCTCGGCCAATGGCCGGAGGAGTTCACCATATATAAGGCACCTCCTCGAAAATGGAGGTGCCCGAGCAATGTTGTTGCACTGTTCACTACTCTGCTTCAGCCCTCAGGTCCCGTCTCCAGTTACCTGCCAGTTACCTGCCAGTTTCCTGCCAGTTTGCTGTCTGATTCCTGCCTGATAATCCGCTTACCTGCTTGCTAGCCTGAGGTCCGACGGTCTGCCTTCCGACACCTGTCAGTCTGTCTATGGATCAGCTTGCCCGCTCACCTGGGAGCGCACATCTGCTACCTGCCTGCTAGCCTACCTTGAGGCTCCGCCGTCACGTGCTGTGACCACCTGCCTGTCCAGAGACTCTTGCCCGCTCACCTGGGAGCGCTCACCTGCTACCTGCCTGCTAGCCTACCTGGAGGCTCCGCCGTCACGTGCTGTGACCACCTGCCTGTCCAGAGACTCTTGCCCGCTCACCTGGGAGCGCTCACCTGCTACCTGTCTGTTGGCCTACCTGGAGGCTCCGCCGTCACGTGCTGTGACCACCTGCCAGTCCAGAGACTCTTGCCCGCTCACCTGGGAGCGCTCATCTGCTACCTGCCTGTTAGCCTACCTGGAGGCTCCGCCGTCACATGCTGTGACCACCTGCTTATCCAGAGACTCTCGCCTGCTCACCTGGGAGCACACATCTGCCATCTGCCTGCTAGCCTACCTGGAGGCTCAGCCGTCACAGGTCGTACCTACCCTTTACCCAGAGACTGTCCCGGTCACTTGCCGTGACCTCCTGCCCGTTCACCCAGAGACTGCCCCGGTCACTTGCTGTGACCCCCTGCCCGTTCACCCAGAGACTGTCCCGGTCACTTGCCGTGACCTCCTGCCCGTTTACCCAGAGACTGTCCCGGTCACCTGCCCGTCTTCCCTGGTCGCCACCCGCTTCCTTACAAGGACCGCCCCCTTGTATAGTTGCTCAGAGGTTCCGCCTCCCAGACCCATTACAGTTTGCTCGGGCCATGGAACCCGGTGGCACCCAAGCTCCCTCGCTCTCGGACCTTTGTCATAAACTGTCCCGTCAGAGGTCCCAACAGGAGTCCATCCTGAGTCACCTGCGGAATGTCAATTCTCGCCTGGACACTCTGACTGCTCCACCAGCAACCACTGCTAGTGTCATGACTCGCAACCCGGCAGCTCCGCTGCCCACCAATACCATGGTATCCTGCTCCGGACCCCGGCTTTCTGCACCTCCTCGCTTCGGAGGCGACTCCGCTCAGGCTCGGGGCTTCATAAACCAGTGCACCCTGCACTTTGAACTCCTGTCCCACCAGTTTAACTCCGACCGGGCCAAAGTAGCCTTCATCATGTCCCATCTCACGGGGGAGGCTCTGGCTTGGCTAAATCCTCTATGGGAGAGAGGAGACCCCCTGGTGTCTGACTTGCCTGCCTTTCTCATGGCTTTCCGGAAAGTCTTCGACGAACCCGGACGGAAGACCTCATCCGCATCGTCTCTGCTACGCCTCCGTCAGGGAAGTCTCACCGTGGGCCAATATGCCATACGGTTCCGTACCCTTGCCTCGGAGCTGGCCTGGGATAACGACGCTCTGGTATCTGTCTTCTGGGAGGGTCTGTCCGGCCGTATTAAAGATGAACTCGCCGGTCGGGACATTCCTACCACTCTCGACGACTTAATAACTCTTGCCACCCGGATTGACCTACGGTTCCAGGAGCGTGCCAAAGAGGTCACCCGTGAGAGGAGGTTTCCACGTCTAGCTCCTACCTTCCAGAAACCCGTCACTCCCTCCGTTTCTCCCCAGGTACACTCTCCTGAGCCTATGCAGGTCGACCAGACCAAGATGGTCAAAACCCGTCAGGACTTACGCCGTGCCGAGGGGAGCTGCTTCTACTGTGGCAGTAAGGAGCACCGGATCCGTACCTGCCCGGAGAGGTCGGGAAACGCCTGTGTCTAGGTTCGCTCAGAGAGGTCGACCTAGACAAGAATAAATCCTCTCCATCTCTGCTGCTGTCAGTCTCAATTATCTGCGGGGAGAACCGTTATTTCGAACTAGCCCAACTTGACTCTGGAGCAGCCGGGAATCTTATTTCACAGTCCCTGGTAGAAAAATACCGCATTCCCACCAAACCTCTGGCTGTACCCTTGTCTGTCGCTGCCGTGGATGGGGGCCTCTTACCACGTCCCATCCAACTCATCACCGAATCCATTACTCTGCAGGTGGGAATGCTGCATTCTGAGAGCATCTCTTTTCATGTTCTGCCTGGACTCTCTCACGCCCTCTTACTAGGCCTACCTTGGCTCCAGAAACATGCACCCGTGCTTGACTGGCAGACCGGAGAAGTCCTTCGCTGGGGACAGGACTGCCATAAGACTTGTTCGGTTCCCGTTCATCCCGTCCGTCCTTCTCCTACCCCAACTAATCTACCTGGACTTCCGATTCCTTATTGGTCATTTGCTGATGTCTTTAATAAAAAGGAGGCAGAGACATTACCCCCTCATAGACCATACGACTGTCCTATCGACCTGTTACCCGGTACTACGCCTCCCCGTGGGCGTATTTACCCATTGTCCGCTGCTGAGACCCGGTCGATGTCCGAATATATTGAGGAGAATCTGGCCCGGGGATTCATCTGGAAATCTACCTCCCCGGCGGGAGCAGGCTTCTTTTTTGTTAAAAAGAAGGACGGCTCTCTCCGTCCCTGTATAGACTATAGAGGCCTTAACCAGATCACGGTGAAGAATAAGTACCCCCTTCCGCTCATTCCAGAATTATTTGATCGTCTGAGGGGGGCTAGAATCTTCACCAAACTGGACCTCCGTGGGGCGTACAACCTGGTCCGTATCCGTCAGGGGGATGAATGGAAGACTGCATTTAACACCCGGGACGGCCACTATGAATATCTGGTAATGCCCTTTGGTCTCTGTAACGCTCCTGCCGTCTTTCAAGAGTTGGTCAATGACATCTTCCGGGACCTTCTCTACTCCTGCGTAGTGGTGTACCTGGACGACATCTTGGTCTTCTCTCCGGAACTCCAGACTCACCGGAGGGATGTTCGTCAGGTCCTGCTCAGGCTCAGGCAGAATCACTTCTTCGCTAAATATGAGAAGTGCCTCTTTGAGCAGACCTCGCTTCCGTTTTTGGGCTACATTATTTCTCAGACCGGCCTACGAATGGATCCAGAGAAACTGTCTGCCATCGAGAAATGGCCTCGACCGGAGGGGTTGAAGGTTATTCAGCGGTTCCTGGGCTTCGCCAACTACTACCGCCTCTTCATACCGCACTTCTCTTCGCGGACTGCCCCAATTTCCACGCTCACCCGTAAGGGCACTAATCCCAGAAAGTGGCCGCCCGAAGCAGAGGAGGCCTTTCTTTCCTTAAAACAGGCCTTCTCTTCCGCCCCGGTGCTGCATCGCCCGGACGGCAACAAGCAGTTCTTCCTGGAAGTTGACGCCTCCTCCTCTGGAGCCGGAGCGGTACTTACCCAAAAATCGTCTTCCGGGAGAATGGTAACTTGCGGCTTCTTCTCCAAACTCTTCTCCTCTTCTGAGCGCAACTATTCCATAGGAGACCGAGAGTTATTGGCCATCAAGCTGGCATTGGAGGAGTGGCGTTACCTACTCGAGGGGGCTCTTCACCCGGTAATAATTTACACTGACCACAAGAACTTGGCTTACCTCCAGCATGCCCAGAGACTTAACCCGCGCCAAGCCCGGTAGTCCTTGTTTTTTGCTCGCTTTGATTTTGTTCTTCATTTTCGCCCGGCTGACAAAAACATCAAAGCGGACGCCTTGTCCCGATCCTTTCTGGTGTCTGATCTCGAGGAAGAACCTAAACATATCATCTATCACGCCAGAGTAATGCAGGTGGCTCCCGTGAGTCTAAATCGTTTCCCTCCCGGTAAGACTTTCGTATCGGTACCTGATCGGGAGAAGATCCTACACTGGGGTCATTCGTCTAAACTAGCTGGCCACGCCGGTCAGAAAAAGACCCTCCAGCTTATTACCCGGCACTACTGGTGGCCTACCCTGCACAAGGACGTAATAGACTTTGTTTCTGCCTGTGTGTCCTGCGCCCGCAACAAAGTTCCGAGACACCTGCCAGCCGGTCGCCTCCTTCCGCTTCCTGTACCTGCTGTCCCCTGGCAGCATATAGCTATGGACTTCATAACTGATCTCCCCGTCTCTGCCGGTTGTACGGTCATTTGGGTGGTCGCTGACCGCTTTTCCAAGATGGCTCACTTCATTCCCCTGCCAGGCCTCCCGTCTGCACCCGAGCTGGCTAAAGACTTTATCCGCCACATCTTCCGTCTTCATGGCCTGCCCCTCCACATCGTGTCGGATCGTGGGGTACAGTTCACCTCACGTTTCTGGAGAGCCACTTGTAAGTTGCTAGACGTCACCCTGGACTTCTCCTCCGCTTACCACCCACAGTCTAATGGTCAAGTGGAGCGGATCAATCAGATCCTGACCAGTTACCTCCGGCACTTCGTTAATGCCCACCATTCTGACTGGGTGGATCTCCTGCCATGGGCCGAATTCTCTTACAACAATCACGAGAGCGAATCTTCCTCCAAATCCCCGTTTTTTGTAGTCTTCGGTCAGCATCCTCGGATCCCATTTCCCGTCTCCACCTCAGTGGATAATCCGGCTGCGGAATCTCTTGTTAACAAATTTTCCTCCACATGGGAGAGTACCCAGTCCGCACTCCTTCAGTCGTCCGAGCGTATGAAAAGACATGCTGACAAAAAACGTCTGGATCCTCCTCAATTCTGTCCAGGGGATAAGGTCTGGCTCTCGTCCAAGTATGTCCGGCTCAAGATTCCTTCCTATAAGTTAGGGCCTCGGTTCATCGGTCCTCTGGAGGTCATCAGTCAGATCAACCCGGTGGCCTATAAATTGAAACTCCCGGCCAACTTGCGGAACCCTAACTCCTTCCATGTATCTCTCCTCAAACCCGTGGTACTTAACTCTTTTTCCAAGTCTACAGGTACGCCTCCTGCTCCGGTTTCCGCTGAAAACGAGTTTGAGGTAGAGAACATTCTGGACACCAAAATGGTAAGAGGAAAGACCTTTTTTCTAGTAGATTGGAAGGGGTTTGGTCCTGAAGAGAGAACGTGGGAGCCCCGGGAGAACATCCATGCCCCTCTCATCCTTGCTAAATTTCTGTCTGGCCTAAAAAAGGGGGGCCTAAAGGGGGGGGTACTGTAGCGTCGGCGTCCCTGCCCTCTGCTAGGCAGGGACGCTGTTCCCCTCACCTCTCCGCTCCGAGCCCGGCGTCCTCCTCCCGCTCTGCTGGCAGCGCGCGCTCCTTCCCGGCCACGGTGCTTAGAGCGTGCGCACTCCCCCCCCCTCATAAAGGGGCCGCGCGCGCCGTCCTAAGGAGTCCCCGGCCAATGGCCGGAGGACTTCACCATATATAAGGCACCTCCTCCAAAATGGAGGTGCCCGAGCAATGTTGTTGCACTGTTCACTACTCTGCTTCAGCCCTCAGGTCCCGTCTCCAGTTACCTGCCAGTTACCTGCCAGTTTCCTGCCAGTTTGCTGTCTGATTCCTGCCTGATAATCCGCTTACCTGCTTGCTAGCCTGAGGTCCGACGGTCTGCCTTCTGACACCTGTCAGTCTGTCTATGGACCAGCTTGCCCGCTCACCTGGGAGCGCACATCTGCTACCTGCCTGCTAGCCTACCTGGAGGCTCCGCCGTCACGTGCTGTGACCACCTGCCTGTCCAGAGACTCTTGCCCGCTTACCTGGGAGCGCTCACCTGCTACCTGCCTGCTAGCCTACCTGGAGGCTCCGCCGTCACGTGCTGTGACCACCTGCCTGTCCAGAGACTCTTGCCCGCTCACCTGGGAGCGCTCACCTGCTACCTGTCTGTTGGCCTACCTGGAGGCTCCGCCGTCATGTGCTGTGACCACCTGCCAGTCCAGAGACTCTTGCCCGCTCACCTGGGAGCGCTCATCTGCTACCTGCCTGTTAGCCTACCTGGAGGCTCCGCCGTCACATGCTGTTACCACCTGCTTATCCAGAGACTCTCGCCTGCTCACCTGGGAGCACACATCTGCCATCTGCCTGCTAGCCTACCTGGAGGCTCAGCCGTCACAGGTCGTACCTACCCTTTACCCAGAGACTGTCCCGGTCACTTGCCGTGACCTCCTGCCCGTTCACCCAGAGACTGCCCCGGTCACTTGCTGTGACCCCCTGCCCGTTCACCCAGAGACTGTCCCGGTCACTTGCCGTGACCTCCTGCCCGTTTACCCAGAGACTGTCCCGGTCACCTGCTGTGACTACCTGTCCATCTTCCCTGGTCGCCACCCGCTTCCTTACAAGGACCGCCCCCTTGTATAGTTGCTCAGAGGTTCCGCCTCCCAGACCCACACACTGCGCCCTCCACCACTCTTTCAAGGGGCATTAAAACCATCTTGTTAGGCTACTGTGACCTCCATTTCTCTAACACGAGGCATTGATATTGTCTTTTTTAATCCACTGTCACCTCCACCACTCTTCCAAGGGGCATTGATATTGTTTTTTTATTCCACTGCGACCTCCACCATTCTTCCAAGGGGCATTGATATTGTCTTTTTATTCCACTACGACCTCCACCACTCTTCCAAGGGGCATTAAAACCATCTCGTTAAGCTACTGTGACCTCCACGTCTCTTCCACGGGGCATTAAAACCATCTTGTTAAACCACTCTGAACTCCACAGCTCTTCCAAGGGGCATTAAAACTGTGTTGTTAAGCTACTGTGACCTCCATGTCTCTTCCACGGGGCATTGATATTGTCTTTTTATTCCACAGGGACTACCACCACTCTTCCAAGGGGCGCTAAAACTGTCTTGTTAAGCTACTGTGATCTGCACGTCTCTTCCACAGGGCATTGATATTGTGTTTTTATTCCAATGTAACCTCCACCACTCTTCCAAGGGGCATTAAAACCGTCTTGTTTAGCTACTGTGACCTTTACGTCTCAACCACGGGGCATTGATTTTGTCCTTTTTTATTCAAAGCGACCTCCACCACTCTTCCAAAGGGCATTAAAACCGTCTTTTTAAGCTACTGGGACCTCCAGGTCTCTTCCTTGGGGCATTGATTTTGTCTTTTTATTCCACTGCGACCTCCACCACTCTTCCAATGGGCATTAAAACCATCTTGTTATGCTTCTGTGACCTCCACGTCTCTTCCACGGGGTATTGATATTGTCTTTTTATTTCACTGCATCCTCCACCACTCTTCCAAGGGGCATTGATATTGTCTTTTTATTCCACTGCGATCTCCACCACTCTTCGTATGGGCATTAAAACCATCTTGTTAGGCTACTGTGACCTCCACGTCTCTTCCACGGGGCATTGATATTGTCTTTTTATTTCACTGCGACCTCCACCACTCTTCCACGGGGCATTGATATTGTCTTTTTAATTCCATTGCGACATCCAAAACTCTACCAAGGGGCATTAAAACTGTCTTGTTAAGCTACTGTGACCTCCACGTCTCTTCCACGGGGCATTAAAACCATCTTGTTAAACCACTCTGAACTCCACAGCTCTTCCAAGGGGCATTAAAATTGTGTTGTTAAGCTGCTATGACTTCGATGTCTCTTCCACGGGACATTGATATTGTCTTTTTATTCCACAGCGACTTCCACCACTCTTCCAAAGGGTATTAAAACTGTCTTCTTAATCTACTGTGACCTCCACGTCTCTTCCACGGGGCAATGATAGTGTCTTTCTAATTCCATTGCGACCTCCACCACTCTACCAAGGGGCATTTATATTGTCTTTTTATTCCACTGCGACCTCCACCACTCTTCCAAGGGGCATTAAAACTGTCTTGTTAAGCTACTGTGATCTGCACGTCTCTAACACGGGGCATTGATTTTGTCCTTTTTTTTTCACAGAGACCTCCACCACTCTTCCAAGGGGCATTGCGTTTGTCCTTTTATTCCACTGCGACCTCCACCACTCTTCCTATGGGCATTAAAACCATCTTGTTAGGCTACTGTGACCTCCACGTCTTTTCCTCGGGATATTGATATTGTCTTTTTATTTCACTGCATCCTCCACCACTCTTCCAAGGGGCATTGATATTGTCTTTTTATTCCACTGCGACCTCCACCACTCTTCGAATGGGCATTAAAACCATCTTGTTAGGCTACTGTGACCTCCACGTCTCTTCACGGGGCATTGATATTGCCTTTTTATTTCACTGCGACCTCTACCACTCTTCCACGGGGCTTTATATCCATCTTGTTAAGCTACTGTGATCTGCACGTCTCTTCCACGGGGCATTTATATTGTCTTTTTATTCCAATGTCAACTCCACCACTCTTCCAAGGGGCATTAAAACCGTCTTGTTTAGCTACTGTGACATTCACGTCTCTACCACGGGGAATTGATTTTGTCCTTTTTTTCCACAGCGACCACCACCACTCTTCCAAGGGGCATTGATATTGTCTTTTTATTCCACAGCGACCTCCACCACTGTTCCAAGGGGCATTAAAACCATCTTGTTAAGCTACTGAGACCTCCACATCTCTATCACGGCGCATTGATATTGTTTTTTATTCCACTGCGACCTCTACCACTCTTCCAAGGGTTATTAAAACTGTCTTGTTAAGCTGCTGTGATCTGCATGTCTCTTCCACGGGGCATTGATTTTGTGTTTTTATTCCAATGTAACCTCCACCACTCTTCCAAGGGGCATTAAAACCGACTTGTTTTGCTAATGTGACTTTCACGTCTCTACCACGGGGCATTGATTTTGTCCTTTTTTTTCAAAGCGATCTCCACCACTCTTCCAAGGGGCATTGATATTGCCTTTTTATTCCACAGCGACCTCCACCACTCTTCCAATGGGCATTAAAACCATCTTGTTAGGCTACTGTGACCTCCACGTCTCTTCCACGGGGTATTGATATTGTCTTTTAATTTCACTGCATCCTCCACCACTCTTCCAAGGGGCATTGATATTGTCTTTTTATTCCACTGCGACCTCCACCACTCTTCGAATGGGCATTAAAACCATCTTGTTAGGCTACTGTGACCTCCACGTCTCTTCACGGGGCATTGATATTGCCTTTTTATTTCACTGCGAACTCTACCACTCTTCCACGGGGCATTGATATTGTCTTTTTAATTCTATTGCGACCTCCACCACTCTACCAAGGGGCATTAATATTGTCTTTTTATTCCAGTGCGACCTCCACCACTCTTCCAAGGGGTATTAAAACTGTCTTGTTAAGCTGCTGTGATCTGCATGTCTCTTCCACGGGGCATTGATTTTGTGTTTTTATTCCAATGTAACCTCCACCACTCTTCCAAGGGGCATTAAAACCGACTTGTTTAGCTAATGTGACTTTCACGTCTCTACCACGGGGCATTGATTTTGTCCTTTTTTTTCAAAGTGATCTCCACCACTCTTCCAAGGGGCATTGATATTGTCTTTTTATTCCACAGCGACCTCCACCACTCTTCCAAGTGGCATTAAAACCGTCTTTTTAAGCTACTGTGACCTCCAGGTCTCTTCCATGGGGCATTGATTTTGTGTTTTTTTTCCACTGCGACCTCCACCACTCTTCCATCTTGTTAGGCTACCGTGACCTCCACTTCTCTTCCACGGGGCATTGATTTTGTCCTTTTTTTCCACAGCTACCTCCACCACTCTTTCAAGGGGCATTAAAACCATCTTGGCAAGCTACTCTGACCTCCAGGTCTCTTCCATGGGGCATTGATTTTGTCTTTTTATTCCGCTGCGACCTCCACCACTCTTCCAATGGACATTAAAACCAACTTGTTAGGCCACTGTGACCTCCACGTCTCTTCCACGGGGCACTGATATTGTCTTTTTATTTCACTGCGACCTCCACCATTCTTCCAAGGGGCTTTATATCCGTCTTGTTAAGCTACTGTGATCTGCATGTCTCTTCCACGGGGCATTGATATTGTCTTTTTATTCCAATGTCACCTCCACCACTCTTCCAAGGGGCATTAAAACCGTGTTGTTTAGCTACTGTGACATTAACGTCTCTACCACGGGGCATTGATTTTGTCCTTATTTTCCACAGCGACCACCACCACTCTTCCAAGGGGCATTGATATTGTCTTTTTATTCCACAGCGACCTCCACCAGTCTTCCAAGGGGCATTAAAACCATCTTGTTAAGCTACTGTGACCTCCAGGTCTCTTCCATGAGGCATTGAGTTTGTCTTTTTATTCCGCTGCGACCTCCACCACTCTTTCAATGGGCATTAAAACCATGATGTTAGGCTACTGTGACCACCACGTCTTTTCCACGGGGCAATGATATTGTCTTTTTATTTCACTGCGACCTCCACCACTCTTCCAAGGGGCATTGATATTGTCTTTTTATTCCACTGCGACCTCCACCACTCTTCCATAGGGCATTGATATTGTCTTTTTATTCAACTCCGACCTCCACTACTCTTCCAAGGGGCATTGATATTGTCTTTTTATTCCACTGCGACCTCCACCACTGTTCCAAGGGGCATTAAAACCATCTTGTTAAGCTACTGAGACCTCCACATCTCTATCACGGCGCATTGATATTGTTTTTTATTCCACTGCGACCTCCACCACTCTTCCAAGGGGTATTAAAACTGTCTTGTTAAGCTGCTGTGATCTGCATGTCTCTTCCACGGGGCATTGATTTTGTGTTTTTATTCCTATGTAACCTCCACCACTCTTCCAAGGGGCATTAAAACCGACTTGTTTAGCTACTGTGACTTTCACGTCTCTACCACGGGGCATTGATTTTATCCTTTTTTTTCAAAGCGACCTCCACCACTCTTCCAAGGGGCATTGATATTGTCTTTTTATTCCACAGCGACCTCCACCACTCTTCCAAGTGGCATTAAAACCGTCTTTTTAAGCTACTGTGACCTCCAGGTCTCTTCCATGGGGCATTGGTTCTTGTCTTTTTTTTCCACTGCGACCTCCACCACTCTTCCATCTTGTTAGGCTACTGTGACCTCCACTTCTCTTTTGATATTGTCTTTTTATTTTTTGGTATTGATATTGTCTTTTTATTTCACTGCATCCTCCACCACTCTTCAAAGGGGTATTGATATTGTCTTTTTATTCTACTGCGACCTCCACCACTCTTCCAATGGGCATTACAACTATCTTGTTAGGCTACTGTGATCTGCACGTCTCTTCCATGGGGCATTGATATTGTCTTTTTATTTCACTGCGACTTCCACCACTCTTCCACGCGGCATGGATATTGTCTTTCTAATTCCATTGCGAACTCCACCACTCTACCAAGGGGCATTAATATTGTCTTTTTATTCCACTGCGACCTCCACCACTCTTCCAAGGGGCATTAAAACCGTCTTATTAAGCTACTGTGATCGGCACGTCTCTTCCTCGGGGCATTGATATTGTCTTTTTATTCCAATGTAACCTCCACCACTCTTCCAAGAGGCATTAAAACCATCTTGCTAAACCACGCTGAACTCCACAGCTCTTCCAAGGGGCATTAAAACCGTCTTGTTAAGCTACTGTGACCTCCAAATCTCTTCCACGGGGCATTGATATTGTCTTTTTATTCCACAGCAACCTCCACCACTCTTCCAAGGGGCATTAAAAACGTCTTGTTAAGCTACTGTGACCTCCACGTCTCTTCCACTGGGCATTGATATTGTCTTTTTATTCCACTGCGCCCTCCACCACTCTTTCAAGGGGCATTAAAACCATCTTGTTAGGCTACTGTGACCTCCATGTCTCTTCCACGAGACATTGATATTGTCTTTTTAATCCACTGCCACCTCCACCACTCTTCCAAGGGGCATTGATTTTTTTTTTTTATTCCACTGCGACCTCCACCACTCTTCCAAGGGGCATTGATATTGTCTTTTTATTCCACTGCGACCTCCACGACTCTTACAAGGGGCATTAAAACTGTCTTGTTAAGCTACTGTGACCTCCAAGTCACTACCACGGGGCATTAAAACCATCTTGTTAAACGACTCTGAACTCCACAGCTCTTCCAAGGGGCAGTAAAACTGTGTTGTTAAGCTACTGTGACCTCCATGTCTTTTGCACGGGGCACTGATATTGTCTTTTTAATTACATTGCAACCTCCACCACTCTACCAAGGGGCATTAATATTGTATTTTTATTCCACTGCGACCTCCACCACTCTTCGAATGGGCATTGAAACCATCTTGTTAGGCTACTGTGACCTCCACGTCTCTTCCACGGGGCATTGATATTGTCTTTTTATTTCACTGCGACCTCCACCACTCTTCCACGGGGCATTGATATTGTCTTTTTAATTCCATTGCGACCTCCACCACTCTACCAATGGGCATTGATATTGTCTTTTTATTCAACTCCGACCTCCACGTCTCTTCCACGGGGCATTGATATTGTCTTTTTATTTCACTGCAACCTCCACCACTCTGCCACGGGGCATTGATATTGTCTTTTTAATTCCATTGCGACCTCCACCGCTCTACCAAGGGGCATTAATATTGTCTTTTTATTCCACTGCGACCTCCACCACTCTTCTAAGGGGCATTAAAACCGTCTTGTTAAGCCACTTTGATCTGCCCGTCTCTTCAACGGGGCATTGATATTGTCTTTTTATTCCAATGTAACCTCCACCACTCTTCCAAGGGGCATTAAAACCGTTTTGTTTAGCTACTGTGACCTCCACATCTCTATCACGGCGCATTGATATTGTCTTTTTATTCCACTGCGACCTCCACCACTCTTCCAGGGGGTATTAAAACTGTCTTGTTAAGCTGCTGTGATCTGCACGTCTCTTCCACGGGGCATTGATATTGTGTTTTTATTCCAATGTAACCTCCACCACTCTTCCAAGGGGCATTAAAATCTTCTTGTTTAGCTACTGTGACCTTCACGTCTCTACCACGGGGCATTGATTTTGTCGTTTTTTTTCACAGCGACCTCCACCACTCTTCCAAGGGGCATTGATATTGTCTTTTTATTCCACAGCGACCTCCACCACTCTTCCAAGGGGCATGAAAACCATCTTTTTAAGCTACCGTGACCTCAAGGTCTCTTCCATGGGGCATTGATTTTGTCTTTTTATTCTACTGCGACCTCCACCACTCTTCCATCTTGTTAGGCTACTGTGACCTCCACGTCTCTTCCACAGGGTATAGATATTGTCTTTTTATTTCACTGCATCCTTCCACCACTCTTCCAATGGGCATTAAAACCATCTTGTTAAGCTACTGTGGCCTCCACTTCTCTTCCACTGGGCATTGATATTGTCCTTTTATTTCACTGCGACCTCCACCACTCTTCCAAGGGGAATTGATATTGTCTTTTTATTCCACTGCGACCTCCACCACTCTTCCAATGGGCATTAAAACCATTTTGTTAGGCTTCTGTGACCTCCACGTCTCTTCCACGGGGCATTGATATTGTCTTTTTATTTCACTGCGACCTCCACCACTCTTCCACGGGGCATTGATATTGTCTTTTTAATTCCATTGCGACCTCCACCGCTCTACCAAGGGGCATTAATATTGTCTTTTTATTCCACTGCGACCTCCACCACTCTTCTAAGGGGCATTAAAACCGTCTTGTTAAGCCACTTTGATCTGCCCGTCTCTTCCACGGGGCATTGATATTGTCTTTTTATTCCAATGTAACCAAAACCACTCTTCCAAGGGGCATTAAAACCGTTTTGTTTAGCTACTGTGACCTTCACGTCTCTACCATGGTGCATTGATTTAGTCCTTTTTTTCCACAGCAACCTCCAACACTCTTCCAAGGGGCATTGATATTGTCTTTTTATTCCACAGCGACCTCCACCACTCTTCCAAGGGGCATTAAAACCGTCTTGTTAAGCTACTGTGACCTCCAGGTCTCTTCCATGGGGCATTGATTTTGTATTTTTATTCCGCTGCGACCTCCTCCACTCTTCCAATGGGCATTAAAACCATCTTGTTAGGCTACTGTGACCTCCACGTCTCTTCCAAGGGGCATTGATATTGTCTTTTTATTTCACTGCGACCTCCACCACTCTTCCATGGGGCATTGATATTGTCTTTTTATTCCACTGTGACCTCCACCACTCTTCCATAGGGCATTAATATTGTCTTTTTATTCAACTCCGACCTCCACTACTCTTCCAAGGGGCATTGATATTGTCTTTTTTTTCCACTGCGACCTCCACCCCTGTTCCAAGGGGCATTAAAACCATCTTGTTAAGCTACTGTGACCTCCACATCTCTTCCACGGCGCATTGATATTGTCTTTTTATTCCACTGCGACCTCCACCACTCTTCCATGGGGCATTAAAACCATCTTGTTAAGCTACTGTGACCTTCACGTCTCTTCCATGGGGCATTGGTATTGTCTTTTTATTCCATTGCGACCTCCACAACTCTTCCAAGGGGCACTGATATTGTATTTTGATTCCACTGCGATCTCCACCACTCTTTCAAGGGCATTAAAATTGTCTTGTTAAGCTACTATCTCCACGTCTCTTCCACGTGGCATTGATATTGTGTTTTATTCCACTATGAGCTCCACCACTCTTTCAATGGGCATTAAAAGCATCTTGTTAGGCTACTGTGACCTCCACGTCTCTTCCACAGGGCATTGATATTGTCTTTTTATTCCACTGTGACCTCAACCACTCTTACAATGGGCATTGATATTGTCTTTTTATTCGTCTGCCACCTCCACCACTCTTACAAGGGGCATTAAAATGGTGCCGTTAAGCTACTGTGACCTCCAAGTCTCTTCCACGGGGCATTGATATTGTCTTTTTAATCCACTGCGAACTCCACCACTCTTCCATAGGGCACTGATACTGTCTTTTTATTCAATTGCGACTTTCACCACTCTTCCAAGAGGTCATTGATATTTTCTTTTTATTCCACTGCGGTCTCCACCACTCTCCCAAGGGGCATTAAAACCATCTTGTTAAGCTACTGTGAACTCCAAGTCTCTTCAACTGATCATTGATATGTTCTTTTATTCAACTGTAACCTCCACCACTCTTCCAAGGGGCATTAAAACCGTCTTGTTATGCTACTGTGACCTTCACGTCTCTTCCAAGTGGCATTAAAACCATCTTGTTAAACCAATCTGAATTCCACAGCTCTTCCAAGGGGCATTAAAACCGTCTTGTTAAACAACTGTGATCTCCACTTCTCTTCCACGGAGCATTGATATTGTCTTTTTATTCCACTGCGAAGACCACCACTCTTCCAAGGGGCATTAAAACCATCTTGGTAAGCTTCTGTGATCTCCACGTCTCTTCCACGGGGCATTGATATTGTATTTTTATTCCACTGTAACCTCCACCACTCTTCCAAGTGGCAGTAATATCGACTTGTTAAGCTACTGTGACCTCTACGTCTCTTCCTCGGGGCATTGATATTGTCCTTTTATTCCTTTGCGACCTCCACCACTCTACCACGGGGCATTGATATTGTCTTTTTATTCCACTGCGACCTCAACCACTCTTCCAAGGGGCATTAAAAGCATCTTGTTAAGCTACTGTGACCTCCACGTCTCTACCACGGGGAATTGATATTGTCTTTTTTTTCCAGAGCGACCTCCACCACTCTTCCAAGGGGCATTAAAACGGTTTTGTTAAGCTACTGTGACCTCTACATCTCTTCCACGGGGCATTGACATTGTCTTTTTTTTCCACTGCGACCTCCACCACTCTACCAAGGGGCATTAAAAGCATCTTGTTAAGCTACTGTGACCTCCACGTCTCTACCACGGGGAATTGATATTGTCTTTTTTTTCCAGAGCGACCTCCACCACTCTTCCAAGGGGCATTAAAACGGTTTTGTTAAGCTACTGTAACCTCTACATCTCTTCCACGGGGCATTGACATTGTCTTTTTTTTCCACTGCGACCTCCACCACTCTTCCAAGGGGTCAATGATATTGTCTTTTTATTCCACTGTGACCTCCAGCAGTGTTCCAAGGGGCATTAAAACCATCTTGTTAAGCTATTGTGACCTACAAGTCTCTTCCACAGCGCATTGATATTGTCTTTTTATTCGACTGCGAACTCCACCATTCTTCCATGGGGCATTAAAACCATCTTGTTAAGCTACTGTGACCTTCACGTCTCTTCCACGGGGCATTGATATTGTCTTTTTATTCCACTGCGGCCTCCACCTTTCTTCCATGGGGCATTAAAACCATCTTGTTAAGCTACTGTGACCTTCACGTCTCTTCCACGGGACATTGATATTGTCTTTTTATTCCATTGCGACCTCCACCACTCTTCCAAGGGGCATTGATATTGTCTTTTTATACCAATGCGACCTCCACCATTCTTCCAAGGGGCATTAAAACCATCTTGTTAAGCTCCTATCTCCACGTCTCTACCACGAGGCATTGATTTTGTCTTTTTATTCCACTGTAACCTCCACCACTTTTCCAATGGGGATTAAAACCATCTTGTTAAGCTACTATCTCCACTGCTCTTCCAAGGGGTCATTGATATTGTCTTTTTTTTCCACTGTGACCTCCACCAGTGTTACAAGGGGCATTGAAACCATCTTGCTAACCTACGGTGACCTTCACGTCTCTTCCAAGGGGCATTGATATTATCTTTTTACTGCAATGCGACCTCCACCACTCTTCCAAGGGGCATTAAAACAGTCTTGTTAAGCTGCTATCTCCACGTCTCTATGACGGGGCATTGATTTTGTCTTTTTATTCCACTGTAACCTCCACCACTCTTCCAAGGGGCATTAAAAACATTTTTTTAAGCTACTATCTCCACTACTCTTCCAATGGGTCATTGATATTGTCTTTTTTTCCACTGTGACCTCCACCAGTGTTACAAGGAGCATTAAAACCATCTTGCTAATCTACTTGACCTCCAAGTCTCTTCCACGGCGCATTGATATTGTTTTTTATTCCACTGCGACCTCCACCACTCTTCCAAGGGGCATTAAAACCGTCTTGTTAAGCTACTATCTCCATGTCTCTACCACGGGGCATTGATTTTGTCTTTTTATTCCACTGTAACCTCCACCACTCTTCCAAGTGGCATTAAAAACGTTTTTGTAAGCTACTATCTCCACGTCTCTTCCACGGGGCATTGATATTGACTTTTTATTCCACTGTAACCTCCACCACTCTTCCAAGAGGCATTGATATTGTCTTTTTATACCACAGAGATCTCCACCACTCTTCCAAGGGGCATAAAAACCGTCTTGTTAAGCTCCTGTGACCTCAAGGTCTCTTCCACGGGGCATTGATATTGTCTTTTTATTCCACTGCGACCTCCACCATTCTTCCAATGGGCATTAAAACCATCTTGTTAGGCTACTGTGACCTCCACATCTCTACCACAGGGCATTGATATTGTCTATTTATTCCACTGCAACCTCAACCACTCTTTCAAGGGGCATTGATACTGTCTTTTTATTCCATCGCGACCTCCACCACTCTTCCAAGGGGCATTAAAACGGTGTTGTTAAGCTACTGTGACCTCCAAGTCTCTTCCACGGGGCATTGATATTGTCTTTTTATTACACTGTGACCTCCACCACTCTTGCATTCGGCATTGATATTGTCTTTTTATTCAACTGCTTCCTCCATCACTTTTCCAAGGGATCATTGATATTGTCTTTTTATTCCACTGCGACCTCCACCACTCTTCCAAGGGGCATTAAAACCATCTTGTTAAGCTCCTGTGACCTCCAAGTCTCTTCCACTTGGCATTGATATTGTCTTTTTATTCAACTGTAACCTCCACCACTCTTCCAAGGGGCATTAAAACCGTCTTGCTAAGCTACTGTGACCTCCACGTCTCTTCCACGGGGCATTAATATTGTCTTTTTATTCCACTGCGACCTCCACCACTCTTCCAAGGGGCAATGATATTGTCTTTTTATTCCACTGCGACATCCACCACTCTTCCAAGGGGCAATAAAACCATCTTGTTAAGCTACTGTGATCTCCACGTCTCTTCCACGGGGCATTGATATTGTCTTTTTTTTCCACTGCGACCTCCACCACTCTTCCAAGGGGCATTAAAAACGTCTTGTTAAGCTACTTTGACCTCCACATCTCTTCCATGGGGCATTGATATTGTCTTTTTATGCCACTGCGACATTCTCCACTCTTCCAAGGGGCATTAAATCCGTATTGTTAAGCTACTGTGACCTCAACGTCTCTTCCACGGGGCATTGATATTTTATTTTTATTCCACTGTTACCTCCACCACTCTTCCAAGGGGCATTAATACCGTCTTGTTAAGCTACTGTGACCTACACCTATCTTCCAAGGGGCATTAAAATTATGTTGTTAACCCACTCTGAATTCCTCAGCTCTTCCAAGGGGTATTAAAACTGTCTTGTTGGGCTACTGTGACCTCCACCTCTCTTCCAAGGGGCATTGATATTGTCTTTTTATTCCACTGCGACCTTCACCACTCTTCCAAGTGGCATTGGTATTGTCTTTTTATTCCACTGCGACCTCCACCACTTTTACATGGGGCATTGATATTGTCTTTTTATTCCACTGCGACCTCCACCACTCTTCCAAGAGGCATTAAAACTGTCTTGTTAAGTTACTGTGATCTGCACGTCTCTTCCACGGGGCATTGATATTGTCTTTTTATTCCACTGCGACCTCCACCACTCTTCCAATGGGCATTAAAACCATCTTTTTAGGCAACTGTGACGTCCATGTCTCTTCCACGGGGCATTGAAATTGTTTTTTTATTCCACTGCGACCTCCACCACTCATCCAAGGGGCATTGATATTGTCTTTTTATTCCACTGTGACCTCCACCACTCTTCCAACAGGCATTCAAACGGACTTGTTAAGCTACTGTGACCTTCACGTCACTTCCACGGGGCATTGATATTGTCTTTTTATTCCACTGCGATCTCCACCCCTCTTTCATAGGGCATTGATATTGTCTTTTTATACTACTGCGACCTCCACTACTCTTCCAAGGGGTCATTGATATTGTCTTTTTATTCCACTGTGACCTCCAGCACTGTTACAAGGGGCATTAAAGCTGTCTTATTAAGCTACTGTGACCTCCAAGTCTCTTCCACGGGGCATTGATATTGTCTTTTTATTCAACTGTAACCTCCACCACTCTTCCAAGGGGCATTAAAACCGTCTTGTTAAGCTACTGTGACCTTCACGTCTCTACCAAGGGGCATTAAAACCATCTTCTTTAACCAATCTGTACTCCACAGCTCTTCCAAGGATCATTAAAACCATCTTGTTAAGCTACTGTGATCTCCACCTCTCTTCCACGGCACACTGATATTGTCTTTTTTTTCCACTGCGACCTCCACCTCTCTTCCATGGGGCATTAAAACTTCTTGTTAAGCTAATGTGACCTCCACGTCTCTACTAGGGGGAATTAATATTGTCTTTATATTCCATTGCAACCTCCACGACTCTTCCACGGGGCATTGATATTGTATTTTCTTTCTACTGTAACCTCCAAAACTCTTCCAAGGGGCATTAATACCTTCTTGTAAAGCTACTGTGACCTACACCTCTCTTCCAAGGGGCATTAAAACCATCTTGTTAAACCACTCTTAACTCCACAGCTCTTTCAAGGGGCATTAAAACCGTCTTGTTAAGCTACGGTGACCTCCACTTCTCTTCCAAGGGGCAATGATATTGTCTTTTTATTCCACTGCGACATCCACCACTCTTCCAAGGGGCAATAAAACCATCTTGTTAAGCTACTGTGATCTCCACGTCTCTTCCACGGGGCATTGATATTGTCTTTTTTTTCCACTGCGACCTCCACCACTCTTCCAAGGGGCATTAAAAACGTCTTGTTAAGCTACTTTGACCTCCACATCTCTTCCATGGGGCATTGATATTGTCTTTTTATGCCACTGCGACCTTCTCCACTCTTCCAAGGGGCATTAAATCCGTATTGTTAAGCTACTGTGACCTCAACGTCTCTTCCACGGGGCATTGATATTTTATTTTTATTCCACTGTTACCTCCACCACTCTTCCAAGGGGCATTAATACCGTCTTGGTAAGCTACTGTGACCTACACCTGTCTTCCAAGGGGCATTAAAATTATGTTGTTAACCCACTCTGAACTCCTCAGCTCTTCCAAGGGGCATTAAAACTGTCTTGTTGGGCTACTGTGACCTCCACCTCTCTTCCAAGGGGCATTGATATTGTCTTTTTATTCCACTGCGACCTTCACCACTCTTCCAAGTGGCATTGGTATTGTCTTTTTATTCCACTGCGACCTCCAACACTTTTACATGGGGCATTGATATTGTCTTTTTATTCCACTGCGACCTCCACCACTCTTCAAAGAGGCATTAAAACTGTCTTGTTAAGTTACTGTGATCTGCACGTCTCTTCCACGGGGCATTGATATTGTCTTTTTATTCCACTGCGACCTCCACCACTCTTCCAATGGGCATTAAAACCATCTTGTTAGGCTACTGTGACGTCCATGTCTCTTCCACGGGGCATTGAAATTGTTTTTTTATTCCACTGCATTCTCCACCACTCTTCCATAGGGCATTGATATTGTCTTTTTATTCAACTGCGACCTCCACTTCTCTTCCAAGGGGTCAATGATATTGTCTTTTTATTCCACTGTGACCTCCACCAGTGTTCCAAGGGGCATTAAAACCATCTTGTTAAGCTATTGTGACCCCAAGTCTCTTCCACTGCGCATTGATTTTGCCCTTTTCTTCTACTGCGACCTCCACCATTCTTCCATGGGCCATTAAAACCATCTTGTTAAGCTTCTGTGACCGTCACGTCTCTTCCAAGGGGCATTGATATTGTCTTTTTATTCCAATGCGACCTCCACCACTCTTCCAAGGGGCATTAAAACCGTCTTGTGAAGCTACTATCTCCACGTCTATACCACGGGGCATTGGTTTTGTCTTTTTATTCCACTGTAACCTTCACCACTCTTCCAAGGGGCATTAAAAACGTTTTTTTAAGCTACTATCTCCACGTCTCTTCCACGGGGCATTGATATTGACTTTTTATTCCACTGTAACCTCCACCACTCTTCCAAGAGGCATTGATATTGTCTATTTATACCACAGAGATCTCCACCACTCTTCCAAGGGGCATAAAAACCGTCTTGTTAAGCTCCTGTGACCTCCAGGTCTCTTCCACGGGGCATTGATATTGCCTTTTTATTCCACTGCGACCTCCACCATTCTTCCAATGGGCATTAAAACCATCTTGTTAGGCTACTGTGACCTCCACATCTCTACCACAGGGCATTGATATTGTCTATTTATTCCACTGCAATCTCAACCATTCTTTCAAGGGGCATTGATACTGTCTTTTTATTCCATCGCGACCTCCACCACTCTTCCAAGGGGCATTAAAATGGTGTTGTTAAGCTACTGTGACCTCCAAGTCTCTTCCACGGGGCATTGATATTGTCTTTTTATTACACTGCGACCTCCACCACTCTTGCATTCGGCATTGATATTGTCTTTTTATTCAACTGCTTCCTCCATCACTTTTCCAAGGGATCATTGATATTGTCTTTTTATTCCACTGCGACCTCCACCACTCTTCCAAGGGGCATTAAAACCATCTTGTTAAGCTCCTGTGACCTCCAAGTCTCTTCCACTTGGCATTGATATTGTCTTTTTATTCAACTGTAACCTCCACCACTCTTCCAAGGGGCATTAAAACCGTCTTGCTAAGCTACTGTGACCTCCACGTCTCTTCCACGGGGCATTAATATTGTCTTTTTATTCCACTGCGACCTCCACCACTCTTCCAAGGGGCAATGATATTGTCTTTTTATTCCACTGCGACATCCACCACTCTTCCAAGGGGCAATAAAACCATCTTGTTAAGCTACTGTGATCTCCACGTCTCTTCCACGGGGCATTGATATTGTCTTTTTTTTCCACTGCAACCTCCACCACTCTTCCAAGGGGCATTAAAAACGTCTTGTTAAGCTACTTTGACCTCCACATCTCTTCCATGGGGCATTGATATTGTTTTTTTATGCCACTGCGACCTTCTCCACTCTTCCAAGGGGCATTAAATCCGTATTGTTAAGCTACTGTGACCTCAACGTCTCTTCCACGGGGCATTGATATTTTATTTTTATTCCACTGTTACCTCCACCACTCTTCCAAGGGGTATTAATACCGTCTTGTTAAGCTACTGTGACCTACACCTATCTTCCAAGGGGCATTAAAATTATGTTGTTAACCCACTCTGAATTCCTCAGCTCTTCCAAGGGGTATTAAAACTGTCTTGTTGGGCTACTGTGACCTCCACCTCTCTTCCAAGGGGCATTGATATTGTCTTTTTATTCCACTGCGACCTTCACCACTCTTCCAAGTGGCATTGGTATTGTCTTTTTATTCCACTGCGACCTCCACCACTTTTACATGGGGCATTGATATTGTCTTTTTATTCCACTGCGACCTCCACCACTCTTCCAAGAGGCATTAAAACTGTCTTGTTAAGTTACTGTGATCTGCACGTCTCTTCCACGGGGCATTGATATTGTCTTTTTATTCAACTGCGACCTCCACCACTCTTCCAATGGGCATTAAAACCATCTTGTTAGGCAACTGTGACGTCCATGTCTCTTCCACGGGGCATTGAAATTGTTTTTTTATTCCACTGCGACCTCCACCACTCATCCAAGGGGCATTGATATTGTCTTTTTATTCCACTGTGACCTCCACCACT
This sequence comes from Phyllobates terribilis, assembly GCF_046119375.1. NCBI lineage: Eukaryota > Metazoa > Chordata > Amphibia > Anura > Dendrobatidae > Phyllobates > Phyllobates terribilis. The sequence goes on along the minus strand of NW_027363651.1, from coordinate 259,686 downwards.
CTTCCAACAGGCATTCAAACGGACTTGTTAAGCTACTGTGACCTTCACGTCACTTCCACGGGGCATTGATATTGTCTTTTTATTCCACTGCGATCTCCACCACTCTTTCATAGGGCATTGATATTGTCTTTTTATACTACTGCGACCTCCACTACTCTTCCAAGGGGTCATTGATATTGTCTTTTTATTCCACTGTGACCTCCAGCACTGTTACAAGGGGCATTAAACCTGTCTTATTAAGCTACTGTGACCTCCAAGTCTCTTCCACGGGGCATTGATATTGTCTTTTTATTCAACTGTAACCTCCACCACTCTTCCAAGGGGCATTAAAACCGTCTTGTTAAGCTACTGTGACCTTCACGTCTCTACCAAGGGGCATTAAAACCATCTTCTTTAACCAATCTGTACTCCACAGCTCTTCCAAGGATCATTAAAACCATCTTGTTAAGCTACTGTGATCTCCACCTCTCTTCCACGGCACACTGATATTGTCTTTTTTTTCCACTGCGACCTCCACCTCTCTTCCATGGGGCATTAAAACTTCTTGTTAAGCTAATGTGACCTCCACGTCTCTACTAGGGGGAATTAATATTGTCTTTATATTCCATTGCAACCTCCACGACTCTTCCACGGGGCATTGATATTGTATTTTCTTTCTACTGTAACCTCCAAAACTCTTCCAAGGGGCATTAATACCTTCTTGTAAAGCTACTGTGACCTACACCTCTCTTCCAAGGGGCATTAAAACCATCTTGTTAAACCACTCTTAACTCCACAGCTCTTTCAAGGGGCATTAAAACCGTCTTGTTAAGCTACGGTGACCTCCACTTCTCTTCCACGGGGCATTGATATTGTCTTTTTATTCCACTGCGACCTCCACCACTCTTCCAAGGTGCATTAAAACCGTCTTTTTAAGCTACTGTGACCTCCACGCCTCTTCCACGGGGCATTGATGTTGTCTTTTTATTCCACTGCGACCTCCACCACACTTCCAAGGGGCATTAAAAACGTCTTGTTATGCTACTTTGACCTCCACGTCTCTTCCACTGTGCATTGATATTGTCTTTTTTATGCCACTGCGACCTCCACCACTCTTCCAAGGGGCATTAAATCCGCATTGTTAAGCTACTGTGACCTCAACGTTTCTTCCAAGGGGCATTAAAACTATCTTGTTAAACCACTTCGAACTCCAAAGCTCTTCCAAGAGGCATTAAAACCGTCTTGTCAAGCTACTGTGACCTCCACGCGATCACCACCACTCTTCCAAGGGGAAAAAAAAGCGTCTTGTTATGCTGCTGTGACCTCCACGTCTCTTCCAAGTGGCATTGATATTGTCTTTTTTTTCCACTGCGACCTCCACCACTCTTCCAAGGGGCATTAAAATGGTCTTGTTAAGCTACTGTGACCTCCATGTCTCTTCCACGGCACATTGATATCGTCTTTTTTTTCCACTGCTACCTCCACCTCTCTTCCATGGGGCATTAAAACTTCTTGTTAAGCTAATGTAACCTCCATGTCTCTTCCAGGGGGCATTAATATTGTCTTTATATTCCATTGCGACCTCCACCACTCTTCCACTGGGCATTGATATTGTATTTTTTTTCCACTGTAACCTCCACCACTCTTCCAAGGGGCATTAATACCTTCTTGTAAAGCTTCTGTGACCTACACCTCTCTTCCAAGGGGCATTAAAACCATCTTGTTAAACAACTCTGAACTCCACAGCTCTTCCAAGGGGCATTAAAACCGCTTGTTAAGCTACGGTGACCTCCACATCTCTTCCACGGAGCATTGATATTGTCTTTTTATTCCACAGCGACCTCCACCACTCTTCAAGTTGCACTAATTCCGTCTTCTTAAGCTACTGTGACCTCCACGTCTCTTCCACGGAGCGTTGATATTGTCTTTTTATTCCACTGCGACCTCCACCACTCTTCCAAGGGGCATTAAAACCATCTTTTTAGGCTACTGTGACCTCCACGTCTCTTCCACGGAGCGTTGATATTGTCTTTTTATTCCACTGCGACCTCCACCACTCTTCCAAGGGGCATTAAAACCATCTTTTTAGGCTACTGTGACCTCCACGTCTCTTCCACGGCGCACTGATATTGTCTTTTTATTCCACTGCGACCTCCACCACTCTTCCAAGGAGCATTAAAACCGTCTTTTTAAGCTACTGTGACCTCCACGTCTCTTCCACGGGGCATTGATATTGTCTTTTTATTCCTCTGCGACCTCCACCACACTTCCAAGGGGCATTAAATCCGTATTGTTAAGCTACTGTGACCTCAACGTTGTTACGGGTCCGTGTGGTGAAACCTCTGTGCCGAGGTGCAAGGAGGGACCCAGAGAGGCGTGACTAAGTATCAACCCGAACCGACCCTGGTCGGACAGCAGCTAACGACACCGTGACCAGGGAGGATCCGGTCTGAGGGACCAGGTGCTACTCTGGGGACGACCTTGTAAGAGAGCAGGTGGCTCCCACGGGTCAGATGGTTGGGACTGACCGGTATGGCGGATGAACATGGCAAGCAGGCAGAAATCTCTGGTGGCTGACAGGTGGTCACGTTACGTGACGGCAGAGCAGGTAGTAGTCTCTAGTTTTACCAGGAAGGTGGTCACAGCAAGTGACGGCAGAGCCTCCAGACAGGCTGGTAGGAAACAGGCGGGCACTCCCAGGTGAGCGGGCAGATCGACATGGCAGGAAACAGGCAGGTAACAGGTTAGCGCTCCCAGGTGAGCGGGCTGACGGACTCTGCAGGTAATAGACGGATGCTCCCAGGTGAGCGGACTGGCAGACAGGGCAGGTTACAGGCGGATGCTCCCAGGTGAGCGGACTGGCAGACAGGGCAGGTAACAGGCAGATGCTCCCAGGTGAGCGGACTGGCAGACAGCGCAGGTAACAGGCAGGTAACAGGTGAGCGCTCCAGGTGAGCAGGCTGGCAGGCTCGGCAGGTAACGGGCAGATAACAGGCTGGCAGACAGGACGAGGAGTCAGGCTAGCAGCGGGACCTGAGGGCTGAAGCAGAGATAAGTAACTGTGCAACAACTTGCTCGGGCACCTCCATTTTGCAGGAGGTGCCTTATATACGGGAGGTCCTCCGGCAATCGGCCGGAGACTCCTTAAGACGACGTGTGTGGTCCCTTTAAGAGAGGGGAAGCGCGCGTGCGAGCCCCCTAAGCACATTGCCGGGGAAGGAGCGCGTGCCGGCAGCAGCGGGGGGAGAAGCGCTGGAGGACACCGCGCCAGGAGCGGGCAGGTGAGAGGGATGGCATCTCTGCCTAGCAAGGGGCAGAGATGCCGATGCTACAGTACCCCCCCCCTTTAGGCCCCCTCTTTTTTTGGCCTGTAAGAAATTTTTCAAGGAGAAGCGGGGCGTGGATGTTCTCCCTGGGTTCCCAAGTTCTCTCCTCAGGACCAAACCCCTTCCAATCCACCAGAAAAAAGGTCTTTCCTCTTACCCTCTTGGTGGACAGAATACTCTCTACCTCAAAGACGTCCTCAGCGAAAACCGGAGCAGGGGGAGTACCTGGATTGTTGGAAAAAGAGTTTAAGACAACGGGTTTGAGGAGAGATACGTGGAAGGAGTTGGGAATCCGTAAGGTGGCCGGGATTTTTAACTTGTAGGCCATTGGATTAATTTGCTTGAGGATTTCGAAAGTGCCGATGAAGCGAGGACCTAACTTGTAGGAGGGTATCTTGAGCCGCACATGTTTGGAGGAGAGCCAAACCTTGTCTCCCGGATGGAATTGAGGCGGATCCAGACGTCTCTTATCAGCATATCTCTTCATCCGCTCGAAGGAGTGAAGAAGTGCGGACCTAGTACTCTCCCAAACGGTAGAAAACTCGCTGACAAGAGACTCCGCGGCAGGGTTGTCCACAGAAGCGGAGACGGGAAACGGAATCCGGGGATGTTGGCCATAGACAAAAAAGAACAGGGACTTGGAAGAGGATTCGCTCTCGTGGTTATTATAAGAGAATTCGGCCCAAGGAAGTAGGTCCACCCAATCAGAATGATGGGCATTAACAAAGTGCCGGAGGTAGCTGGTAAGGATCTGATTGATCCGCTTCACTTGACCATTGGACTGAGGGTGGTAAGCGGAGGAGAAATCCAGGGTTACATCCAGCAGTTTACATGTGGCTCTCCAGAAGCGTGAGGTGAACTGAACCCCTCGATCCGACACGATGTGGAGGGGTAGGCCATGGAGACGGAAGATATGGCGGATAAAGTCCTTAGCCAGCTCAGGTGCAGACGGGAGACCAGGCAGGGGAATGAAGTGGGCCATTTTAGAAAAGCGGTCCACGACCACCCAAATGACAGTACACCCGGCAGAAACAGGGAGATCGGTAATGAAGTCCATAGCGATGTGTTGCCATGGGGCAACAGTTATGGGAAGCGGCAGGAGATGACTGGCTTGTAAGTGTCTGGGAACTTTGTTGCGGCCACAAGATGAACAGGCAGAGACGAAGTCTACCACATCCTTACGCAGGTAGACCACCTGTAATGCCGGGAAATGAGCAGGAAGGTCTTCTTTTGGCCGGCATGGCCAGCTAGTTTAGAAGAATGACCCCAGGGAAAAACCTTCTCACGGTCAGGAACCGCCACGAACGTCTTGCCGGGTGGAAGACGAGTCAAATCCAAGGGGGCCACATTCATCACCTTGGAGGGGTCGATAATTTGCATAGGCTCCTCCTCTTGGTCGGAGGACAGGAAGGATCGGGACAAGGCATCAGCTTTGACATTCTTGTCCACCGGGAGGAAATGAAGGATGAAATCGAAGCGGGCAAAAAACAAAGACCACCGGGCCTGACGTGGATTAAGTCTCTGGGCATTTTGGAGATATGCCAGAGTTTTGTGATCCGTGTAGATGATCACCGGGTATAGAGCCCCTTCAAGCAGATAGCGCCACTCTTCCAGTGCCAATTTGACGGCTAGCAATTCTTGGTCTCCTATGGAGTAATTGCGCTCAGAGGAGGAGAAGATTTTGGAGAAAAAGCCGCAGGTTACCATTCTCCCGGATGAAGACTTTTGGGTGAGCACCGCTCCGGCTCCAGAGGAGGAAGCATCAACCTCCAGGTAGAACTGTTTGTTGCAGTCCGGACGGTGCAGCATAGGGGCAGAGGAGAAGGCTTGCTTCACGGAAAGGAAGGCCTCCTCAGCTTCGGGTGGCCATACCTTGGGATTTGCTCCCTTACAGGTGAGCGCAGATATAGGAGCAGTCCGAGACGAGAAGTGTGGAATGAAGAGACGATAGTAATTAGCGAAGCCCAGGAATCGCTGTATCGCCTTCAACCCCTCCGGACGGGGCCACTTTAGGACAGCAGAGAGCTTCTCGGGATCCATTCGCAAGCCTGTCTGGGAGATAACATAGCCCAGGAATAGAAGAGAGGTCTGCTCAAAAAGGCACTTCTCGTATTTAGCATAGAGGTGGTTCTGCCTGAGCCTAAGCAGGACCTGATGAACATCCCTCCGGTGTGTGGGAAGATCCGGAGAGAAGATCAAGATGTCGTCCAGGTATACCACCACGCAGGAGTAAAGAAGATCACGGAAGATGTTATTGACCAGTACTTGGAAGAGCATTGCAGAGGCCGAAGGGCATCACATGGTACTCGTAGTGTCCATTCCGGGTATTAAATGCCGTTTTCCACTCTTCTCCTTGACGGATACGGACCAGGTTATACGCTCCACGTAGATCTAGCTTGGAAAAGATTCTGGCACCTTTAAGGTGATCAAATAACTCGGAGATGAGCGTTAGGGGGTATTTATTTTTAACCGTGATCTGATTGAGTCCTCTATAGTCAATACAGGGGCGTAGCGAGCCATCCTTTTTTTTGACAAAGAAGAATCCGGCTCCAACCGGGGAAGTAGACTTCCGGATGAATCCCCTAGCCAGATTTTCCTCTATGTACTCAGACATGGCCCGGGTTTCAGCTGCAGACAACGGATAAATATGCCCATGGGGTGGAGTGGCGCCAGGTACCAGGTCGATCGGGCAATCATATGGCCTATGAGGTGGCAATGTCTCCGCTTCCTTTTTACCGAAGATGTCAGCATAGGGACAGTAAGGAGCCGGAAGACCAGGTAAATTAGCTGGGGTAGGTGGTGGACGAACCGGACGAACCGGAACCAGTCAGCTCTTATGGCAGGGCGGCCCCCACCGGAGTACTTCACCGGAATGCCCGTTCAACACGGGTTCATGTGTCTGGAGCCAAGGTAGGCCTAGCAATAGGGAGTGGGAGAGTCCGGGTAGCACATGGAAGGAGATTACCTCAGAGTGCAGCATTCCCACCTGCAGGGTTATGGGTTCCGTGACGAGCAGGATGGTCACCGGAAGGAGTCTTCCATCCACGGAGGCGCCTGACAATGGTTCTGCCAGAGACTTGGTGGGAATATGGTATTTCTCAACCAGGGACTGGGAGATGAGTTTTCCAGCGGATCCAGAATCCAGGTGGGCGAGTTCAAAGTGACTGTCCTCTCCCCAGGAGATAGAAACAGACTAAGTCAGGGATGGAGAGGGCTTACTTTTGTCTAGGGCGACCTCTCCGAGTGGTCCTAGACACTGGAGTTTCCCGGCCTCTCCGGGCAGGAACGGATCAGGTGCTCCTTACTGCCACAATAGAAGCAGCTCCCCTCGGCTCGGCGTGACTCTTGGCGAGATTTGACCATCATGGTCTGGTCGATCTGCATGGGCTCGGGTGAGTGCACCCGGGGAGTGACAGAAGAGGAGACAGGTCTCTGGAAAGTAGGAGCGAGGCGGGGAAACCTTCTCTCACGGGTGGTCTCCTTGGTGCGTTCTTGAAACCGGATGTCAATCCGGGTAGCCAGCGACACCAGGTCATCGAGGGTGGTAGGAATGTCCCGACCGGCGAGCTCATCTTTAATCAGAGCGGAAAGACCCTCCCAGAAGATGGACACCAGGGCTTTGTTATCCCAGGCAAGCTCAGAAGCGAGGGTGCGGAACCATATGGCATATTGGCCCACGGTGAGAGTCCCTTGCGGAGACATAGCAGAGAGGAGGCTGATGAGGTCTTACGCCCCGGTTCATCGAAGACTCTCCGGAAATCAGTGAGGAAAGACGACAGGTCGGAAACCAGGGGGTCCCCTCTCTCCCACAGGGGGTTAAGCCATGCCAGTGCCTTCCCATTGAGATGGGACATGATGAATGCCACTTTGGCCCGGTCGGAGATAAACTGATGAGCCAAGAGTTCAAAGCGCAGGGTGCACTGGTTTATGAAGCCCCGAGTTTGAGCGGGGTCAACTCCGAAACGAGGAGGTGCAGAAAGCCGTGGTCCGGGGCAAGATGCCATGGTATTGAGGCAGAGACGTTGATGCTACAAACGTCTCTTCCAAGGGGCATTAAAACCATCTTGTTAAACCACTTCGAACTCCAAAGCTCTTCCAAGAGGCATTAAAACCGTCTTGTTAAGCTACTGTGACCTCTACGTCTCTTCCACGGGGCATTGATATTGTCTTTTTATTCCACAGCGATCTCCACCACTCCTCCAAGGGGCAAAAAAAACATCTTGTTAAGCTACTGTGACCTCCACATCTCTTCCAAGGGGCATTGATATTGTCTTTTTATTCCACTGTAACCTCCACCACTCTTAAAAGGGGCATTAAAACTGTCTTGTTAAGCTACTGTGACCTCCACATGTCTTCCAAGGGTCATTAAAACCATCTTGTTAAACCTCTCTGAACTCCACAGCTCTTCCAAGGGGCATTAAAACTGTATTGTTAAGCTACTGTGACCTCCACATCTATTCCAAGGGGCATTGATATTGTCTTTTTATTCCATTGTGACCTCCAAAAATCTTCCAAATTGCATTGATATTGTCTTTATATTCCACTGAAACCTTCACATCATTTCCAAGGGGCATTATAATCATTTGTTAAGCTACTGTGACCTCAACGTCTCTTCCACTTAGCATTGATATTGTCTTTTTTTTCCACAGCGACCTCCAACACTCTTCCAAGGCGCATCAATGTTGTCTTTTTATTCCAATGTGACCTCCACCACTCTTCCAAGGTGCATTAAAACCATCTTTTTAAGCTACTGTGACCTCCAAGTCTCTTCCACTGGGCATTGATATTGTCAAGATGGTTTTAATGCCTTTTGTAGAGTGGTGGAGGTCGCAATGGAATAAAAAGACAATATCAATGCCTCGTGGAAGAGACGTGGAGATCACAGTAGCTTAACAAGACGGTTCTAATGCCCCTTGGAAAATCTGTGGAGTTCAGAGTGGTTTAACAAGACAGTTTTAATGACCCGTGGAAGAGACGTAGAGGTCATTGTAGATTAATAAGATGGTTTTAATGCCCGTTGGAAGAGAGGTGGAGGTCGCAGTGGAATAAAAAGACAATATCAATGCCCCTTGGAATAGTGGTGGAGGTCGCAGTGGAACAAAATGACAATCTCAGTGACCGGTGGAAGAGATGTGGAGGTCACAGTAGCTTAGCAAGACGGTTTTAATGCCCCTTGGAAGAGCTGTGGTGTTTAGAGTGGTTTAAAAGGATGGCTTTAATGGCCCTTGGAAGAGACGTGGAGGTCACAGTAGCTTTGCAAGGCGGTTTTAATGCCCTTGGAAGAGTGGTGGAGTTCGCAGCGGAATAAAATGACAATATCAATTCCCCGTGGAAGAGACGTGGAGGTGACAGTAGCTTAACAAGACGGTTTTAATGCCCCGTGGAAGAGCTGTGGTGATTAGAGTGGTTTAACAAGACGGTTATAATGCCCCTTGGAAGAAACTTGGAGGTCACAGTAGCTTTACAAGACAGTTTTAATACCCCTTGGAAGAGTGGTGGAGGTCGCAGTCGATTAAAAAGACAATTTCAATGTCCAGTGAAAGAGACGTGGAGGTGACAGCAGCTTAACAAGACGGTTTTAATGCCCCTTGGAAGTGAGGTGGAGTTCACAGTGGAATAAAAAGACAATATCAATGCTCCGTGGAAGAGACTTGGAGGTCACAGTAGCTTTTTCAAGACCGATTTAGTGCCCCTTGGAAGAGTGGTGGAGGTTGCAGTGGAATAAAATGACAATATAAATGCCCCTTATAGAGACTTGGAGGTCACAGTAGCTTTACAAGACGGCTTTAATGCCCCTTGGAAGAGTGGTGGAGGTTACAGTGGAATAAAAAGACTATATCAATGCCCCGTGGAAGAGACGTGGAGGTCACAGTAGCTTAACAAGACGGTTTTAATGCCCTTTGGAAGAGTGGTGGAGGTCGCAGTGGAATAAAAAGACAATATCAATGCCCCTTGTAAGAGTGGTGGAGTTCGCAGTCTAATAAAAATACAATATCAATGCCCAGTGTAAGAGACGTGGAGGTCACATTAGCTTATCAAGACGGTTTTAATGCCCTTGGAAAAGCTGTGGAGTTCAGAGTGGTTTAGTAACAAGGTTTTAATGCCTCTTGGAAGAGACGTGGAGGTCACAGTAGCTTAACAAGACGGTTTTAATGCCCCTTGGAAGAGTGGTGGAGGTCGCAGCCGAGTAAAAAGACAATATCAATGCCCCTTGGAAGAATGGTGGAGGTCGCAGTGGAATAAAAAGACAATATCAATTCCCCGTGGAAGAGACGTGGAGGTCACAGTAGCTTAACAAGACAGATTTAGTGCTATGTGGAAGAGTTGTGGAGGTCGCAGTGGAAAAAAAAGAGAATATAAATGCCCCGTGGAAGAGACGTGGAGTTCACAGTAAGCTTAACAAGACGGTTTTAATGCCCCTTGGAAGAACTGTGGAGTTCATCGTGGTTTAACAAGATGGTTTTAATGCCCCTTGGAGAGACATGGAGGTCACAGTAGCTTAACAAGGCGGTTTTAATTCCCCTTGGAAGAGTGGTGGAGGTTACAGTGGAAAAAAAATACATTATCAATGCCCCTTTTAAGAAACGTGAAGGTCACAGTAGCTAAACAAGATGGTTTTAGAGCCCCCTGGAGGAGCTGCGGAGTTCAGAAAGGTACAACAAGATGGTTTTAATGTCCATTGGAAGAGATGTGGAGGTCACAGTAGCTTTATAAAATGGTTTCAATGCCCTTTGGAAGAGTGGTGGAGGTTACAGTGGAATAAAAAGACAATATCAATGCCCCAGTGGCAGAGACATGGAGGTCGCAGTAGCTAAAGAAGACGGTTTTAAAGCCCCTTGGAAGTGTGGTCGAGGTCAAAGTGGAATAAAAAGACAATATCAATGCCCCTTGGAAAAGTGGTGGAGGTAGCAGAGGAATAAAAAGACAATATCAATGTCCAGTGGAAGAGACGTGGAGGTCACAGTAGCTTGACAAGACTGTTTTAATGCCCCTTGGAATAGCTGTGGAGTTCAGAGTGGTTTAACAGGATGGTTTTAATGCCCCTTGTTAGAGACTTGGAGGTCACAGAGGAATAAAAAGACAAGATCAATAACCCGTGGAGGAGACATTGAGGTCACAGTAGCTTATCAAGACGGATTTAATGCCCCTTGGAAGAGTGGTGGAGGTCACAATGGAATAAAAAGACAATATCAATGCCCTGTGGAAGAGAAGTGGAGGTCTCAGTAGCTTAACAAGAAGGTTTTAATGCCCCTTGGGAGAGCTGTATAGTTCAGAGTGGTTTAACAAGATGGTTTAAATGCCAATTGGAAGAGATCTGGAGGTCACAGTAGCTTAATAAGGCGATTTTAATGCCCCTTGGAAGAGTGGTGGAGGTTACAGTGGAATAAATAGACAATATCAATGCCCCGTGGAAGAGACGTGGAGGTCAGAGTAGCTTTACAAGACTGTCTTAATGCCCCTTGGAAGAGTGATGGAGGTCGCAGTGGAATAAAAAGACAATATCAATGCCCCGTGGAAGAAAAGTGGAGGTCACAGTAGCTTAGCAAGACGGTTTTAATGCCCCTTGGAATAGCTGTGAAGTTCAGAGTGGTTTAACAAGATGGTTTTAAAGCCCTTTGGAAGAGACTTGGAGGACACAGTACCTTAACAAGACGGTTTTAATGCTCCTTGGAAGAGTGGTGGAGGTTACAGTGGAATAAATAGACAATATAAATACCCCATGAAGGAGAGAGGGAGGTCACAGTAGCTTAAAAAGACGGTATTAATGCCCCTTGGAAGAGAGGTGGAGGTCACAGTGGAATAAAAGCACAATATCAATGACTTTTGGAAGAGTGGTGGAGGTCACAGTGGAATAAAAAGGCAATATCAATGAACCTTGGAGGAGACGTGGAGGTCATAGTAGCTTAACAAGACCGATTTAATGCCCCTTGGAAGAGTGGTGGTGGTCGCAGTGGAATAAAAAGACAATATCAATGCCCCGTGGAAGAGACGTGGAGGTCACAGTAGCTTAACAAGACGGTTTTAATACAACTTGGAAGAGTGATGGAGGTCACAGTGGAATAAAAAGACAATATCAATGCCCCGTGGAAGAGACGTGGAGGTCACAGTAGCTTAACAAGACGGGTTTAATGCCCCTTGGAAGAGTGGTGGATGTCGCAGTGGAATGAAGAGACAATATCAATGCCCCGTGGAAGAGATGTGGAGGTCACAGTAGCTTAACAAGGCAGTTATAATGCCCCTTAAAAGTGTGTTGGAGGTCGCAGTGGAATAAAAAGACAATATCAATGCCCCTTGGAAAAGTGGTGGAGCTCGCAGTGGAATAAAAAGACAATATCAATGCCCCGTGGAAGAGACTTGGAGGTCACAGTAGCTTAACAAGAAGGTTTTAATGCCCTTGTAAGAGTGGCGGAGGTCGCAGTGGAATAAAAAATCAATATCACTGCCCCGTGGAAGAGACATGGAGGTCACAGTAGCTTAACAAGGCAGTTATAATGCCCCTTGGAAGAGCTGTAGTGTTCAGAGTGGGTTAACAAGACGGATTTAATGCCCCTTGAAAGAGAAGTGGAGGTCACAGTAGCTTTCCAAGATGGTTTTAATGATGCTTGGAAGAGTGGTAGAGGTCGCTGTGGAATAAAAAGACAATATCAATGCCCCGTGGAAGAGATGTGGAGGTCACAGTAGCTTAGCAATACAGATTAAATGCATCTTGGAAGAGATGTGGAGTTCAGAGTCATTTTACAATATGGTTTTAATGCCCCTTGGAAGAGACGTGGAGGTCATATTATCTTTACAAGATGGTTTTATTGCCCCTTGGAAGAGTGGTGGAGGTTACAGTGGAATAAAAAGAAAATATCAATGCCCCGTGGAAGAGACGTGGAGTTCACAGTAGCTTAACAAGACAGTTGTAATGCCCCTTAAAAGTGTGTTGGAGGTCGCAGTGGAATAAAAAGATAACATCAATGCCCCGTGGAAGAGACTTGGAGGTCACAGTAGCTTAACAAGACGGTTTTAATGCCCTTGGAAGAGTGGTGGAGGTCGCAGTGAAATAAAAAAACAATATCACTGCCCTGTGGAAGAGACATGGAAGTCACAGTAGCTTAACAAGACAGTTGTAATGCCCCTTGGAAGAGCTGTAGTGTTCAGAGTGGGTTAACAAGACGGATTTAATGCCCCTTGAAAGATAAGTGGAGGTCACAGTAGCTTTACAAGACGGCTTTAGTGCTCCTTGGAAGAGTGGTGGAGGTTACAGTGGAATAAAAAGACAATATCAATGCCCCGTGGAAAAGAAGTGGAGTTCACCATAGCTTAACAAGACGGTTTTAAAGCCCCTTGAAATAGAGGTGGAGGTCGCAGTGGAATAAAAAGACAATACCAATGCGCATTGTAAGAGTGGTGGAGATCGTAGTTGAATAAAAAAATAATATCAATGCACCGTGGAGGAGACGTGGAGGTCACAGTAGCTTAAATAATATGGTTTTAATGCCCATTGTAAGAGTGGTGGAGGTCACAGTGGAATAAAAAGACAATATCAATTCACCGTCGAAGAGACGTGAAGGTCACAGTAGCTTAAAAAAGACGAATTTAATGCCCTTTGGAAGAGTGGAGGAGGTCTCAGTGGAATAAAAATACAATATCAATGCCCCGTGAAAGAGACGTGGAGGTCACAGTATCTTAACAAGATGGTTTTAATGCCCCTTGGAAGAGCTGTAGAGTTATGAGTGGTTTAAATGCCCTTAGGAAGAGACGTGGAGATCACATTAGCTTAAGAAAACTATTTTACTGCCCCTTGGAAGAGTGTTTGAGGTTACAGTGGAATAAAAAGACAATATCAATGCCCTGGGGAAGAGATGTGGAGATCACATTAGCTTTACAAGACAGTTTTAATGCCCCTTGTAAGAGAGGTGGAGGTTACAGTGGAATGAAAAGACAATATCAATGCCCTGGGGAAGAGATGTGGAGATCACAATAGCTTAACAAGATGGTTGTAATGCTGATTGGAAGAGTGGAGGAGGTCACAGTGGAATTGAAAGACAATATCAATGCCCCTTGGAAAAGTGGTGGAGGTCGCAGTGGAATAAAAAGACAATATCAATGCCCCGTGGAAGAGATGTGGAGGTCACAGTAGCTTAACAAGACGACTTTAATGCCCATGGAAGAGTAGTGGAGGTCTCAGTGGAATTAAAAGACAATAACAAAGCCCCTTGGAAGAATGGTGGAGGTCGAAATGGAATAAAAAGAAAATATCAATGTACAGTGAAAGGGACGTGGAGGTCACAGTAGCCTAACTAGACGATTTTAATGCCAATTGGAAGAGTGGTGGAGGTTATAGTGGTATAAAAAGACAATAACAATGCCCCGTGGAAGAGACGTGGAGTTCAGAGTGGTTTAACAAGATGGTTTTAATGCCCCTTGATAGAGATGTGGAGGTCTCAGTAGCTTAACAAGATGGTTTTAATGATCCTTGGAACAGTGGAGGAGGTTACAGTGGAATAAAAAGACAATATCAATGCCCCTTGGAAGAGTGGTGGAGGTCGCAGTGGAATAAAAAGACAATGTCAATGCCCCGTGAAAGAGACGTGGAGGACACAGTAGCTTAACAAGATGGTTTTAATGCCCCTTGGAAGAGTGGTGGAGGTCTCAGTGGAATAAAAAGACAATAACAATGCCCTGTAAGAGACGTGGAGGTCACAGTAGCTTAACAAGATGGTTTAAATGCCCCTTGGAAGAGCTGTGGAGTTCAGAGTGGTTTAACAAGACGGTTTTAATGCCCCTTGATAGAGATGTGGAGGTCTCAGTAGCTTAACAAGATGGTTTTAATGCTCCTTGGAACAGTGGAGGAGGTTACAGTGGAATAAAAAGACAATATCAATGCCCCTTGGAAGAGTGGTGGAGGTCGTAGTGGAATAAAAAGACAATATCAATGCCCCGTGGAATAGACGTGGAGGTCACAGTAGCTTAACATGACGGTTTTAATGCTACTAGGTAGCGTGGTGGAGGTCGCTGTGGAATAAAACGACAACATCAATGCCCCGTGGAAGAGACATGGTGGTCACATTAGCTTAACAATACGATTTTATTGCCCCTTGGAAGAGCTGTGGAGTTTAGAGTGGTTTTACAAGATGGTTTTAATGCCCCTTGGAAGAGACGTGGAGGTCACATTAGCTTTACAAGACTTTTTTTAATGCCCCTTGGAAGAGTGCTGGAGGTTACAGAGGAATAAAAAGACAAAATCACTGCCCCGTGGAAGAGACGTTGAGGTCACAGTAGCTTATTAAGACGGTTTTAATGCTACTTGGAAGAGTGGTGGAGATCACTGTGGAATAAAAAGACAATATCAATGCCCCTTGGAAGAGTGGTGGAGGTCGTAGTGGAATAAAAAGACAATATCAGTGCCCTAGTGGAATAGACGTGGAGGTCACAGTAGCAAAACAAGACGGTTTTAATGCTACTAGTAAGAGTGGTGGAGGTCGCTGTGTAATAAAAAGACAACATCAATGCCCCGTGGAAGAGACATGGTGGTCATATTAGCTTAACAATACGGTTTTATTGCCCCTTGGAATAGCTGTGAAGTTTAGAGTGGTTTTACAAGATGGTTTTAATGCCCCTTAGAAAAGACGTGGAGGTCACATTAGCTTTACATGACTGTTTTAATGCCCCTTGGAAGAGTGCTGGAGGTTACAGAGGAATAAAAAGACAAAATCACTGCTACGTGGAAGATACGTTGAGGTCACAGTAGCTTATCAAGACAGTTTTAATGCCCTTTGGAAGAGTGGTGGAGATCACTGTGCAATGAAAAGACAATATCAATGCCCCGTGGAAGAGACGTGGAGGTGACAGCAGCTTAACAATACGGTATTAATGCCCTTTGGAAGAGCTGTGGAGTTCAGAGTGGTTTTTCAAGTTGGTTTTAAAGTCCCTTGGAAGAGACATAGTGGTCACATTAGCTTTACAAGACGGTTTTAATGCCCTTTGGAAGAGTGGTGGAGGTCGCATTGGAATAAAAAGACAGTATCAATGCCCCGTGGAATAGACGTGGAGGTCACAGTAGCTTAACAAGACGGTTCTAATGCCCCATGGAAGAGCTGTGAAGATCACAGTGGTTTAACAAGACGGATTTAATGCCCCTTGGATGAGACTTGGAGTCCACAGTAGCTTAACAATTTAGTTCTAATGCCCCTTGGAAAGGTGGTGAAGGTTACATTGGAATAAAAAGACAATATCAATGCCCCGTGGAAGAGACGTGGAGGTCACAGTAGCTTAACAAGACAGTTTAATGCCCCTTGGAAGAGTGTTGGAGGTTACAGTGGAATAAAAAGACAATATCAATGCCTTTTGGAAGAGTGGTGGATGTCGCAGTGGAATAAAAAGACAATATCATTGCCACGTGGAAGAAACGTGGAGGTCACATTAGCTTAAAAAGATGGTTTTATTGCCCCTTAGAAGAGTGGTGGAGGTCGAAGGCAATAAAAAGACAATATCAATGCCCCTTGGAAGAGTGGTGGAGGTCGCAGTGGAATAAGAAGACAATATCAATGCCCCGTAAAAGAGACGTGGAGGTCACAGTAGCTTAACAAGACGGTTTTAATGCCCCTTGGAAGAGCTGTGGAGTTCAGAGTGGTTTAACAAGACGCTTTTAATGCCTCTTGATAGAGATGTGAAGGTCTCAGTAGCTTAACAAGATGGTTTTAATGCCCCTTGGAACAGTGGAGGAGGTTACAGTGGAATAAAAACACAATATTAATGCCCCTTGGAAGAGTGGTGGAGGTCGCAGTGGAATAAAAAGACAATGTCAATGCCCCGTGAAAGAGACTTGGAGGACACAGTAGCTTAAAAAGATGGTTTCAATGCCCCTTGGAAGAGTGGTGGAGGTCTCAGTGGAATAAAAAGACAATAACAATGCCCTGTAAGTGACGTGGAGGTCACAGTAGCTTAACAAGACGGTTTAAATGCCCCTTGGAAGAGCTGTGGAGTTCAGAGTGGTTTAACAAGACGGTTTTAATGCCCCTTGATAGAGATGTGGAGGTCTCAGTAGCTTAACAAGATGGTTTTAATGCCCCTTGGAACAGTGGAGGAGGTTACAGTGGAATAAAAAGACAATATCAATGCCCCTTGGAATAGTGGTGGAGGTTGCAGTGGAATAAAAAGACAATATCAATGCCCCGTAAAAGAGACGTGGAGGTCACAGTAGCTTAACAAGACGGTTTTAATGCCCCTTGGAAGAGCTGTGGAGTTCAGAGTGGTTTAAAAAGACGGTTTTAATGCCCCTTGATAGAGATATGGAGGTCTCAGTAGCTTAACAAGATGGTTTTAATGCTCATTGGAACAGTGGAGGAGGTTACAGTGGAATAAAAAGACAATATCAATGCCCCTTGGAAGAGTGGTGGAGGTCGTAGTGGAATAAAAAGACAATATCAGTGCCCCAGTGGAATAGACGTGGAGGTCACAGTAGCAAAACAAGATGGTTTTAATGCTACTAGGAAGAGTGGTGGAGGTCGCTGTGGAATAAAAAGACAACATCAATGCCCCGTGGAAGAGACATGGTGGTCACATTAGCTTAACAATACGGTTTTATTGCCCCTTGGAAGAGCTGTGGAGGTCACATTAGCTTTACAAGACGGTTTTAATGCCCCTTGGAAGAGTGCTGGAGGTTACAGAGGAATAACAAGACAAAATCACTGCCCCGTGGAAGAGACGTTGAGGTCACAGTAGCTTATCAAGATGGTTTTAATGCTACTTGGAAGAGTGGTGGAGATCACTGTGGAATAAAAAGACAATATCAGTGCCCCGTGGAAGAGACGTGGAGGTGACAGTAGCTTAACAATACGGTATTAAAGTCCCTTGGAAGAGCTGTGGAGTTCAGAATGGTTTTTCAAGATGGTTTTAATGCCCCTTGGAAGAGACATGGTGGTCACATTAGCTTTACAAGACTGTTTTAATGCCCTTTGGAGGAGTGGTGGAGGTCGCATTGGAATAAAAAGACAGTATCAATGCCCCGTGGAATAGACGTGGAGGTCACAGTAGCTTAACAAGACGGTTCTAATGCCCCTTGGAAGAGCTGTGCAGATCACAGTGGTTTAACAAGACGGATTTAATGCCCCTTGGATGAGACGTAGAGGCCACAATAGCTTAACAATTTAGTTCTAATGCCCCTTGGAAAGGTGATGAAGGTTACATTGGAATAAAAAGACAATATCAATGCCCTGTGGAAGAGACGTGGAGGTAACAGTAGCTTAACAAGACAGTTTAATGCCCCTTGGAAGAGTGTTGGAGGTTACAGAGAAATAAAAAGACAATATCAATGCCTTTTGGAAGAGTGGTGGATGTCACAGTGGAATAAAAAGACAATATCATTGCCACGTGGAAGAAACGTGGAGGTCACATTAGCTTAAAAAGATGGTTTCATTGCCCCTTGGAAGACTGGTGGAGGTCGCAGGCAATAAAAAGACAATATCAATGCCCCTTGGATGAACCGTGGAGGTCAAAGTAGCTTAACAATACGGTTTTATTTCCCCTTGGAAGAGTGGTGGAGGTTACAGTGGAATTTAAAGACAATAACAATGCCCCGTGGTAGAGAAGTGGAGGTTACAGTAACTTAACAAGATGGTTTCAATGCCGCTTGGTAGAGTGGTGGAGTTTGGAGTGGAATAAAAATACAACATCAATGCCCCTTGAAAGAGTCGTGGAGGTCGCAGTGGAATAAATAGACAATATCAAAGCCCCTTGGAGGTGTGGTGGAGGTCGCAGTGGAATAAAAAGACGATATAAATGCCACTTGGAAGAAATGTGGAGGTCACAGTAGCTTAACAAGACGGTTTAAATGCCCCTTGGAAGAGTGGTGGATTTCGCAGTGGAATAAAAAGACAATATTAATGCCCCGTAGAAGAGACGTGGAGGTCACAGTAGCTTAACAAGACAGTTTTAATGCCTCTTCGAAGAGCTGTGGACTTCAGAGTGGTTTAACAAGACGGTTTGAATGCCCCTTGGAAGAGACGTGGATCTCAAAGAAGCTGAAAAAGACGGTATTAATGCCCCTTGGAAGAGTGGGCATGATTACAGTGAAATAAAAAGACAATATCATTGCCCCGTGGAAGAGACGTGGAGGTCACAGTAGCTTAACAAAATGGTTTTAAAGCCTCTTGGAAGAGTGGTGAAGGTTGCAGTGGAATAAAAAGACAATATCAATGCCTCTTGGAAGAGTGGTGGAGGTCGTAGTGGAATAAAAAGACAATATCAATGCCCTGTGAAAGAGACGTGGAGGTCACAGTAGCATAACAAGATGGTTTTAATGCCCCTTGTAAGAGTGGTGGAGGTTGCTGTGGAATAAAAAGACAATATTAATGCCCCGCTGAAGAGACTTGGAGGTCACAGTAGCTTTACAAGACGGTTTTAATGCCCTTTGGAAGAGTGGTGGAGGTTACAGTGGAATAAAAAGACAATATCAATGCCCCAAGAAAGAGACGTGGAGATCACAGTAGCTTAACAAGATGGTTTCAATGCCCCTTGGAAGAGTGGTGGAGGTGACAGTGGAATAAAAAGACAATATCAATGCCCCTTGGTAGAGTGGTGGAGGTCGCAGTGGAATAAAAAGCCAATATCAATGCACCGTGGAAGAGACCTGGAGGTCACAGTAGCTTAACAAGATAGTTTTAATGCCCCTTGGAAGAGTGTTGGAGGTCGCAGGGAAGAAATAGACAAAATCAATGCCCCGTCGAAGAGACGTGGAGGTCAAATTAGCTTAACAATACGGTTGTGGTGGAGGTTACAGTGGAAAAAAAAGACACTCTCAATGCTCCGTGGAAGAGACGTGGAGGTCACAGTAGCTTAACAAGACGGTTTTAATGCCCCTTGGAAGAGTGGTGGAGGTCGCATTGGAATAAGAAGACGATATCAATGGCTCTTGTAAGAGACGTGGAGGACACAGTAGCTTAACAAGACGGTTTTAATGCCCCTTGGAAGAGTGGTGGAGATCGCAGTGGAATAAAAAGACAATATCAATCCCCCTTGGAAGAGTGGTGGAGGTCGCAGTGGAATAAAAAGACAATATCAATGCCCCGTGGAATAGACGTGGATGTCACAGTAGCTTAACAAGACGGTTTTAATGCCCCTTGGAAGAACTGTGGAGTTGAGAGTGGTTTAACAAGACGGTTTTAATGACCCTTGGATGAGACGTGGCGAACACAGTATCTTAACAACGAGGTTCTAATGCCCCTTGGAAAGGTGGTGAAGGTTAAAGTGGAATAAAAAGACAATATCAATGCCCCGTGGTAGAGACGTGGAAGTCAAATTAGCATAACAATACGGTTTTATTGCCCCTTGGAAGAGTGGTGGAGGTTACAGTGGAATAAAAAGACAATATCAATGCCCCGTGGTAGAGACGTGGAGGTCAAATTAGCATAACAATACGGTTTTATTGCCCCTTGGAAGAGTGGTGGAGCTTACAGTGGAAAAAAAAGACACTCTCAATGCTCCGTGGAAGAGACGTGGAGGTCACAGTAGCTTAACAAGACTGTTTTAATGCCCTTTGGAAGAGTGTTGGAGGTCGCAGTGGAATAAAAAGACGATATCAATGGCTCTTGGAAGAGATGTGGAGGACACAGTAGCTTAATTAGACAGTTTTAATGCCCCTTGGAAGAGTGGTGGATATCGCAATGGAATAAAAAGACAATATCAATGCCCCTTGGAAGAGTGGTGGAGGTCGCAGTGGAAAAAAAAGACAATATCAATACCCCGTGAAATAGACGTGGAGGTCACAGTAGCTTAACAAGACGTTTTTAATGCCCCTTGGATGAGCTGTGGAGTAAAGAGTGGTTTAACAAGACGGTTTTAATGCCCCTTGGATGAGACATGGAGGCCACAGTAGCTTAACAAGGTGGTTCTAATGCCCCTTGGAAAGGTGGTGAAGGTTAAATTGGAATAGAAAGACAATATCAATGCCCCGTGGAAGAGACATGGAGGTCACAGTAGCTTAACAAGACAGTTTTAATGCCCCTTGGAAGAGTGGTGGATGTCGCAGTGGAATTTAAAGACAATATCAATGCCCCTTGGAAGAAACGTGGAGGTCACAGTACCTTAAAAAGACGGTTTTATTGCCCCTTGGAAGAGTGGTGGAGGTCGCAGGGAATAAAACAACAATATCAATGCCCCTTGGAAGAGACGTGGAGATCAAAGTAGCTTAACAATATGGTTATATTGCCCTTTGGAAGAGTGGTAAAGGTTACAGTGGAATTTAAAGACAATATCAATGCCGCGTGGAAGAGACGTGGAGGTCACAGTAGCTTAACAAGACGGTTTTAATGCTTTTGGAAGAGTTGTGGAGTTCGCAGTGGAATAAAAAGACAATATCAAGGCCCCTTGGAAGAGTGGTGGAGGTCGCAGTGGAAAAAAAAGACAATATCAATGCCCCTTGGAACAGTGGTGGAGCTCACAATGGAATAAAATGATGATATCAATGCCACTTGCAAGAGACGTGGAGGCCACAGTAGCTTAACAAGACAGTTTAAATGCTTGGAAGAGTGGTGGAGTACACAGTGGTTTACCAAGACGGTTTGAATTCCCCTTGGAAGAGATGTGGAGGTCACAGTATCTTAAAACGAAGGTTTTAATGCCCCTTGGAAGAGTGGTAGAGGTCGCAGTGGAATAAAAAGACAATATCAATGCCCCTTGGAAGAGTGGTGGAGGTCGCAGTGGAATAAAAGACAATATCAATGCCCCGGGGAAGAGACGTGGAGGTCACAGAAGCATAACAAGATGGTTTTAATGCCCCTTGTAAGAGTGGTGGAGCTCGCAGTGGATTAAAAAGACATCAATTCCCTGTGGAAGAGACGTGGAGGTCATTTTAGCTTTACAAGACGGTTTTAATGCCCCTTGGAAGAATGATGGAGTTCGCAGTGTAATAAAAAGACAATATCACGGCCCCTTAGAAGAGTGGTGGAGGTCGCAATGGAATAAAATGACAATATCAATGCCCATTGGAAGAGTTGTGGAGGTCACAGTGGAATAAAAAAAAATAAATGAATGCCCCTTCCATGAGACGTGGAGGTCACAGTAGCTTAACAAGACGGTTTAAATGCCCCTTGTAAGAGTTTTGGAGTTCGAAGTGGAATAAAAAGACAATATTAATGCCCTGTAGAAGAAACGTGGAGGTCACAGTAGCTTAACAAGTCAGTTTTACTCCCCCTTGGAAGAGCTGAGGAGTTCAGAGTGTTTTATCAAGACGGTTTGAAAGACCCTTGGAAGAGACGTGGAGGTCACAGTAGCTTAAAAAAATGGTATTAATGCCCCTTGTAAGAGTAGTGGAGGTTACAGTGAAATAAAAAGACAATATCAATGTCCCGTCGAAGAGAAGTGGAGGTCACAGTAGCTTAACAAAATGGTTTTATTGCCTCTTGGAAGAGTGCTGGAGGTTGCAGTGGAATAATAAGAAAATATCAATGCCTTTTGGAAGAGACGTGGAGGTCACAGTAACTTAACAAGACGGTTTTAATGCCCGTTGAAGGAGTGGTGGAGTTCGCAGTTTAATAAAACTACAATATCAAGGCCCCTTGGAAGAGTGGTGGAGGTTGCAGTGGAATAAAAAGACAATATCAATACCCCTTGAAAGATTGCTGGAGGTCGCAGTGGAATAAAAATACAATATCAATGCCCCTTGGAAGAGGCGTGGAGGTCACAGTAGCTTAACAAGACGGTTTAAATGCCCCTTGGAAAAGTGGTGGAGTTCAGAGTGGTTTTACAAGATGGTTTTATTGACCCTTGGAAGAGACGTGGAGGTCACATTACCTTTACAAGATGGTTTTAATGCCCCTTGGAAGAGTGATGGAGGTTACAGTGGAATAAAAAGACAAAATCAATGCCCCGTGGAAGAGACGTGGAGGTCAGAGTAGCTTAACAAGACGGTTTTAATGCCCATTGGAAGAGTAGTGGGGGTCGCTGTGGAATAAAAAGACAATATCAATGCCCCGTGGAAGAGACGTGGAGGTCACAGTAGCTTAACAAGATGGTTTTAATGCCCCTTGGAAGAGCTGTGGAGTACAGAGTGGTTTAACCAGATGGTTTTAATGCCCCTTGGAAGAGACGTGGAGGTAGCAGTAGCTTAACAAGACAGTTTTAATGCCTCTTGGAAGAGTGGTGGAGGTTACAGTGAAAAAAAAGACAATATCAATGCCCTGTGGAAGAGACGTGGAGGCCACAGTAGCTTAACAAGACACTTTTTAATGCCCCTTGGCAGACCTGTGGCATTCAGAGTGGTTTAACAAGAAGGATTTAATGCCCTTGGAAGAGACGTGAAGATGACAGTAGCTTAAAAAGACAGTTTTAATGCCCCTTGGAAGAGTGGTGGAGGTTACAGTGGAATAAAAATACAATATGAATGCCCCGTGGAAGAGACTTGGAGGTCACAGTAGCTTAAAAAGATGGCTTTACTGCCCCTTGGTGGAAGTCGCAGAGTAAGAAAAAGACAATATCAAAGTCACTTGGAAGAGTAGTGAAGGTCGCAGTGGAATAAAAAGACAATAACAATGCCCCTTGGAAGAGTGGTGGAGGTTGCAGTGGAATAAAAAGACAATATCAATGCCCCGTAGAAGGAACGTGGAGGTCACAGTAGCTTAACAAGACTATTTTAATGCCCCTTGGAAGAGTGGTGGAGGTCGCAGTGGTATAAAAAGACAATATCAATACCCCGTGGAACAGACGTGAAGGTCACAGTAGCATAACAAGACTGTTTAAATGCCCTTGGAAGAACTGTGGAGTTCAGAGAGGTTTAACAAGACAGTTTCAATGCCCCTTGGAAGAGACGTGGAGGTCACAGTAGCTTAACAAGACGGTTTTAGTGGCAATTGGAAACGTGGTGTAGGTTACAGTGGGATAAAAAGACAATATCAATGCCCAGTGGAAGAAACGTGGAGGTCACAGTAGCATAACAAGACGTTTTAATGCCCCTTGGAAGAGCTGTGGAGTTCAGAGAGGTTTAGCAAGACGGTTTTAATGACCCTTGGAAGAGACGTGGAAGTCACAGTAGCTTAACAAGACGGTTTTAATGCCCGTTGGAAGAGTTGTGGGGGTCGCAGTGGAATAAAAAGACAATATCAATGTTCCTTGGAAGAGTGATGTTGGTCGCAGTGGAATAAAAAGACAATATCAATGCCCCGTGGAAGAAACGTGGAGGTAATAGTAGCTTAACAAGACAGTTTTAATGCCGCTTGGAAGATTGGTGGAGGTCGCAGTGGAATAAAAAGACAATATCAATGCACTGTGGAAGAGACGTTGTGGTCACAGTAGATTAACAATACAGGTTTAGTGCCCCTTAGAAGAGTGGTGGAGGTCGCAGTGGAGTAAAAAGACAATATCAATGCCCCGTGGAAGAGACGTGGACGTAGAAGTAGCTTAACAAGATGCTTTTAATGCCCCTTGGAAGAGTGGTGGAGGTCGCAGTGGAATAAAAAGCCAATATCAATGCCCCGTGGAAGAGACGTGGAGGTCAAAGTAGCTTAACAAGACGGTTTTAATGCCCCTTGGAAGAGCTGTGGAGTTCAGAGTGGTTTAACAAGACGTTTTTAATGCCCCTTGAATGAGACGGGGAGGCCACAGTAACTTAACAAGGTCGTTGTAATGCACGTTGGAAAGGTGGTGAGGGTTACAGTGGAAGAAAAAGACAATATCAATTCCCCGTGGAAGAGATGTGGAGGTCACAGTAGCTTATCAAGACAGTTTTAATGCCTCTTGGAAGAGTGTTGGAGGTTGCAGTGGAATAAAAAGTCAATATCAATGCACCTTGGAAGAGTGGTGGATGTCGCAGTGGAATAAAAAGAAAATATCTCTGCCCCGTGGAAGAAACGTGGAGGTCACAGTTGCTTAAAAAGAAGATTTTATTGCCCCTTGGAAGAGTGGTGTAGGTCGCAGGGAATAAAAAGAAAATATCAATGCCCCGTAGAAGAGACGTGGAGGTCACAGTAGCTTAAGAAGATGGTTTTAATGCCTCTTGGAAGAGTGATGGAGGTTACTGTGGGATAAAAATACAATATCAATGCCCCATGAAAATGGCATGGAGGTTACAGTAGCTTAACAAGATGGTTTTATTGCCCCTTGGAAGAGTGGTGAAGATCGCAGTGGAATAAAAAGACAATATCAATGTCCCTTGGAAGAGTGGTGGAGTTCGCAGTGGAATAAAAAGACAATATCAATGCCCCTCGGTAGAGTGGTGGAGGTCACAGTAGCTTATCAAGACGCTGTTAATGCCCCTTGGGAGAGTGGTGGAGGTCGCAGTGGAATAAAAGACAATATCAATGCCCCGTGGACCAGACATGGAGGTTAGAGTACCATAACAAGACTTTTATAATGCCCCTTGGAAGAGCTGTGGAGTTCAGAGAAGTTTAACAAGACGGTTTTAATGCCCCTTGGAAGAGACGTGGAGGTCACAGTAGCTTAACTAGACCATTTAAGTGCCCCTTGGAAACGTGGTGTGGGTTACAGTGGAATAAAAAGACAATATCAATGCCCCGTGGAACAGACGTGGAGGTCACAGTAGCATAACAAGACGGTTTTAATGCCCCTTGGAAGAGCTGTGGAGTTCAGAGAGGTTTAACAAGACGGTTTTAATGCCCTTGGAAGAGACATGGTGTTCACAGTCGCTTAACAAGATGTTCTTAGTGCCCCTTGGAAGAGTGGTGGAGTTCGCAGCGGAATAAAAAGACAATATTATTGCCCCACAGAAGAGACGTGGATGTCACAGTAGCTTAACAAGACAGCTTTAATGCCCCTTGGAAGAGCTGTGGAGTTCAGAGTGGTTTAACAAGATGGTTTGAATGCCCCTTGGATGAGTCGTGGAGCTCACAGTAGCTTAAAAAGACGGTATTAATACCCCTTGGAAGAGACGTGGAGGTCACAGTAGCTTAACAAGACAGTTTTAATGCCCCTTGGAAGAGTGGTGGAGTTTTTAGTGGTATAAAAAGACAATACTAATGCCCCGTAGACGAGACGTAGAGGTCACAGTAGCATAACAAGACAGTTTTAATGCCCCTTGGAAGAGCTGTGGAGTTCAGAGTGGTTTAACAAGACATTTTGAGTGCCCCTAGGAAGAGACGTGGAAGTCATTGTAGCTTAAAAAGACGGTTTTAATGCCCCTTGAAAGAGTGCTGGAGGTTACAGTGACATAAAAAGAAAATATCAATGCCCCATGGAAGAGACGTGGAGGTCACAGTAGCTTAACAAAGTGGTTTTAATGCCCTTTGGAAGAGTGGTGGAAGTCGCAGTGGAATAAAATGACAATATCAATGCCCCGTGCAAGAGACGTGGAGGTCACAGTAGCTTAACAAGATGGTTTTAATGGCCCTTAGAAAAGTGGTGGAGGTTGCAGTGGAATAAAAAGACAATATTAATGCCCCTTGGAAGAGTGGTGGAGGTCGTATTGGACTAAAAATACAATATCAATTCCCCGTGGAAGAGACATGGAGGTCACAGAAGCTTAACAAAATGGTTTTCATGCCCCTTGGAAGAGTGGTGGAGGTAGCAGTGGAATAAAAAGACAAAATCAATGCCCTGTGGAAGAAACGTTTAGGTCAGGGTAGCTTAACAAGATGGTTTTAATGTCCATTGGAAGAGTAGTGGGGGTCGCTGTGGAATAAAAAGAAAATATCAATGCCCCGTGGAAGAGACGTGGAGGTCACAGTAGCTAAACAAGATGGTTTTAATGCCCCTTGGAAGAGACGTGGAGGTCACAGTAGCTTAACAAGACGGTTTTAATGCCCTTGGAAGAGTGGTGGAGGTCTCAGTGGAATAAAAAGACAATATCAATGGCCTGTGGAAGAGACGTGGAAGTCACATTAGCTTAACAAGACGGTTTTAATGCCCCTTGGAAGAGCTGTGGTTTTCAGAGTGGTTTAACAAGACGGTTTTAATGCCCCTTGGATGAGACGTGGAGGTCACAGTGGATTTGCAAGACGGTTTTATTGCCCCTTGGAAGAGTGGTGGAGGTTGCAGTGGAATAAAAAGACAATGTCATTGCCCCGTGGTAGAGACATGGAGGTCACAGTAGCTTAACAAGGCAGATTTAGTGCACCTTGGAAGAGTGGTGGAGGTCGCAGTGGCATAAAAAGACAATATCAATGCCCCATGGAAGAGACATGGAGGTCACAGTAGCTTAACAAGACGGTTTTAATGCCCCATGGAAGAGCTGTGAAGGTCACAGTAGCTTAACGAGACTGTTTTAATGGCGCTTGGAAGAGTGGTGGAGGGAACAGTGGAAAAAAATAACAACATCAATGCCCCGTGGATGAGACGTGGAGGACACAGTAGCTTAAGTTGACGCTTTTTGTACCCCTTGGAAGAGCTGTGCAGTTCAGAGTGGTTTAAGAAAATGGTTTTAATGCCCCTCAGAAGAGACATGGAGGTCACAGTAGCTTTACAAGACGGTTTTAATGCCCCTTGGAAGAGTGGTGGAGGTTACAGTGGAGTAAATAGACAATATCAATGAACCATGAAAGAGACGTGGCATTCACAGTAGCTTAGCAAGACGGTTTTAAAGCCCCTTGGAAGAGTGGTGGAAGTCGAAGTGGAATAAAAAAACAATATCAATGCCCCTTGGAAGAGTGGTGGAGGTCGCAGTGGAATAAAAAGACAATATCAATGCCCCATAAAAGAGACTTGGAGGTCACAGTAGCTTAACAAGACGGTTTTAATGCCCCTTGGAAGAGCTGTGAAGTTCAGAGTGGTTTAACAAGTTTTAATGCCCCTTGAAAGAGATGTGGAGGTCTCAGTAGCTTAACAAGACGGTTTTAATGCCCCTTGGAACAGTGGAGGAGGTTACAGTGGAATAAAAAGATAATATCAATGCCCATTGGAAGAGTGGTGGAGGTCGCAGTGGAATAAAAAGACAATGTCAATGCCCCGTGCAAGAGACGTAGAGGACACAGTAGCTTAACAAGATGGTTTTAAAGCCCCTTGGAAGAGTGGTGGAGGTCTCAGTGGAATAAAAAGACAATAACAATGCCCTGTAAGAGACGTGGAGGTCACAGTAGCTTAACAAGACGGTTTAAATGCCCCTTGGATGAGCTGTGGAGTTCAGAGTGGTTTATCAAGACGGTTTTAATGCCCCTTGATAGAGATGTGGAGGTCTCAGTAGCTTAACAAGATGGTTTTAATGCTTCTTGGAACAGTGGAGGAGGTAACAGTGGAATAAAAAGACAATATCAATGGCCCTTGGAAGAGTGGTGGAGGTCGTAGTGGAATAAAAAGACAATATCAATGCCCCGTGGAATAGACGTGGAAGTCATAGTAGCTTCACAAGATGGTTTTAATGCTACTAGGAAGAGTGGTGGAGGTCGCTGTGGAATAAAACGACAACATCAATGCCCCGTGGAAGAGACATGGTGGTCACATTAGCTTAACAATACGATTTTATTGCCCCTTGGAAGAACTGTGGAGTTTAGAGTGGTTTTACAAGATGGTTTTAATGCCCCTTGGAAGAGACGTGAAGTTCACATTAGCTTTACAAGACGGTTTTAATGCCCCTTGGAAGACTGCTGGAGTTTACAGAGGAATAAAAAGAAAAAATCACTGCCCCGTGGAAGAGACTATGACGTCACAGTAGCTTATTAAGACGGTTTTAATGCTACTTGGAAGAGTGGTGGAGATCACTGTGGAATAAAAAGACAATATCAATGCCCCGTGGAAGAGATGTGGAGGTGACAGTAGCTTAACATTACGATATTAATGCCCCTTGGAAGAACTGTGGCGTTCAGAGTGGTTTTTCAAGATGGTTTTAATGCCCCTTGGAAGAGACGTGGTGGTCACATTAGCTTTACAAGACGGTTTTAATGCCCCTTGGAAGAGTGGTGGAGGTCGCATTGGAATAAAAAGACAGTATCAATGCCAAGTGGAATAGACGTGGAGGTCACAGTAGCTTAACAAGACGGTTCTAATGCCCCTTGGAAGAGCTGTTGAGATCACAGTGGTTTAACAAGACGGATTTAATGCCCCTTGGATGAGACTTGGAGGCAACAGTAGCTTAACAATTCAGTTCTATTGCCCCTTGGAAAGGTGGTGAAGGTTACATTGGAATAAAAAGACAATATCAATGCCCCGTGGAAGAGACGTGGAGGTCACAGTAGCTTAACAAGACAGTTTAATGCCCCTTGGAAGAGTGTTGGAGGTTACAGTGGAATAAAAAGACAATATCAATGCCTTTTGGAAGAGTGGTGGATGTCGCAGTGGAATAAAAAGACAATATCATTGCCATGTGGAAGAAACGTGGAGGTCACATTAGCTTAAAAAGATGGTTTTATTGCCCCTTGGAAGAGTGCTGGAGGTCGCAGGCAATAAAAAGACAATATCAATGCCCCTTGGATGAACCGTGGAGGTCAAAGTAGCTTAACAATACGGTTTTATTTCCCCTTGGAAGAGTGGTGGAGGTTACAGTGGAAATTAAAGACAATATCAATGCCCCGTGGTGGAGACGTGGAGATCACAGTAGCTTAACAAGATGGTTTTAATGCCGCTTGGTTGAGTGGTGGAGTTTGGAGTGGAATAAAAATACAACATCAATGCCCCTTGGAAGAGTCGTGGAGGTCGCAGTGGAATAAAAAGACAATATCAATGCCCCTTGGAGGAGTGGTGGAGGTCGCAGTGGAATAAAAAGACGATATCAATGCCACTTGGAAGAGACGTGGAGGTCACATTAGCTTAACAAGATGGTTTAAATGCCCCTTGGAAGAGTGGTGGATTTCGCAGTGGAATAAAAAGACAATGTTAATGCCCCGTAGAAGAGACGTGGAAGTCACAGTAGCTTAACAAGAAAGTTTTAATGCCCCTTCGAAGAGCTGTGGAGTTCAGAGTGGTTTAACAAGAAGGTTTGAATGCCCCTTTGAAGAAACATGGAGGTCACAGTAGCTGAAAAAGACGGTATTAATGCCACTTGGAGGAGTGGGCGAGATTACAGTGAAATAAAAAGACAATATCATTGCCCCGTGGAAGAGACGTGGAGGTCACAGTAGCTTAACAAAATGGTTTTAAAGCCTCTTGGAAGAGTGGTGAAGGTTGCAGTGGAATAAAAAGACAATATCAATAGAGATGAGCGGTGTTCGACTAGAACTGTTCGCCAATCTCAAATTCGAGCTGTTTTGGGCGGTGTTCGAGTTGTTCGACGAACCCGAACGATTTGCAAAAAATTCGGCTGTTCGAGGTTATGTTCGATAACTGTTCGTGCACTAAAAGCGTGTCCTGCATGTCTGGCGCTATTTAGAGCACCAATCATGCAGGGATTGTCTGCCACTCACTGTAATGCCACAGCTATGGTGGTTGTGGCATTACAGTGATTGCCCAAATCGATGGGAACAGTGCTCACAGTGAAACATGAAAAGCCGGCAATTCATCAGCGGCATACACCGGTACCCGACAATTTAGAACCGAAAGAATAGAGCTTCACACATAGATTAGATAGATAGAAACATGTCAGTCACACATATAAGAAGCACAGTGACAGTGTTGCTTACTGTACTTGTCATTTAGTGTAAAGGATTTATTAAAAAAAATAATAGTGTTTTCATGCACTGTCTCTTTAAAAAAGCCGGCCGGCAATTCAGCATCTGTACCCGACAATTTATAACAGACAGAATAGAGCTTCACACATAGATTAGATAGATAGAAACATGTCAGTCACATATATATGAAGTACAGTGACAGTGTTGATTACTGTACTTGTCATTTAGTGTAAAGGATTTATTAAAAAAAATAATAGTGTTTTCATGCACCGTCTCTTTAAAAAAGCCAGCCGGCAATTCAGCATCTGTACCCAACAATTTAGAATAGAAGGAATAGAGAATCACACATAGATTAGGTAGATAGAAACATGTCAGTCACATATATATGAAGTACAGTGACAGTGTTGCTTACTGTACTTGTCATTTAGTGTAAAGGATTTATTAAAAAAAAATAATAGTGTTTTCATGCACTGTCTCTTTAAAAAAGCCGGCCGGCAATTCAGCATCTGTACCCGACAATTTAGAATAGAAGGAATAGAGAATCACACATAGATTAGATAGATAGAAACATGTCAGTCACATATATATGAAGTACAGTGACAGTGTTGCTTACTGTACTTGTCATTTAGTGTAAAGGATTTATTTAAAAAAATATTAGTGTTTTCGTGCACCGTCTCTTTAAAAAAGCCGGCCGGCAATTCAGCATCTGTACCCGACAATTTAGAATAGAAGGAATAGAGAATCACACATAGATTAGATAGATAGAAACATGTCAGTCACATATATATGAAGTACAGTGACAGTGTTGATTACTGTACTTGTCATTTAGTGTTAAAATAAAGGATTTATTTAAAAAAAAATTGGCGTGGGGATCCCCATAATTATAGGCTCTAGCGGAGGTTAAGCAGACGGCTGGGGCAGATGTTTGAAGCCTGGGAAGGGGGTAATACCCACGGAGCTTCCCAGGCTACTAATATCAGCCCCCAGCGGAATACCTAGCCTTTACTAGCTATTAAAATGGGGACCCCCCCAAAAAATGACGTGGGGTCCCCCCTATTTTAATAGCTAGCAAAGGCTAGGCAGACAGCTGGGGGCTGATATTAATAGCCCAGGAAGGGTTCCATGAATATTGGCCCCCTCCCAGGCTAGAAACACCAGCCGTCAGCCGCCCCAGAAATGGCGCATCCTTAGGATGCGCCAATTCTGGCACTTAGCCTCGCTCTTCCCACTGCCCTGTAGCGGTGGCAGTGGGGTAATAGGGTTGGGGTTGATGTCAGCTTATAATGCCAGCTGACATAAAGCCCAGGTTAGTAATGGAGAGGCGTCTATAAGACACCCCCATTACTAACCCCATAGTGAAAGTTAAAAAAAAAACACAAACACCCAGAATAAAGTCCTTTAATTGAAATAAAGACACATTCCTTTATTGTTCTAAATTAAACCATACTTACCATCACACCCATTCCAGCTGAAGCCAACGATCTCCTGCAATAAAAGAAAAATAATAAAGCAACATAATCCTTACCTTTCCATGGTTCCCACGACAGCTTCAGCTCTGCTACATCGAGATAACAGGCTGGACCGCAGCAGAAAGCTGCCATCAAGCCTGTCATCCCGCAGACACTGAGAAGCGCAGGCATGCTTGCG
Organism: Phyllobates terribilis; assembly: GCF_046119375.1. NCBI lineage: Eukaryota > Metazoa > Chordata > Amphibia > Anura > Dendrobatidae > Phyllobates > Phyllobates terribilis. Next base: position 228,266 of record NW_027363651.1, on the reverse strand, counting down.
CTCTGCAGTGTCTGGCTGTGACGGCATCCAGATGAGCTGAGGTCATGTCCAATGAACTCGGCGCCCCTCATGCAAGTCACTGACAGCGTGGGAAAATTCTCCTGCACTCAGCACTTCAGCGTGAGAATTCTCCCACGCTGTCAGTGACGTACATGAGGTCAGCTGAGTTCATTGGACATGAATGAGCTCACCTCATGCACGTCACTGACAGCGTGGGAGAATTCTCACGCTGTAGCGCTGAGTGCAGGAGAATTCTCCCACGCTGTCAGTGACGTGCATGAGGTGAGCTCATTCATGTCCAATGAACTCAGCTGACCTCATGTACGTCACTGACAGCGTGGGAGAATTCTCACGCTGAAGTGCTGAGTGCAGGAGAATTCTCCCACGCTGTCAGTGACGTGCATGAGGTGCGCCGAGTTCATTGGACATGAACTTGTCTCATCTTTATGCCGTCACAGCGAGACACTGAGGAGTGCAAGCATGCGTACTCTTCTCAGTGTCTGCGGGATGACAGGCTGGATGGCAGCTTTCTGCTGCGGTCCAGCCTGTCATCTCGATGTAGCAGAGCTGAAGCTGTCGTGGGAACCATGGAAAGGTAAGGATGATGTTGCTTTATTATTTTTCTTTTATTGCAGGAGATCGTTGGCTTCAGCTGGAATGGGCGTGATGGTAAGTATGGTTTAATTTAGAACAATAAAGAATTGTGTGTTTATTTCAATTAAAGGACTTTATTCTGGGTGTTTGTGTTTTTTTTTTAACTTTGACTATGGGGTTAGTAATGGGGGTGTCTTATAGACGCCTCTCCATTACTAACCTGGGCTTGATGTCAGCTGGCATTATAAGCTGACATCATCCCCAGCCCTATTACCCCACTGCCACCGCACCAGGGCAGCGTGGAAGAGCGAGGCTAAGTGCCAGAATTGGCGCATCCTATGGATGCGCCATTTCTGGGGCGGCTGACGGCTGGTGTTTCTAGCCTGGGAGGGGGCCAATATTCATGGCTCCCTTCCTGGGCTATTAATATCAGCCCCCAGCTGTCTGCCTAGCCTTTGCTAGCTATTAAATTAGGGGGGACCCCACGTCATTTTTTTTGGGGGGGTCCTCCATTTTAATAGCCAGTAAAGGCTAGGTATTCAGCTGGGGGCTGATATTAGTAGCCTGGGAAGCTCCGTGGGTATTACCCCCTTCCCAGGCTTCAAACATCTGCCCCAGCTGTCTGCTTAACCTCCGCTAGAGACTAAAATTATGGGGAACCCCACGCCAATTTTTTTTAATAATAAATCCTTTATTTTAATACTAAATGACAAGTACAGTAACCAACACTATCACTGTACTTATTATATATGTGACTGACATGTTTCTATCTATCTAATCTATGTGTGAAGCTCTATTCTGTCTGTTATAAATTGTCGGGTACAGATGCTGAATTGCCGGCCGGCTTTTTTAAAGAGACGGTGCATGAAAACACTATTATTTTTTTTGATAAATCCTTTACACTAAATGACAATTACAGTAAGCAACACTGTCACTGTACTTCATAAATATGTGGCTGACATGTTTCTATCTATCTAATCTATGTGTGATTCTCTATTCCTTCTATTCTAAATTGTCGGGTACAGATGCTGAATTGCCGGCCGGCTTTTTTAAAGAGACGGTGCATGAAAACACTATTATTTTTTTTAATAAATCCTTTGCAGTAAATGACAAGTACAGTAAGCAACACTGTCACTGTACTTATTATATATGTCACTGACATGTTTCTATCTATCTAATCAGGGCCGGCGTCAGCACCCGGCGCACCCGGGCAAATGCCGGGGCCCTGAGCAGGCAGAGGGGCCCACTGGCGGTCGCGCACCCCGCTGGGCTATGGGCGGAGGAGAGCGGTGTCTGCGCCCGCCCTTCTCCGCCGCTTGCTCAGGGCCCCGGCAGCCCGATACTTACCTCTCCCCGTGCCTCCGCAGATCAGCTGTCTTCCTGCTCTGCGCTCCCTGTGACGTCTCAGGTCAGAGGGCGCGGTGACGTCTTTACACCGCGCCCTCCCCTGAGCCGTCACAGGGAGCGCTGAGTGGGACAACGCCGACAACGCTGGAGTTCGGAGCCAGGCAGCGGGCAGCAGGCAGCGGGCAGCAGGCAGCAGGCAGCGGGCAGCAGGTAGCAGGTGAGGAGAAGGGAGGTGAGTATTTGATTTTTTTTTTTTTTTAATGTATGGAGGCATGGGGCAGTATAAAGAGGGGAGGGGGGGGGGCATCCTGCATGGGGCATCCTGCATGGGGCATTATAAGGTGGGGAACAGCCTGCATGGGGCATTATAAAGAGGGGGGGATTCCTGCTTGGGGCATTATAATGAGGAGGGGTGACAGCCTGCATGGGGCAGTATAAAGAGGAGGGGTGACAGCCTGCATGGAGCATTATAAAGAGGAGGGGTGACAGCCTGCATGGGGCATTATAAAGAGGAGGGGTGACAGCCTGCATGGGGCAGTATAAAGAGGAGGGGTGACAGCCTGCATGGGGCATTATGTGGGGGGTAACAGCCTGCATGGAGCATTAAAAGGGGGGGGGCCTGTATGGGGCATTATGTGGGGGGGAACAGCCTGCATGGAGCATTATAAGGGGGGGGGGGCAGCCTGTATGGGGCATTATGTGGGGGGTAACAGCCTGCATGGAGCATTAAAAGGGGGGGCCTGTATGGGGCATTATGTGGGGGGTAACAGCCTGCATGGAGCATTATAAGGGGGGGGCAGCCTGTATGGGGCATTATGTGGGGGGTAACAGCCTGCATGGAGCATTAAAAGGGAGGGGCCTGTATGGGGCATTATGTGGGGGGTAACAGCCTGCATGGAGCATTATAAGGGGGGGACAGCCTGTATGGGGCATTATGTGGGGGGTAACAGCCTGCATGCAGCATTATATGGGGACCGGTATCCTGTATGGAGCGTTATATGGGGGCCAGTATCCTGTATGGAGCGTTATATGGGGGCCAGTATTCTGTATGGAGCCTTATATGGCGGCCAGTATTCCGTATGGAGCCTTATATGGAAGCCAGTATTCCGTATGGAGCCTTATATGAGGGCCAGTATTCCATATGGGGCCAGTATTCCGTATGGAGCCTTATATGGGGGCCAGTATTCCGTATGGAGCCTTATATGGGGGCCAGTATTCCGTATGGAGCCTTATATGGGGGCCAGTATTCCGTATGGAGCCTTATATGGGGGCCAGTATTCCGTATGGAGCCTTATATGGGGGCCAGTATTCCGTATGGGGCCTTATATGGGGGCCAGTATTCCGCATGGAGCCTTATATGGGGGCCAGTATTCCGCATGGAGCCTTATATGGGGGCCAGTATTCCGCATGGAGCCTTATATGGGGGTCAGTATTCCGCATGGAGCCTTATATGGGGGTCAGTATTCCGCATGGAGCCTTATATGGGGGTCAGTATTCCGCATGGAGCCTTATATGGGGGCCAGTATTCCGTATGGGGCCTTATATGGGGGCCAGTATTCCGTATGGGGCCTTATATGGGGGCCAGTATTCCGTATGGGGTCTTATATGGGGGCCAGTATTCCGTATGGGGTCTTATATGGGGGCCAGTATTCCGTATGGGGTCTTATATGGGGGCCAGTATTCCGTATGGGGTCTTATATGGGGGCCAGTATTCCATATGGGGGCCAGTATTCCGTATGGGGCCTTATATGGGGGCCAGTATTCCATATGGGGGCCAGTATTCCATATGGGGCCTTATATGGGGGCCAGTATTCCGTATGGGGTCTTATATGGGGGCCAGTATTCCGTATGGGGTCTTATATGGGGCCAGTATTCCGTATGGGGCCTTATATGGGGGCCAGTATTCCGTATGGGGCCTTATATGGGGGCAAGTATTCCGTATGGGGCCTTATATGGGGACCAGTATTCCGTATGAAGCGTTATATGGGGGCCAGTATTCCGTATGGGCGTTATATGGGGACCAGTATTCCGTATGGAGCCTTATATGGGGGCCACTATTCTGTGTGGAGCGATTCACCGGTTTCTGAGCTATTGTGGAATTTACAATAGATATCACTCATGAAGTGAAATCTTTGCATTGTACTATATATATATATTTCTCCGCCGTATCTCTGCATCATGAATCGTGGTATGTGTTAAAGGGGCCCACTGAGACTCTTTCGCCCGGGGCCCAGAAAAACCTGGAGCCGGCCCTGTATCTAATCTATGTGTGAAGCTCTATCTTTCTGTTCTAAATTGTCGGGTACCGCTGCTGAATTGCCGGCCGGCTTTTTTAAAGAGACGGTGCATGAAAACACTATTATATTTTTTAATAAATCCTTTACACTAAATGACATGTACAGTAAGCAACACTGTCACTGTACTTCATATATATGTGACTGACATGTTTCTATCTATCTAATCTATGTGTGATGCTCTATTCCTTCATGTCTAAATTGTCGGGTACCGGTGTATGCCGCTGCTGAATTGCCGGCCGGCTTTTTTAAAGAAAGCGTCTTCTGAGCAGTTTGTGAGCTTTTGGACACCTTTGAAGGTGTTTTCTATGTGTTCCTATGTGTTTTTGTTTGCCTGCCATTGGTTTTAACGGTGTTCGACGGTGTTCTAAGGTGTTCGACGAACAGTCCGACGAACAGTTCCTCGAACATCCCGGTGTTCGACGAACCGAACCGAACCCGAACACTAAGGGGGTGGCTCAACACTAAATATCAATGCCCCTTGGATGAGTGTTGGGGGTCGCAGGGAAGAAATAGACAAAATCAATGCCCCGTGGAAGAGACGTGGAGGTCAAATTAGCTTAACAATACGGTTTTATTGCCCCTTGGAAGAGTGGTGGAGGTTACAGTGGAAAAAATAGACACTATCAATGATCCGTGGAGAGACGTGGAGGTCACAGTAGCTTAACAAGACAGTTTTAATGCCCCTTGGAAGAGTGGTGGAGGTCGCAGTGGAATAAAAAGACGATATCAATGGTTCTTGGAAGAGACGTGGAGGACACAGTAGCTTAACAAGATAGTTTTAATGCCCCTTGGAAGAGTGGTGGAGATCGAAGTGGAATAAAAAGACAATATCAATCCCCCTTGGAAGAGTGGTGGAGGTCGCAGTGGAATAAAAATACAATATCAATGCCCCGTGGAATAGACGTGGATGTCACAGCAGCTTAACAAGACGGTTTTAATGCCCCTTGGAAGAACTGTGGAGTTGAGAGTGGTTTAACAAGACGGTTTTAATGCCCCTTGGATGAGACGTGGAGACCACAGTAGCTTAACAACGAGGTTCTAATGCCCCTTGTAAAGGTGGTGAAGGTTAAAGTGGAATAAAAAGACAATATCAATGCCCGGTGGAAGAGACGTGGAGGTCACAGTAGCTTAACAAGACGGTTTTAATGCCCCTTGGAAGAGTGTTGGAGGTTGCAATGGAATAAAAAGACGATATCAATGGCTCTTGGAAGAGACGTGGAGGACACAGTAGCTTAATTAGACAGTTTTAATGCCCCTTGGAAGAGTGGTAGATATCGTACTTGAATAAAAAGACAATATCAATGCCCCTTGGAAGAGTGGTGGAGGTCGCAGTGGAATAAAAAGACAATATCAATGCCCCGTGGAATAGATGTGGAGGTCACAGTAGCTTAACAAGACGTTTTTAATGTCCCTTGGATGAGCTGTGGAGTTCAGAGTGGTTTAACAAGACGGTTTTTATGCCCCTTGGATGAGACATGGAGGCCACAGTAGCTTAACAAGGTGGTTCTAATGCCCCTTGGAAAGGTGGTGAAGGTTAAAGTGGAATAGAAAGACAATATCAATGCCCCGTGGAAGAGACGTGGAGGTCACAGTAGCTTAACAAGACAGTTTTAATGCCCCTTGGAAGAGTGGTGGAGGTCGCAGGGAATAAAACGACAATATCAATGCCCCTTGGAAGAGACGTGGAGCTCAAAGTAGCTTAACAATATGGTTATATTTCCCTTTGGAAGAGTGGTAAAGGTTACAATGGAATTTAAAGACAATATTAATGCCGCGTGGAAGAGACATGGAGGTCACAGTAGCATAACAAGATGGTTTTAATGCCTTTTGGAAGAGTTGTGGTGTTCGCAGTGGAATAAAAACACAATATCAAGGCCCTTTGGAAGAGTGGTGGAGGTCGCAGTGGAAAAAAAAGACAATATCAATGCCCCTTGGAAGAGTGGTGGAGCTCACAGTGGAATAAAATGACGATATCAATGCCCCTTGCAAGAGACGTGGAGGTCACAGTAGCTTAACAAGACAGATTAAATTCCCCTTGGAAGAGTGGTGGAGTTCACAGTGGTTTACCAAGACGGTTTGAATGCCCCTTGGAAGAGACGTGGAGGTCACACTATCTTAAAACTACGGTTTTAATGCCCCTTGGAAGAGGTAGAGGTCGCAGTGGAATAAAAAGACAATATCAATGCCGCTTGGAAGAATGGTGGAGTTCGCAGTGGAATAAAAGACAATATCAATGCCTCGGGGAAGAGACGTGGAGGTCAAAGAAGCATAACAAGATGGTTTTAATGCCCCTTGCAAGAGTGGTGGAAGTCGCAGTGGATTAAAAAGACATCAATTCCCCGTGGAAGAGACGTGGAGGTCATTTTAGCTTTACAAGATGGTTTTAATGCCCCTTGGAAGAATGGTGGAGTTCGCAGTGTAATAAAAAGACAATATCACGGGGCCTTGGAAGAGTGGTGGAGGTCGCAATGGAATAAAATGACAATATCAATGCCCATTGGAAGAGTTGTGGAGGTCGCAGAGGAATAAAAAAAAATAAATGAATGCCCCTTGGATGAGACGTGGAGGTCACAGTAGCTTAACAAGACGGTTTAAATGCCACTTGGAAGAGTGTTGGAGTTCGAAACAAGACGGTTTAAATGCCCCTTGGAAGAGTGTTGGAGTTCGAAGTGGAATAAAAAGACAAAATTAATGCCCCGTAGAAGAAACGTGGAGGTGACAGTAGCTTAATAAGTCAGTTTTACTCCCCCTTGTAAGAGCTGAGGAGTTCAGAGTGGTTTAACAAGACGGTTTGAAAGCCCCTTGGAAGAGACGTGGAGGTCACAGTAGCTTAAAAAAACGGTATTAATGCCCCTTGGAAGAGTGGTGGAGGTTACAGTGAAATAAAAAGACAATATCAATGCCCCGTCGAAGAGAAGTGGAGGTCACAGTAGCTTAACGAAATGTTTTTTTTGCCCCTTGGAAGAGTGCTTGAGGTTGCAGTGGAATAAAAAGAAAATATCAATGCCCTTTGGAAGAGTGGTGGAGGTTGCAGTGGAATAAAAAGACGATATCAATGCCCTGTGGAAGAGACGTGGAGGTCACAGTAACTTAACAAGACGGTTTTAATGCCCGTTGAAGGAGTGGTGGAGTTCGCAGTTTAATAAAACGACAATATCAAGGCCCCTTGGAGGAGTGGTGGAGGTTGCAGTGGAATAAAAAGACAATATCAATACCCCTTGGAAGATTGCTGGAGGTCGCAGTGGAATAAAAAGACAATATCAATGCCCCTTGGAAGAGACGTGGAGGTCACAGTAGCTTAACAAGACGGCTTAAATGCCCCTTGGAAAAGTGGTGGAGTTCAGAGTGGTTTTACAAGATGGTTTTATTGACCCTTGGAAGAGACGTGGAGGTCACATTAGCTTTACAAGATGGTTTTAATGCCCCCTGGAGAGTGATGGAGGTTACAGTGGAATAAAAAGACAAAATCAATGCCCCGGGGAAGAGACGTGGAGATCTAAATAGCTTAAAAAGACAGTTGTAATGCCGCTTAAAAGAGTGGTGGAGTTCGCAGTGGATTAAAAAGACATCAATTCCCAGTGGAAGAGACGTGGAGGTCATTTTAGCTTTACAACATGGTTTTAATGCCCCTTGGAAGAATGGTGGATTTCGCAGTGGAATGAAAAGACAATATCAATGCCCCTTGGAAGAATGGTGGATTTCGAAGTGGAATGAAAAGACAATATCACGGCCCCTTGGAAGAGTGGTGGAGGTCGCAATGGAATAAAATGACAATATCAATGCCCATTGGAAGTGTTTTGGAGGTCGCAGTGGAATAAAAAAAAATAAATGAATGCCCCTTGGATGAGACGTGGAGGTCACAGTAGCTAAACAAGACGGTTTAAATGCCCTTTGGAAGAGTGTTGGAGTTCGAAGTGGAATAAAAAGACAATATTAATGCCCAGTAGAAGAAACGTGGAGGTCACAGTAGCTTAACAAGTCAGTTTTACTCCCCCTTGGAAGAGCTGTGGAGTTCAGAGTGGTTTAACAAGACGGTTTGAAAGCCCCTTGGAAGAGACGTGGAGGTTACAGTAGCTTAAAAAAACGGTATTAATGCCCTTGGAAGAGTGGTGGAGGTTACAGTGAAATAAAAAGACAATATCAATGCCCCGTGGAAGAGACGTTGAGGTCACAGTAACTTAACAAGACGGTTTTAATGCCCGTTGGAGGAGTGGTGGAGTTCGCAGTTTAATAAAGCAACAATATCAAGGCCCCTTGGAAGAGTGGTGGAGGTTGCAGTGGAATAAAAAGACAATATCAATACCCCTTGGAAGATTGCTGGAGGTCGCAGTGGAATAAAAAGACAATATCAATGCCCTTTCGAAGAGACGTGGAGGTCACAGTAGCTTAACAAGATGGTTTAAATGTCTCTTGGAAAAGTGGTAGAGTTCAGAATGGTTTTACAAGATGGTTTTATTGACCCTTGGAAGAGACGTGGAGGTAACATTAGCTTTACAAGATGGTTTTAATGCCCCTTGGAAGAGTGATGGAGGTTACAGTGGAATAAAAAGACAAAATCAATGCCCCGTGGAAGAGACATGGATTTCACAGCAGCTTAACAGGACGATTTTAATACTACTTGGAAGAGTGATGGAGGTCGCTGTGGAATAAAAATACAATTTCAATGCCCCTTGGAAGAGACGTGGAGGTCACACTAGCTTAACAATACAGTTTTAATGCCCCTTGGAAGAGCTGTGGAGTTCAGATTGGTTTTACAAGATGGTTTTAATGCCTTTTGGAAGAGACGTGGTGGTCACATTAGCATTACAAGACGGTTTTACTGCTTCTTAGAGGAGTGGTGGAGGTTATAGTGGAATAAAAAGACAATATCAATGCCCCGGGGAAGAGACGTGGAGATCTAAATAGCTTAAAAAGACAGTTGTAATGCCCCTTAAAAGAGTGGTGGAGTTTGCAGTGGAATAAAAATACAATATCAATGCCCGGTGCAAGAGACGTGGAGGTCACAGTAGCTTAACAAGTTGGTTTTAATGGCCCTTAGAAAAGGGGTGGAGGTCGCAGTGGAATAAAAAGACAATATCAATGTTCCTTGGAAGAGTGGTGGAGGTCGCATTGGACTAAAAAGACAATATCAATGCCCCGTGGAAGAGATATGGAGGTCGCAGAAACTTAACAAAATGGTTTTCATGCCCCGTGGAAGAGTGGTGGAGGTAGCGGTGGAATAAAAAGACAAAATCAATGCCCCTTGGAAAAGACGTGGAGGTCACAGTAGCTTAACAAGACGGTTTTAATGCCCCTTGGAAGAGTAGTGGAGGTCGCTGTGGAATAAAAATACAATATCAATGCCCCGTGGAAAAGACGTGTAGGTCACAGTAGTTTAACAAAGCGGTTTTAATGCCCCTTGGAAGAATGGTGGAGGTCGCAGTGGAATAAAAAAACAATGTCAATGCCCCGTGTAAGAGACGTGGAGGTCACAGTAGCTTAACAAGATGGTTTTAATGGCCCTTAGAAAAGTTGTGGCGGTTGCAGTGGAATAAAAAGACAATATCAATGCCCCTTGGAAGAGTGGTGGAGGTCGTATTGGACTAAAAAGACAATATTAATTCCCCGTATCCCCGTAGAAGAGACATGGAGGTCACAGAAACTTAACAAAATGGTTTTCATGCCCCGTGGAAGAGTGGTGGAGGTAGCAGTGGAATAAAAAGACAAAATCAATGCCCCGTGGAAGAGACGTGGAGGTCACAGTAGCTTAACAAGATGGTTTTAATGCCCCTTGGAAGAGCTGTGGAGTACAGAGCGGTTTAACAAGATGGTTTTAATGCCCCTTGGAAGAGACGTGGAGGTAGCAGTAGCTTAACAAGACAGTTTTAATGCCTCTTGGAAGAGTGGTGGAGGTTACAGTGAAAAAAAAAGACAATATCAATGCCCTGTGGAAAAGACGTGGAGGCCACAGTAGCTTAACAAGACACTTTTTAATGCCCCTTGGCAGAGCTGTGGCATTCAGAGTAGTTTAACAAGAAGGATTTAATGCCCCTTGGAAGAGACGTGAAGATGACAGTAGCTTAACAAGACAGTTTTAATGCCCATTGGAAGAGTGGTGGAGGTTACAGTGGAATAAAAAGACAATATGAATGCCCCGTGGAAGAGACTTAGAGGTCACAGTAGCTTAAAAAGATGGCTTTATTGCCCCTTGGTGGAGGTCGCAGAGTAATAAAAAGACAATATCAAAGTCCCTTGGAAGAGTAGTGGAGGTCGCAGTGGAATAAAAAGACAATAACAATGCCCCTTGGAAGAGTGGTGGAGGTTGCAGTGGAATAAAAAGACAATATCAATGCCCCATAGAATGGACGTGGAGGTCACAGTAGCGTAACAAGACTATTTTAATGCCCCTTGGAAGAGTGGTGGAGGTCGCAGTGGTATAAGAAGACAATATCAATACCCAGTGGAACAGACGTGAAGGTCACAGTAGCATAACAAGACTGTCTTAATGCCCCTTGGAAGAACTGTGGAGTTCAGAGAGGTTTAACAAGACAGTTTTAATGCCCCTTGGAAGAGACGTGGAGGTCACAGTAGCTTAACAAGACGGTTTTAGTGCCAATTGGAATCGTGGTGTAGGTTACATTGGAATAAAAAGACAATATCAATGTTCCTTGGAAGAGTGATGTTGGTCGCAGTGGAATAAAAAGACAATATCAATGCCCCGTGGAAGAGACGTGGAGGTAATAGTAGCTTAACAAGACAGTTTTATTGCCGCTTGGAAGATTGGTGGAGGTCGCAGTGGAATAAAAAGACAATATCAATGCCCCTTGGAAAAGACGTGGAAGTCACAGTAGCTTAACAAGACGGTTTTAATGCCCCTTGGAAGAGTCGTGGAGGTCGCTGTGGAATAAAAATACAATACCAATGCCCTGTGGAAGAGACGTGGAGGTCACAGTAGTTTAACAAAGCGGTTTTAATGCCCCTTGGAAGAGTGGTGGAGGTCGCAGTGGAATAAAAAAACAATATCAATGCCCCGTGGAAGAGACGTGGAGGTCACAGTAGCTTAACAAGATGGTTTTAATGGCCCTTAGAAAAGTTGTGGCGGTTGCAGTGGAATAAAAAGACAATATCAATGCCCCTTGGAAGAGTGGTGGAGGTCGTATTGGACTAAAAAGACAATATCAATTCCCCGTAGAAGAGACATGGAGGTCACAGAAATTTAACAAAATGGTTTTCATGCCCCGTGGAAGAGTGGTGGAGGTAGCAGTGGAATAAAAAGACAAAATCAATGCCCCGTGGAAGAGACGTGGAGGTCAGAGTAGCTTAACAAGACGGTTTTAATGCCCATTGGAAGAGTAGTGAGGGTCGCTGTGGAATAAAAAGACAATATCAATGCCCCGTGGAAGAGACGTGGAGGTCACAGTAGCTTAACAAGATGGTTTTAATGCCCCTTGGAAGAGCTGTGGAGCACAGAGTGGTTTAACAAGATGGTTTTAATGCCCCTTGGAAGAGACGTGGAGGTAGCAGTAGCTTAACAAGACAGTTTTAATGCCTCTTGGAAGAGTGGTGGAGGTTACAATGAAAAAAAAAAGACAATATCAATGCCCTGTGGAAAAGACGTGGAGGCCACAGTAGCTTAAGAAGTCACTTTTTAATGCCCCTTGGCAGAGCTGTGGCATTCAGAGTGGTTTAACAAGAAGGATTTAATGCCCCTTGGAAGAGACGTGAAGATGACAGTAGCTTAACAAGACAGTTTTAATGCCCCTTGGAAGAGTGGTGGAGGATACAGTGGAATAAAAAGACAATATCAATGCCCCGTAGAAGGGACGTGGAGGTCACAGTATCTTAACAAGACTATTTTAAAGCCCCTTGGAAGAGTGGTGGAGGTCGCAGTGGTATAAGAAGACAATATCAATACCCAGTGGAACAGACATGAAGGTCACAGTAGCATAACAAGACTGTTTTAAGGCCCCTTGGAAGAACTGTGTAGTTCAGAGAGGTTTAACAAGACAGTTTTAATGCCCCTTGGAAGAGACATTGTGGTCACAGTAGCTTAACAATACAGTTTTAGTGCTCCTTAGAAGAGTGGTGGAGGTCGCAGTGGAGTAAAAAGAGAATATCAATGCCCCGTGCAAGAGACGTGGACGTAGAAGTAGCTTAACACAATGGTTTTAATGCCCCTTGGAAGAGTGGTGTAGGTCGCAGTGGAATAAAAAGCCAATATTAATGCCCCGTGGAAGAGACGTGGAGGTCAAAGTAGCTTAACAAGACGGTTTTAATACACCTTGGAAGAGCTGTGAAGTTCAGAGTGGTTTATAAAGACGGTATTAATGATCCTTGGATGAGACGTGGCGGTCACAGTAGCTTAAAAAGAGAGTTTTAATGCCCATTGGAAAAGTGGTGGAGGTTACAGTGGAATAAAAAGACAATTTCAATGCCCCGTGGAAGAGATGTCGAGGTCACAGTAGCTTAACAACACAGTTTTAATGCCCCTTGGAAGAGTGGTGGAGATCGCATTGGATTAAAAAGTCAATATAAATGCCCCGTGGAATATACGTGGAGGTCACAGTAGCTTAACAAGACGGTTTTAATGCCCCTTGGAAGAGCTGTGGAGTTCAGAGTGGTTTAACAAGATGGTTTTAATTCCCCTTGGATGAGACGGGGAGGCCACAGTAACTTAACAAGGCAGTTCTAATGCACGTTGGAAAGGTGGTGAAGGTTACAGTGGAATAAAAAGACAATATCAACGCCCCGTGGAAGAGATGTGGAGGTCACAGTAGCTTATCAAGACAGTTTTACTGCCCCTTGGAAGAGTGTTGGAGGTTGCAGTGGAATAAAAAGACAATATCAATGCACCTTGGAAGAGTGGTGGATGTCGCAGTGGAATAAAAAGAAAATATCTCTGCCCCGTGGAAGAAACGTGGAGGTCACAGTTGCTTAAAAAGAAAATTTTATTGCCCCTTGGAAGAGTGGTGTAGGTCGCAGGGAATAAAAAGACAATATCAATGCCCCGTAGAAGAGACATGGAGGTCACAGTAGCTTAACAAGATGGTTTTAATGCCCCTTGGAAGAGTGGTGGAGGTCGCAGTTGAATAAAAAGACAATATCAATGCCTCGTGGAAGAGACGTGGAGGTCACAGTAGCTTAACAAGTCGGTTTTAATGCCCCTTCGAAGAGTGGTGGTGGTCGCAGTGGAATAAAAAGACAATATCAATGCCCCTTGAAATAGTGGTGGAGGTCGCAGTGGAATAAAAAGACAATATCAATGCCCCGTGGAAGAGATGTAGAAGTCACAGTAGCTTAAGAAGATGGTTTTAATGCCCCTTGGAAGAGTGGTGGAGGTTACTGTGGGATAAAAAGACAATATCAATGCCCCGTGGAAATGGCGTGGAGGTCACAGTAGCTTAACAAGATGGTTTTATTGCCCCTTGGAAGAGTGTCACGGGTGTGTCGCCACAAAGATCGTCACGATTACACAGCCTGACTTCTCGCAGCTGAGTTTTTGGTGCTTTGTGTTTTTCGGCAGTGAGGGAGTTAACTCTCTCTCTCTCTGTGCTAGACGAGGTCCAGCCTCGCCCAGCTGCAATCAATGCTGCTGTAGTGGGACTCCTTCAAATGCCTGCCGGTCTGTTAGGGAAGTGTCGGTGAAAGCATTTCATGCAGACTAACAGAGCGGATCGTGGTATTTGGAGTTTCAGAGCTAAGTGTATTTGGAGTGTTTTTTTCCCTTCCTCACTTTATCATTTATCTCCTTTCCCGTTGGTGTTCCCTCTGTTGTAGTTGTGTAGTTTTTGTATGCAAGGTGGTTTTGGTTTTACCCTTGTACTGTCTCGTTCGTCTAAGTACTGAGTGTGGGCATATTAATACCTGTCCCCTTTTGTTGTGATCAGGGGTCCTTCTCAGGACTAGATTACTTAGGTGCAGGGATCCTCAGGAGGTAGGGGTTACGCTGGCGGCCTGGACCTCTGTACCTTTAACAGTACCTCCAGGTAGAGGGATTAGTCAGGGCCCCAGCTTAGGGTCAGCTTAGGCCCCCTACCTCCAGTACACAGAGACAGCGTGACATTTTCACCGACCACTTAGATTTTCTCCAGCTACCATGGATCCAGTAGCCGGTCTAGCTCGGCAGTTGCAGAGTTTGTCCATGGAGCTGGCGGACGTTAGGTCCAAGGTTTTGTATCCTCAGGAGCAAGCCGGTCCAGAACCTAAAGTAGCTCTCCCTGACAGGTTCACTGGGGGGCGGGACAAGTTTTTTGTTTTCCGGGAGGCATGCAAGTTGTACTTTCGGCTGCGGCCTCGGTCATCGGGGAGTGAAGAACAAAGGGTGGGAATTGTCATCTCGCTCCTACAAGGGGACCCACAATCTTGGGCGTTCTCTCTTCCCCCGGGCTCCCCGGCTCTCCAGTCAGTGGATAGGTTTTTTGCTGCTCTGGGTCTTGTATATGATGACCCGGATCGGATCTCCCTTGCTGAATCTAAGTTACGTAGGATCCAGCTGGAAGATCGTCCGGTGGAGGAATTCTGTTCGGAGTTCCGTAGGTGGGCCACTGACACCCAATGGAATGACCCGGCTCTTAGGAGCCAGTTTTGTCAAGGTTTATCCGACAAATTACAGGATGTGTTGGCACAGTATGACTCTCCCGCGTCACTGGAAGCCGCTATGGCCCTTGCTATTCGCATTGACAGATGGCTTCGGGAGAGGTGCGGGATAACTCCACCCCCTGTGATGACTCCACCTCCTACAAGGTCCCCTCATATGGTGGTTCCCCTGGTCAGTCCAGAGGAGCCTATGCAATTAGGAGGGACATCATTTCGGGGGAGGGGACTGGTGGTGTGCCATAAGACAGGAAGGTGTTTCTTCTGCGGGAGAAAGGGACATTTTATTGGGGGGTGTCCATCCCGTCCCTTGCAGAGTGAAGAGTCGTCAGAAAACTGTTGATCCCAGGTTGTGTGGTGGACGGCAATCTGGGAGTAGGTATTTCGTCCCTAGGTTCGTCTCAGTTTCTCGTTCCGGCGGAGGTGGTGGTGGGTACGAGAACTGAGAGGATATCTGTTCTTCTGGATAGTGGGGCCGGGGCTAATCTGGTGGACGCTCGGTTTGCCCGGGTTCAAGGTATGCGATTGAGTGAGTTGGCTAAACCCATCCCCATATTCTCGATCGATGCCAGGCCTCTCGGTTAGGGAAGTTTTTTGCAAGCTGTGCATAACGTAAAACTTCAAGTGGGGGCGATACATAAAGAACTGTTGTCTTGCTACGTGTTGGAGGGTCTTCCCACTCCTATAGTGTTGGGCCTTCCTTGGTTAACTAAGCATAACTCGGTTATTAATTGGCAATCCGGAGAGATAAGCCAATGGAGTAAATTCTGTAATAAAAACTGCATGAATACGGTCATCGGTGCGGTTACTCCTAGGGTCTTACCTCCATTTCTGGCGGACTTTGAGGATGTATTCTCGGAGAAAGGGTGTCAGGAACTACCTCCTCATCGCGAGTATGACTGTTCTGTAAAACTGCTCCCTGAGGCCAAGTTACCTAAAGCTAGGTTGTATAACCTTTCTGGTCCTGAGAGGCAGGCCATGAAGGATTATATTTCAGAAAGTCTGGCTAAGGGGCATATTAGACCTTCATCTTCACCGGTGGCCGCGGGGTTCTTCTTTGTTAAGAAGAAAGATGGAGGCCTACGCCCTTGCCTGGATTTCCGTGAACTTAATCGGATTATGGTCCGAGATCCGTATCCGCTCCCACTTATTCCCGATCTCTTTAATCAGATCGTGGGCGCCAAATGGTTCTCTAAGTTGGATCTCAGGGGGGCGTACAATCTGCTTAGGATGAAGGAGGGGGATGAGTGGAAGACGGCGTTTAACACTCCGGAGGGGCATTATGAGAACCTTGTCATGCCATTCGGTCTGACTAATGCCCCGGCGGTGTTCCAACACTTTGTTAATGACATTTTTCGCCGCCTGGTGGGACAGTTTGTTGTCATATATCTGGATGATATCTTAATTTACTCGCCGGATCTGGTGTCTCATCAGGAGCACGTTAGGCAGGTGTTACAGATCTTGCGGGATAATAAACTGTATGCCAAATGGGAAAAGTGTGTGTTCGCCGTACAGGAACTCCAGTTTTTAGGCTTCCTGGTTTCAGCGTCCGGTTTTCGTATGGACCCTGGGAAAGTGCGGGCAGTTCTTGAGTGGGATCGGCCAGAGAATCTTAAGGCACTACAACGTTTCCTGGGGTTTGCTAATTATTACCGGAAGTTCATGCGTAATTTCTCGTCCATGGTTTAGCCTCTCACAGACATGACTAAAAAGGGGACGGATTTTTCTAGGTGGTCTGACAAGGCTTGTCAAGCATTCTCCTCCTTGAAAAAATGTTTTTCCTCAGCACCCATACTCATTCAACCTGATGCGTCACAGCCATTCATTGTAGAGGTAGACGCTTCCGAGGTAGGGGTGGGAGCAGTATTGTCACAAGGTTCGTCCCCTGGTAAGTGGCATCCGTGCGCCTTTTTCTCTAAAAAATTGTCGTCCGCTGAGAGGAATTACGATGTCAGCAATAGGGAACTCTTGGCCATTAAGTTAGCTTTTGAGGAGTGGCGCCATTTTTTAGAGGGGGCAGTCCATCCGGTCACCGTCATCACCGATCACAAGAACCTGCTTTATCTGGAGTCCGCGAAACGTCTGAATCCCAGACAAGCTAGGTGGTCATTGTTTTTTACCAGGTTTAATTTTGTCGTTACATATCGTCCTGGGTCAAAAAATGTAAAGGCGGATGCCTTATCTCGTAGTTTCCCTGGGGCCGGGAATACGGACGACCCGATTCCTATCCTTCAGGAGGGGGTGGTGGTTTCGGCAGTATGCTCTGAGCTTGAGGAGGAGGTATTGGAGGCTCAGGGGGACGCCCCTGTTGGACCTCCGGGGAGACTGTTTGTTCCAGATCAGTTGCGACAAAAGGTGATCGAGGCACACCATAACTCAGCTTTAGCAGGACACCCAGGGAGTAAAGCAACTGTGGATCTCCTCTCGCGTCGGTTTTGGTGGCCTAACTTACATAAGGAGGTGGTAACTTTTGTCGCGTCCTGTGGGGTTTGTGCGCGCTCTAAGACCTCACATACCCGTCCGTCTGGGGCCCTCTTACCTTTGAAGATCCCGGAGCGTCCTTGGACTCATCTGTCTATGGACTTTATTACGGACCTCCCTCCGTCTTCAGGTAAAACGGTCATACTCGCTGTAGTGGACAGGTTCAGCAAGATGGCACATTTTATCGCTCTTCCTGCTCTTCCTAATGCTAAAACTCTTGCGCAGGTGTTCATTGGGGAGATTGTGAGGCTTCACGGGGTACCCTCCGAGGTGGTGTCAGATCGGGGGTCTCAGTTTGTGTCCAAATTCTGGAAGGCGTTTTGTACATGGCGGGGGATGCATTTATCGTTCTCATCGGCTTTTCATCCTCAGACCAATGGTCAGACGGAACGTATGAACCAGAGCTTGGAGACATATCTCCGGTGTTTTGTGTCAGAGAACCAGGAGGACTGGGCTTCTTTCTTACCTCTGGCAGAGTTTGCTCTTAATAATAGGCGGAGCGAGTCCACTGGTAAGTCCCCGTTTTTTGGGGCATATGGTTTTCACCCCCAGTTTTGTACTTTCAGTAGGGGGTCTCTTCGGGGGTTCCTGAGGAGGAACGATTTTCTTCATCACTCGCTTCAGTATGGAGAGGGGTGCTGAAGAATCTGAATACTATGGGGAACCGATACAAACGTATGGCTGATAGGAGGAGAGTGTCTGGTCCGGACCTAAGTGTGAACGATCGGGTATGGTTGTCTACCAGGAATATAAAACTTAAGGTTCCCTCCTGGAAACTGGGTCCCAGGTTCATCGGGCCGTACAGGATCAGTTCTATAATTAATCCGGTGGCATTCCGTCTTGACCTCCCCCCTACGTTTAAAATTCACAACGTGTTCCACAGATCATTGCTTAAGAGGTATGTGGCGCCGGTGGTACCGTCACCTTTACCTCCCCCTCCAGTGGTGGTCAATGGTAACTTGGAGTTCCAGGTATCGAGGGTCATCGATTCACGCTTTAATCGCCGGTCCCTTCAGTACCTGGTTCATTGGAAGGGGTATGGTCCTGAGGAGAGGATGTGGGTTCCTGCGTCGGATATTAACGCAGACCGATTAGTTCGGGCCTTCCACACGACTCACCCGGATAAACCTGGCCCTGAGGGTCCGGAGGCCCCTAGTAGAAGGAGGGGTACTGTCACGGGTGTGTCGCCACGAAGATCCTCACGATTACACAGCCTGACTTCTCGCAGCTGAGTTTTTGGTGCTTTGTGTTTTTCGGCAGTGAGGGAGTTAACTCTCTCTCTGTGCTAGACAAGGTCCAGCCTCGCCCAGCTGCAATCAATGCTGCTGTAGTGGGACTCCTTCAAATGCCTGCCGGTCTGTTAGGGAAGTGTCGGTGAAAGCATTTCATGCAGACTAACAGAGCGGATCGTGGTATTTGGAGTTTCAGAGCTAAGTGTATTTGGAGTGTTTTTTTCCCTTCCTCACTTTAACATTTATCTCCTTTCCCGTTGGTGTTCCCTCTGTTGTAGTTGTGTAGTTTTTGTATGCAAGGTGGTTTTGGTTTTACTGTTGTACTGTCTCGTTCGTCTAAGTACTGAGTGTGGGCATATTATTACCTGTCCCCTTTTGTTGTGATCAGGGGTCCTTCTCAGGACTAGATTACTTAGGTGCAGGGATCCTCAGGAGGTAGGGGTTACGCTGGCGGCCTGGACCTCTGTACCTTTAACAGTACTTCCAGGTAGAGGGATTAGTCAGAGTTCGCAGTGGAATAAAAAGACAATATCAATGCCCCTTGGTAGAGTGGTGGAGGTCGCAGTGGAATAAAAAGACAATATTAATGCCCCGTGGAAGGGACGTGGAGGTCACAGTAGCTTATCAAGACGCTTTTAATGCCCCTTGGGAGAGTGGTGGAGGTCGCAGTGGAATAAAAAGACAATATCAATGCCCCGTAAAAGAGACGTGGAGGTTACAGTAGGTTAACAAGACGGTTTTAATGCCCCTTGGAAGGGCTGTGGAGTTCAGAGTGGTTTAACAAGATGGTTTTAATGCCCCTTGATAGAGATGTGAAGGTCTCAGTAGCTTAACAAGATGGTTTTAATGCCCCTTGGAACAGTGGAGGAGGTTACAGTGGAATAAAAAGACAATATCAATGCCCCTTGGAAGAGTGGTGGAGGTCGCAGTGGAATAAAAAGACAATGTCAATGCCCCGTGAAAGAGACGTGGAGGACACAGTAGCTTAACAAGATGGTTTTAATGCCCCTTGGAAGAGTGGTGGAGGTCTAAGTGGAATAAAAAGACAATAACAATGCCCTGTAAGAGACATGGAGGTCACAGTAGCTTAACAAGACGGTTTAAATGCCCATTGGAAGAGCTGTGGAGTTCAGAGTGGTTTAACAAGACAGTTTTAATGCCCCTTGATAGAGATGTGGAGGTCTCAGTAGCTTAACAAGATGGTTTTAATGCTCCTTGGAACAGTGGAGGAGGTTACAGTGGAATAAAAAGACAATATCAATGCCCTTTGGAAGAGTGGTGGAGGTCGTAGTGGAATAAAAAGACAATATCAGTTCCCCCTGTGGAATAGACGTGGAGGTCACAATAGCAAAACAAGACAGTTTTAATGCTACTAGGAAGAGTGGTGGAGGTCGCTGTGGAATAAAAAGACAACATCAATGCCCCGTGGAAGAGACATGGAGGTCACATTAGCTTTACAAGACTGTTTTAATGCCCCTTGGAAGAGTGCTGGAGGTTACAGAGGAATAAAAAGACAAAATCACTGCCCCGTGGAAGAGACGTTGAGGTCACAGTAGCTTATCAAGACGGTTTTAATGCTACATGGAAGAGTGGTGGAGATCACTGTGGAATAAAAAAACAATATCAATGCCCCGTGGAAGAGACGTGGAGGTGACAGTAGCATAACAATACGGTATTAATGCCCCTTGGAAGAGCTGTGGAGTTCAGAGTGGTTTTTCAAGATGGTTTTAATGCCCCTTGGAAGAGACACGGTGGTCACATTAGCTTTACAAGACGGTTTTAATGCCCCTTGGAAGAGTGGAGGAGGTCGCATTGGAATAAAAAGACAGTATCAATGCCCCATTGAATAGACGTGGAGGTCACAGTAGCTTAACAAGACGGTTCTAATGCCCCTTGGAAGAGCTGTGGAGATCACAGTGGTTTAACAAGACGGATTTAATGCCCCTTGGATGAGACTTGGAGGCCACAGTAGCTTAACAATTTAGTTCTAATGCCCTTTGGAAAGGTGGTGAAGGTTACATTGGAATAAAAAGACAATATCAATGCCCCGTGGAAGAGACGTGGAGGTCACAGTAGCTTAGCAAGACAGTTTAATGCCCCTTGGAAGAGTGTTGGAGGTTAAAGTGGAATAAAAAGACAATATCAATGCCATTTGGAAGAGTGGTGGATGTCGCAGTGGAATAAAAAGACAATATCATTGCCATGTGGAAGAAACGTGGAAGTCACATTAGCTTAAAAAGATGGTTTTATTGCCCCTTGGAAGAGTGCTGGAGGTCGCAGGCAATAAAAAGACAATATCAATGCCCCTTGGATGAACCGTGGAGGTCAAAGTAGCTTAACAATACGGTTTTATTTCCCCTTGGAAGAGTGGTGGAGGTTACAGTGGAAATTAAAGACAATATCAATGCCCCGTGGTAGAGATGTGGAGATCACAGTAGCTTAACAAGATGGTTTTAATGCCGCTTGCTAGAGTGGTGGAGTTTGGAGTGGAATAAAAATACAACATCAATGCCCCTTGGAAGAGTCGTGGAGGTCGCAGTGGAATAAAAAGACAATATCAATGCCCCTTGGAGGAGTGGTGGAGGTCGCAGTGGAATAAAAAGACGATATCAATGCCACTTGGAAGAGACGTGGAGGTCACATTAGCTTAACAAGATGGTTTAAATGCCCCTTGTAAGAGTGGTGGATTTTGCAGTGGAATAAAAAGACAATGTTAATGCCCTGTAGAAGAGACGTGGAAGTCACAGTAGCTTAACAAGAAAGTTTTAATGCCCCTTCGAAGAGCTGTGGAGTTCAGAGTGGTTTAACAAGAAGGTTTGAATGCCCCTTTGAAGAGACATGGAGGTCACAGTAGCTGAAAAACACGGTATTAATGCCACTTGGAGGAGTGGGCGAGATTACAGTGAAATAAAAAGACAATATCATTGCCCCGTGGAAGAGACGTGGAGGTCACAGTAGCTTAACAAAATGGTTTTAAAGCCTCTTGGAAGAGTGGTGAAGGTTGCAGTGGAATAAAAAGACAATATCAATAGCCCTTGGAAGAGTGTTGGGGGTCGCAGGGAAGAAATAGACAAAATCAATGCCCCATGGAAGAGACGTGGAGGTCAAATTAGCTTAACAATACGGTTCTATTGCCCCTTGGAAGAGTGGTGGAGGTTACAGTGGAAAAAATAGACACTATCAATGATCCGTGGAGAGACGTGGAGGTCACAGTAGCTTAACAAGACAGTTTTAATGCCCCTTGGAAGAGTGGTGGAGGTCGCAGTGGAATAAAAAGATGATATCAATGGTTCTTGGAAGAGACGTGGAGGACACAGTAGCTTAACAAGATAGTTTTAATGCCCCTTGAAAGAGTGGTGGAGATCGCAGTGGAATAAAAAGACAATATCAATCCCCCTTGGAAGAGTGGTGGAGGTCGCAGTGGAATAAAAATACAATATCAATGCTCCGTGGAATAGACGTGGATGTCACAGTAGCTTAACAAGACGGTTTTAATGCCCCTTGGAAGAACTGTGGAGTTGAGAGTGGTTTAACAAGATGGTTTTAATGCCCCTTGGATGAGACGTGGAGACCACAGTAGCTTAACAACGAGGTTCTCATGCCCCTTGGAAAGGTGATGAAGGTTAAAGTGGAATAAAAAGACAATATCAATGCCCTGTGGAAGAGACGTGGAGGTCATTGTAGCTTAACAAGACGGTTTTAATGCCCCTTGGAAGAGTGTTGGAGGTCGCAGTGGAATAAAAAGACGATATCAATGGCTCTTGGAAGAGACGTGGAGGACACAGTAGCTTAATTAGACAGTTTTAATGCCCCTTGGAAGAGTGGTAGATATCGCACTTGAATAAAAAGACAATATCAATGCCCCTTGGAAGAGTGGTGGAGGTCGCAGTGGAATAAAAAGACAATATCAATGCCCCATGGAATAGACGTGGAGGTCACAGTACCTTAACAAGACGTTTTTAATGCCCCTTGGATGAGCTGTGGAGTTCAGAGTGGTTTAACAAGATGGTTTTTATGCCCCTTGGATGAGACATGGAGGCCACAGTAGCTTAACAAGGTGGTTCTAATGCCCCTTGGAAAGGTGGTGAAGGTTAAAGTGGAATAGAAAGACAATATCAATGCCCCGTGGAAGAGACGTGGAGGTCACAGTAGCTTAACAAGACAGTTTTAATGCCCCTTGGAAGAGTGGTGGATGTCGCAGTGGAATATAAAGACAATATCAATGCCCCGAGGAACAAACGTGGAGGTCACAATACCTTAAAAAGACGGTTTTATTGCCCCTTGGAAGAGTGGTGGAGGTCGCAGGGAATAAAACGACAATATCAATGCCCCTTGGAAGAGACGTGGAGCTCAAAGTAGCTTAACAATATGGTTATATTGCCCTTTGGAAGAGTGGTAAAGGTTACAATGGAATTTAAAGACAATATTAATGCCGCGTGGAAGAGACATGGAGGTCACAGTAGCATAACAAGATGGTTTTAATGCCTTTTGGAAGAGTTGTGGAGTTTGCAGTGGAATAAAAACACATTATCAAGGCCCTTTGGAAGAGTGGTGGAGGTCGCAGTGGAAAAAAAAGACAATATAAATGCCCCTTGGTAGAGTGGTGGAGCTCACAGTGGAATAAAATGACGATATCAATGCCCCTTGCAAGAGACGTGGAGGTCACAGTAGCTTAACAAGACAGTTTAAATTCCCCTTGGAAGAGTGGTGGAGTTCACAGTGGTTTACCAAGACGGTTTGAATGCCCCTTGGAAGAGACGTGGAGGTCACAGTATCTTAAAATGACGGTTTTAATGCCCCTTGGAAGAGTGGTAGAGGTCGCAGTGGAATAAAAAGACAATATCAATGCCGCTTGGAAGAATGGTGGAGGTCGCAGTGGAATAAAAGACAATATCAATGCCTCGGGGAAGAGACGTGGAGGTCAAAGAAGCATAACAAGATGGTTTTAATGCCCCTTGTAAGAGTAGTGGAAGTCGCAGTGGATTAAAAAGACATCAATTCCCCGTGGAAGAGACGTGGAGGTCATTTTAGCTTTACAAGATGGTTTTAATGCCCCTTGGAAGAATGGTGGAGTTCGCAGTGTAATAAAAAGACAATATCACGGCCCCTTGGAAGAGTGGTGGAGGTCGCAATGGAATAAAAAAAAATAAATGAATGCCCCTTGGATGAGACGTGGAGGTCACAGTAGCTTAACAAGACAGTTTAAATACCCCTTGGAAGAGTGTTGGAGTTTGAAACAAGACGGTTTAAATGCCCCTTGGAAGAGTGTTGGAGTTCGAAGTGGAATAAAAAGACAATATTAATGCCCCGTAGAAGAAACGTGGAGGTGACAGTAGCTTAATAAGTCAGTTTTACTCCCCCTTGGAAGAGCTGAGGAGTTCAGAGTGGTTTAACAAGACGGTTTGAAAGCCCCTTGGAAGAGACGTGGAGGTCACAGTAGCTTAAAAAAACGGTATTAATGCCCCTTGGAAGAGTGGTGGAGGTTACAGTGAAATAAAAAGACAATATCAATGCCCCGTCGAAGAGAAGTGGAGGTCACAGTAGCTTAACAAAATGTTTTTTTTGCCCCTTGGAAGAGTGCTGGAGGTTGCAGTGGAATAAAAAGAAAATATCAATGCCCTTTGGAGAGTGGTGGAGGTTGCAGTGGAATAAAAAGACGATATCAATGCCCCGTGGAAGAGACGTGGAGGTCACAGTAACTTAACAAGACGGTTTTAATGCCCTTTGAAGGAGTGGTGGAGTTCGCAGTTTAATAAAACGACAATATCAAGGCCCCTTGGAGGAGTGGTGGAGGTTGCAGTGGAATAAAAAGACAATATCAATACCCCGTGGAAGATTGCTGGAGGTCGCAGTGGAATAAAAAGACAATATCAATGCCCCTTGGAAGAGACGTGGAGGTCACAGTAGCTTAACAAGACGGTTTTAATGCCCCTTGGAAGAGTGTTGGAGGTCGCAGTGGAATAAAAAGACGATATCAATGGCTCTTGGAAGAGACGTGGAGGACACAGTAGCTTAATTAGACAGTTTTAATGCCCCTTGGAAGAGTGGTAGATATCGCACTTGAATAAAAAGACAATATCAATGCCCCTTGGAAGAGTGGTGGAGGTCGCAGTGGAATAAAAAGACAATATCAATGCCCCATGGAATAGACGTGGAGGTCACAGTACCTTAACAAGACGTTTTTAATGCCCCTTGGATGAGCTGTGGAGTTCAGAGAGGTTTAACAAGATGGTTTTTATGCCCCTTGGATGAGACATGGAGGCCACAGTAGCTTAACAAGGTGGTTCTAATGCCCCTTGGAAAGGTGGTGAAGGTTAAAGTGGAATAGAAAGACAATATCAATGCCCCGTGGAAGAGACGTGGAGGTCACAGTAGCTAAACAAGACGGTTTAAATGCCCTTTGGAAGAGTGTTGGAGTTCGAAGTGGAATAAAAAGACAATATTAATGCCCCGTAGAAGAAACGTGGAGGTCACAGTAGCTTAACAAGTCAGATTTACTCCCCCTTGGAAGAGCTGTGGAGTTCAGAGTGGTTTAACAAGACGGTTTGAAAGCCCCTTGGAAGAGACGTGGAGGTTACAGTAGCTTAAAAAAACGGTATTAATGCCCCTTGGAAGAGTGGTGGAGGTTACAGTGAAATAAAAAGACAATATCAATGCCCCGTGGAAGAGACGTTGAGGTCACAGTAACTTAACAAGACGGTTTTAATGCCCGTTGGAGGAGTGGTGGAGTTCGCAGTTTAATAAAACAACAATATCAAGGCCCCTTGGAAGAGTGCTAGAGGTTGCAGTGGAATAAAAAGACAATATCAATACCCCTTGGAAGATTGCTGGAGGTCGCAGTGGAATAAAAAGACAATATCAATGCCCCTTCGAAGAGACGTGGAGGTCACAGTAGCTTAACAAGACGGTTTAAATGTCTCTTGGAAAAGTGGTGGAGTTCAGAGTGGTTTTACAAGATGGTTTTATTGACCCTTGGAAGAGACGTGGAGGCCACATTAGCTTTACAAGATGGTTTTAATGCCCCTTGGAAAAGTGATGGAGGTTACAGTGGAATAAAAAGACAAAATCAATGCCCCGTGGAAGAGACGTGGATTTCACAGCAGCTTAACAGGACGATTTTAATACTACTTGGAAGAGTGGTGGAGGTCGCTGTGGAATAAAAAGACAATTTCAATGCCCCTTGGAAGAGACGTGGAGGTCACACTACCTTAACAGTACAGTTTTAATGCCCCTTGGAAGAGCTGTGGAGTTCAGATTGATTTTACAAGATGGTTTTAATGCCTTTTGGAAGAGACGTGGTGGTCACATTAGCATTACAAGATGGTTTTACTGCACCTTAGAAGAGTGGTGGAGGTTACAGTGGAATAAAAAGACAATATCAATGCCCCGGGGAAGAGACGTGGAGATCTAAATAGCTTAAAAAGACAGTTGTAATGCCCCTTAAAAGAGTGGTGGAGTTTGCAGTGGAATAAAAATACAATATCAATGCCCGGTGCAAGAGACGTGGAGGTCACAGTAGCTTAACAAGTTGGTTTTAATGGCCCTTAGAAAAGGGGTGGAGGTCGCAGTGGAATAAAAAGACAATATCAATGTTCCTTGGAAGAGTGGTGGAGGTCGCATTCGAATAAAAAGACAAAATCATTGCCCCTTGGAAAAGACGTGGAGGTCACAGTAGCTTAACAAGACGGTTTTAATGCCCCTTGGAAGAGTAGTGGAGGTCGCTGTGGAATAAAAATACAATATCAATGCCCCGTGGAAAAGACGTGTAGGTCACAGTAGTTTAACAAAGCGGTTTTAATGCCCCTTGGAAGAGTGGTGGAGGTCACAGTGGAATAAAAAAACAATATCAATGTCCCGTGTAAGAGACGTGGAGGTCACAGTAGCTTAACAAGATGGTTTTAATGGCCCTTAGAAAAGTTGTGGCGGTTGCAGTGGAATAAAAAGACAATAATAATGCCCCTTGGATGAGTGGTGGAGGTCGTATTGGACTAAAAAGACAATATCAATTCCCCGTAGAAGAGACATGGAGGTCACAGAAACTTAACAAAATGGTTTTCATGCCCCGTGGAAGAGTGGTGGAGGTAGCAGTGGAATAAAAAGACAAAATCAATGCCCCGTGGAAGAGACGTGGAGGTTACAGTAGCTTAACAAGATGGTTTTAATGCACCTTGGAAGAGCTGTGGAGTACAGAGCGGTTTAACAAGATGGTTTTAAAGCCCTTTGGAAGAGACGTGGAGGTAGCAGTAGCTTAACAAGACAGTTTTCATGCCTCTTGTAAGAGTGGTGGAGGTTACAGTGAAAAAAAAAGACAATATCAATGCCCTGTGGAAAAGACGTGGAGGCCACAGTAGCTTAACAAGACACTTTTTAATGCCCCTTGGCAGAGCTGTGGCATTCAGAGTGGTTTAACAAGAAGGATTTAATGCCCCTTTGAAGAGACGTGAAGATGACAGTAGCTTAACAAGACAGTTTTAATGCCCCTTGGAAGAGTGGTGGAGGTTACAGTGGAATGAAAAGACAATATGAATGCCCCGTGGAAGAGACTTGGAGGTCACAGTAGCTTAAAAAGATGGCTTTATTGCCCCTTGGTGGAGGTCGCAGAGTAATAAAAAGACAATATCAAAGTCCCTTGGAAGAGTAGTGGAGGTCGCAGTGGAATAAAAAAACAATAACAATGCCCCTTGGAAGAGTGGTGGAGGTTGCAGTGGAATAAAAAGACAATATCAATGCCCCGTAGAAGGGACGTGGAGGTCACAGTAGCGTAACAAGACTATTTTAATGCCCCTTGGAAGAGTGGTGGAGGTAGCAGTGGTATAAGAAGACAATATCAATACCCAGTGGAACAGCCATGAAGGTCTCAGTAGCATAACAAGACTGTTTTAATGCCCCTTGGAAGAACTGTGGAGTTCAGAGAGGTTTAACAAGACAGTTTTAATGCCACTTGGAAGAGACGTGGAGGTCACAGTAGCTTAACAAGACGGTTTTAGTGCCAATTGGAATCGTGGTGTAGGTTACATTGGAATAAAAAGACAATATCAATGCCCATTGGAAGAAATGTGGAGGTCACAGTAGCATAACAAGACAGTTTTAATGCCCCTTGGAAGAGCTGTGGAGTTCAGAGAGGTTTAACAAGGCGGTTTTAATGCCCCTTGGAAGAGACGTGGAAGTCACAGTAGCTTAACAAGATGGTTTTAATGCCCGTTGGAAGAGTTGTGGGGGTCGCAGTGGAATAAAAAGACAATATCAATGTTACTTGGAAGAGTGATGTTGGTTGCAGTGGAATAAAAAGACAATATCAATGCCCCGTGGAAGAGACGTGGGGGTAATAGTAGCTTAACAAGACAGTTTTAATGCCGCTTGGAAGATGGGTGGAGGTCGCAGTGGAATAAGAAGACAATATCAATGCCCCTTGGAAAAGACGTGGAGGTCACAGTAGCTTAACAAGACGGTTTTAATGCCCCTTGGAAGAGTCGTGGAGGTCGCTGTGGAATAAAAATACAATATCAATGCCCCGTGGAAGAGACGTGGAGGTCACAGTAGTTTAACAAAGCGGTTTTAATGCCCCTTGGAAGAGTGGTGGATGTCGCAGTGGAATAAAAAAACAATATCAATGCCCCGTGTAAGAGACGTGGAGGTCACAGTAGCTTAACAAGATGGTTTTAATGGCCCTTAGAAAAGTTGTGGCGGTTGCAGTGGAATAAAAAGACAATATCAATGCCCCTTGGAAGAGTGGTGGAGATCGTATTGGACTAAAAAGACAATATCAATTCCCCGTAGAAGAGACATGGAGGTCACAGAAATTTAACAAAATGGTTTTCATGCCCCGTGGAAGAGTGGTGGAGGTAGCAGTGGAATAAAAAGACAAAATCAATGCCCCGTGGAAGAGACGTGGAGGTCAGAGTCGCTTAACAAGACGGTTTTAATGCCCATTGGAAGAGTAGTGGGGGTCGCTGTGGAATAAAAAGACAATATCAATGCCCCGTGGAAGAGACGTGGAGGTCACAGTAGCTTAACAAGATGGTTTTAATGCCCCTTGGAAAAGCTGTGGAGCACAGAGTGGTTTAACAAGATGGTTTTAATGCCCCTTGGAAGAGACGTGGAGGTAGCAGTAGCTTAACAAGACAGTTTTAATGCCTCTTGGAAGAGTGGTGGAGGTTACAGTGAAAAAAAAAGACAATATCAATGCCCTGTGGAAAAGACATGGAGGCCACAGTAGCTTAACAAGACACTTTTTAATGCCCCTTGGCAGAGCTGTGGCATTCAGAGTGGTTTAACAAGAAGGATTTAATGCCCCTTGGAAGAGACGTGAAGATGACAGTAGCTTAACAAGACAGTTTTAATGCCCTTTGGAAGAGTGGTGGAGGATACAGTGGAATAAAAAGACAATATCAATGCCCCGTAGAAGGGACGTGGAGGTCACAGTATCTTAACAAGGCTATTTTAAAGCCCCTTGGAAGAGTGGTGGAGGTCGCAGTGGTATAAGAAGACAATATCAATACCCAGTGGAACAGACATGAAGGTCACAGTAGCATAACAAGACTGTTTTAATGCCCCTTGGAAGAACTGTGTAGTTCAGAGAGGTTTAACAAGACAGTTTTAATGCCCCTTGGAAGAGGCATGGAGGTCACAGTAGCTTAACAAGACGGTTTTAGTGCCAATTGGAATCGTGGTGTAGGTTACATTGGAATAAAAAGACAATATCAATGCCCAGTGGAAGAAACGTGGAGGTCACAGTAGCTTTATAAGACTGTTTTAATGCCCCTTGGAAGAGCTGTGGAGTTGAGAGAGGTTTAACAAGACGGTTTTAATGCCCCTTGGAAGAGACGTGGAAGTCACAGTAGCTTAACAAGACGGTTTTAATGCCCGTTGGAAGAGCTGTGGGGGTCGCAGTGGAATAAAAAGACAATATCAATGTTCCTTGGAAGAGTGATGTTGGTCGCAGTGGAATAAAAAGACAATATCAATGCCCCGTGGAAGAGACGTGGAGGTAATAGTAGCTTAACAAGACTGTTTTAATGCCACTTGGAAGATTGGTGGAGGTCGCAGTGGAATAAAAAGACAATATCAATGCCCTGTGGAAGAGACATTGTGGTCACAGTAGCTTAACAATACAGGTTTAGTGCCCCTTAGAAGAGTGGTGGAGGTTGCAGTGGAGTAAAAAGAGAATATCAATGCCCCGTGCAAGAGACGTGAACGTAGAAGTAGCTTAACAAGATGGTTTTAATGCCCCTTGGAAGAGTGGTGGAGGTCGCAGTGGAATAAAAAGCCAATATTAATGCCCCGTGGAAGAGACGTGGAGGTCAAAGTAGCTTAACAAGATGGTTTTAATATACCTTGGAAGAGCTGTGAAGTTCAGAGTGGTTTATAAAGACGGTATTAATGATCCTTGGATGAGACGTGGCGGTCACAGTAGCTTAAAAAGAGAGTTTTAATGCCCATTGGAAAAGTGGTGGAGGTTACAGTGGAAGAAAAAGACAATTTCAATGCCCCGTGGAAGAGATGTCGAGGTCACAGTAGCTTAACAACACAGTTTTAATGCCCCTTGGAAGAGTGGTGGAGATCGCATTGGATTAAAAAGTCAATATAAATGCCCCGTGGAATATACGTGGAGGTCACAGTAGCTTAACAAGACGGTTTTAATGCCCCTTGGAAGAGCTGTGGAGTTCAGATTGGTTTAACAAGACGGTTTTAATTCCCCTTGGATGAGACGGGGAGGCCACAGTAGCTTAACAAGGCAGTTCTAATGCACGTTGGAAAGGTGGTGAAGGTTACATTGGAATAAAAAGATAATATCAACGCCCCGTGGAAGAGATGTGGCGGTCACAGTAGCTTATCAAGACAGTTTTAATGCCCCTTGGAAGAGTGTTGGAGGTTGCAGTGGAATAAAAAGACAATATCAATGCACCTTGGAAGAGTGGTGGATGTCGCAGTGGAATAAAAAGAAAATATCTCTGCCCCGTGGAAGAAACGTGGAGGTCACAGTTGCTTAAAAAGAAAATTTTATTGCCCCTTGGAAGAGTGGTGTAGGTCGCAGGGAATAAAAAGACAATATCAGTGCCCCGTAGAAGAGACGTGGAGGTCACAGTAGCTTAACAAGACGGTTTTAATGCCCCTTGGAAGAGTGGTGGAGGTCGCAGTGGAATAAAAAGACAATATCAATGCCCCGTGGAAGAGACGTGGAGGTCACAGTAGCTTAACAAGTCGGTTTTAATGCACCTTCGAAGAGTGGTGGTGGTCGCAGTGGAATAAAAAGACAATATCAATGCCCCTTGGAAGAGTGGTGGAGGTCGCAGTGGAATAAAAAGACAATATCAACGCCCCGTGGAAGAGACGTGGAGGTCACAGTAGCTTATCAAAATGGTTTTAATGTCCCTTCGAAGAGTAGTGGTGGTCGCAGTGGAATAAAAAGACAATATCAATGCCCCTTGGAAGAGACGTGGAGGTCACAGTAGCTTTACAAGATGGTTTTTATGCCCCTTGGAAGAGTGGTGGAGGTTACAGTGTAATAAAAAGACAATATCAATGCCCCGTGGAAGAGACGTGGAGATCACAGTAGCTTAACAAAACGGTTTCAATGCCCCTTGGAAGAGTGGTGGAGATCGCAGTGGAATATAAAGATAATATCAATGCCCCTTGGAAGAGTGGTGGAGATCACAGTGGAAAAAAGACAATATCAATGCCCCGTGGAAGAGATGTCGTGGTCACAGCAGCTTAACAATACAGTTTTAATACGCTTTTGAAGAGTGATGGAGGTCGCAGTGGAATAAAAAGACAATATCAATGCCCCGTGGAAGAGACCTGGATGTCACAGTAGCTTAACAAGACGGTTTTAATGCCCCTTCGAAGAGTTATGGTGGTCGCAGTGGAATAAAAAGACAATATCAATGCCCCTTGGAAGAGTGGTGGAGGTCGCAGTGGAATAAAATGACAATATCAATGCCCCGTGGAAGAGACGTAGAGGTCACAGTAGCTTAAGAAGATGGTTTTAATGCCCATTGGAAAAGTGGTGGAGGTAGCAGTGGAATAAAAAGACAAAATCAATGCCCCTTGGATGAGACGTGGGGGCCACAGTAGCTTAACAAGGCGGTTCTAATGCCCCTTGGAAGAGTGGTGGAGGTCGCAGTGGAATAAAAATACAATATCAATGCCCCGTGGAAGAGACGTGGAGGTCACAGTAGCTTAACAAGACGGTTTTAATGCCCCTTCGAAGAGTGGTGGTGATCGCAGTGGAATAAAAAGACAATATCAATGCCCCTTGGAAGAGTGGTGGAGGTAGCAGTGGAATAAAAAGACAATATCTATGCCCCGTGGAAGAGACATGGAGGTCACAGTAGCTTTACAAAACAGTTTTAATGCCCCTTGGAAGAGTGGTGGAGGTTACAGTGGAATAAAAAGACAATATCAATTCCCTGTGGAAGAGAAGTGTAGATCACAGTAGCTTAACAAAATGGTTTTAATGCCCCTTCGAAGAGTAGTGGTGGTCGCAGTGGAATAAAAAGACAATATCATTGCCCCTTGGAAGAGACGTGGAGGTCACAGTAGCTTTACAAGATGGTTTTAATGCCCCTTGGAAGAGTGGTGGAGGTTACAGTGTAATAAAAAGACAATATCAATGCCCCGTGGAAGAGACGTGGAGATCACAGTAGCTTAACAAGACGGTTTCAATGCCCCTTGGAAGAGTGGTGGAGATCGCAGTGGAATATAAAGATAATATGAATGCCCCTTGGAAGAGTGGTGGAGATCACAGTGGAAAAAAGACAATATCAATGCCCCGTGGAAGAGATGTCGTGGTCACAGCAGCTTAACAATACAGTTTTAATACCCCTTTGAAGAGTGATGGAGGTCGCAGTGGAATAAAAAGACAATATCAATGCCCCGTGGAAGAGACCTGGATGTCACAGTAGCTTAACAAGACGGTTTTAATGCCCCTTCGAAGAGTTATGGTGGTCGCAGTGGAATAAAAAGACAATATCAATGCACCTTGGAAGAGTGGTGGAGGTCGCAGTGGAATAAAATGACAATATCAATGCCCCGTGGAAGAGACGTAGAGGTCACAGTAGCTTAAGAAGATGGTTTTAATGCCCATTGGAAAAGTGGTGGAGGTAGCAGTGGAATAAAAAGACAAAATCAATGCCCCTTGGATGAGACGTGGGGGCCACAGTAGCTTAACAAGGCGGTTCTAATGCCCCTTGGAAGAGTGGTGGAGGTCGCAGTGGAATAAAAATACAATATCAATTCCCCGTGGAAGAGACGTGGAGGTCACAGTAGCTTAACAAGACGGTTTTAATGCCCCTTCGAAGAGTGGTGGTGGTAGCAGTGGAATAAAAAGACAATATCAATACCCCTTGGAAGAGTGGTGGAGGTAGCAGTGGAATAAAAAGACAATATCTATGCCCCGTGGAAGAGACATGGAGGTCACAGTAGCTTTACAAAACAGTTTTAATGCCCCTTGGAAGAGTGGTGGAGGTTACAGTGGAATAAAAAGACAATATCAAGTCCCCGTGGAAGAGAAGTGTAGATCACAGTAGCTTAACAAAATTATTTCAATGTCCCTTGGAAGAGTGGTGGAGATCGCAGTGGAATATAAAGATAATATCAATGCCCCTTGGAAGACTGGTGGAGATCACAGTGGAAAAAAGACAATATCAATGCCCCGTGGAAGAGACGTGGTGGTCACAGCAACTTAACAATACTGTTTTAATGCCCCTTTGAAGAGTGATGGAGGTCGAAGTGGTATAAAAAGACATTATCATTGCCCCGTGGAAGAGACGTCGAGGTCAAAGTATCTTAATAACATGGCTTTACTGCCCATTGGAAGAGGTGTGGAATTCAGAGTGGTTTAACAAGATGGTGGTAATGCCCCTTGGAAGAGACATGGAGGTCACAGTAGCTTAACAAGACGGTTTTAATGTCCCTTGGATGAGTGGTGTAAGTCGCAGTGGAAAAAAAAGACAATATCAATGCCCAGTTGAAGAGACGTGGAGGTCACAGTAGCTTAACAAAACAGTTTTAATGCCCTTTGAAAGAGTGGTGGAGGTCGCAGTGGAATAAAAAGACAATATCAATGCCCCGTGGAAGAGACATGGAGGTCACAGTAGCTTAACAAGACGGTTTTAATGCCCCTTGGAAATGTGGTGGAGTACAGAGTGGTTTAAAAAGAAAGTTTTAATGCCCCTTGGCAGAGAAGTGGAGGTCGCAGCAGCTAAACAAGATGGTTTTAATGCCCCTTGGAAGAGTGGTGGAGGTCGCAGTGGAATAAAAAGACAATATCAATGCCCCGTGGAAGAGACGTGGAGGTCACAGTAGCTTAACCAGACAAATTTAATGCCCCTTGGAAGAGTGGTGGAGGACGCAGTGGAATGAAAAGACAATATCAATATCCCGTTTAAGAGACATGGAGGTAACAGTAGCATAAAAAGACGGTTTTAATGCCCCTTGGAAGAGCTGTGGAGTTCAGAGAGGTTTAAAAAGATGGCTTTAATGTCCCTTGGAAGAGACATGGAGGTCACAGTAGCTTAACAAGACAGTTTTCGTGCCCCTTGGAAAAGTGGTGGAGGTTACATTGGAATAAAAAGACATTACCAGTGCCCCATGGAAGAGACATGGAGGTCACAGTAGCTTAACAAGACGGTTTTATTTCCAACTTGTAAGAGTGGTGGACGTCGCAGTGGAATAAAAATACAATATCATTGCCGCGTGGAAGAGACGTGGAGGTCACAGTAGATTATCAAGACGGATTTAATGCCCCTTGGCAGAACTGTGGAGTTCAGAGTGGTTTAACAAGACGGTTTTAATGCCCCTTGGAAAAGAGGTGAAGGTCACAGTAGCTTAACAAGACGGTTTTAATGCCCCTTGGAAGAGTGGTGGAGGTCTTAGTGGAATAAAAAGACATTATCAATGCCCCTTGGAAGATTGGTGGAGGTCACAGTGGAATAAAAAGACAATATCAATACCCCGTGGAAGAGACGTGGAGATCACAGTAGCTTAACAAGAAGGTTTAATGCCCCTTGGGAGAGTGGTGGAGGTTACAGTGGAATATAAAGACAATATCAATTCCCCGTAAAAGAGACGTGGAAGTCAAAGTAGCTTAATAAGACGGATTTAATGCCCCTTGGAAGAGCTGTGGAGTTCAGAGTGGTTTAACAAGACGGTTTTAATTCCCCTTGGAAGAGACGTGGAGGTCACAGTAGCTTAAGAGGAAAGGTTTAATGCCCCTTGGAAGAGTGGTGGAGGTTACAGTGGAATATAAAGACAATATTAATGCCCAGTGGAAGAGAAGAGGAGGTCACAGTAGCGTAACAAGACGATTTTAATGCCTCTTGGAAGAGTGGTGGTGGTTCGCAGTATAATAAAATGACAATATCAATGCCCCTTGGAAGAGTGGTGGAGGTCGTAGTGGAATAAAAAGACAATATCAATGCCCAGTGGAAGAGACGTGAAGGTCACAGTAGCTTAACAAGACGATTTTAATGCCCCTTGGAAGAGTGGTGGAGGTTACAGCGGAATAAAAAGACAATATCAATGCCCCGTGGAAGAGACGAGGAGGTCACAGTGGCTTAACAAGACAGTTTTATTGCCCCTTGGAAGAGTGGTTGTGATTGCAGTGGAATATAAAGACAATATCATTGCCGCGTGGAAGACACATGGAGGTCACAGTAGATTATCAAGACGGTTTTAATGCACCTTGGCAGAGCTGTGGAGTTCAGAGTGGTTTAACAAGACGATTTTAATGTCCCTTGGAAGAGATGTTAAGGTCACAGTAGCTTTACAAGACGATTTTAATGCCCCTTGGAAGAGTGGTGGAGGTTACAGTGGAATAAAAACACTACATCAATGCCCAGTAGAAGAGACGTGGAGGTCACAATAGGTTAACCAGATAATTTTAATGCCCCTTGGCAGAGGGCAGAGCTGTGGAGTTCAGAGTGGCTTAACAAGACGATTTTAATGCCCCTTGGAAGAGACATGAAGGTAACTGTAGCTTAACAAGACGGTTTTAATGCCCCTTGGAAGAGTGGTGGAGGTTACAATGGAATAAAAAGACAATATCAATGCCCCGTGGAATAGACGTGGAGGTCACAGTAGCTTAGCAAGATGTTTTTTTTGCCGCTTGGAAGAGTAGTGGAGGTCGCAATGGAAAAAAAAGAAAATATCAATCACCCTTTGAGGAGTGGTGGAGGTCGCAGTGGAATAAAAACACAATATCAATGTCCCGTTGAAGAGACGTGAAGGTCATAGTAGCGTAGCAAGACGGTTTTAAAGCCCTTTGGAAGAGTCGTGGAGGTTACAGTGGAATAAAAAGACAATATCAATGCCCCATGGAAGAGACGTGGAGGTCACAGTAGCTTAACAAGACTGTTTTAATGTACCTTGGAAGAGTGGTGGAGATCGCAGTGGAATATAAAGATAATATGAATGCCCCTTGGAAGAGTGGTGGAGATCACAATGGAAAAAAGACAATATCAATGCCCCGTGGAAGAAATGTGGTGGTCACAGCAGCTTAACAATACGGTTTTAATACCCCTTTGAAGAGTGATGGAGGTCGCAGTGGAATAAAAAGACAATGTCAATGCCCCGTGGAAGAGACGTGGATGTCACAGTAGCTTAACAAGACGGTTTTAATGCCCCTTCGATGAGTGGTGGTGGTCACAGTGGAATAAAAAGACAATATCAATGCCCCTTGGAAAAGTGGTGAAGGTCGCAGTGGAATAAAAAGACAATATCAATGCCCAGTGGAAGAGACGTGAAGGTCACATTAACTTAACAAGACGGTTTTAATGCCCCTTGGAAGAGTGGTGGAGGTTACAGCGGAATAAAAAGACAATATCAATGCCCCGAGGAAGAGACGCGGAGGTCACAGTGGCTTAACAAGACAGTTTTATTGCCCCTTTGAAGAGTGGTTGTGATCTCAGTGGAATAAAAAGAAAATATCATTGCCACGTAGAAGAGACATGGAGGTCACAGTAGATTATCAAGACGGTTTTAATGCACCTTGGCAGAGCTGTGGAGTTCAGAGTGGTTTAACAAGACGATTTTAATGTCCCTTGGAAGAGATGTGAAGGTCACAGTAGCTTTACAAGATGATTTTAATGCCCCTTGGAAGAGTGGTGGAGGTTACAGTGGAATAAAAACACTACATGAATGCGTAGTGGAAGAGACGTGGAGGTCACATTAGGTTAACCAGATAATTTTAATGCCCCTTGGCAGAGGACAGAGCTGTGGAGTTCAGAGTGGCTTAACAAGACGGTTTTAATGCCCCCTGGAAGAGACGTGAAGGTAACTGTAGCTTAACAAGACGGTTTTAATGCCCCTTGGAAAAGTGGTGGAGGTTACAATGGAATAAAAAGACAATATCAATGCCCCGTGGAATAGACGTGGAGGTCACAGAAGCTTAGCAAGATGTTTTTTTTGCCCCTTGGAAGAGTAGTGGAGGTCGCAATGGAAAAAAAAGAAAATATCAATCACCCTTGGAGGAGTGGTGGAGGTCGCAGTGGAATTAAAAGACAATATCAATGCCAAGTGGAAGAGACGTGGAGGTCACAGTAGCTTTACAAGACGGTTTTAATGCCCCTTGGAAGAGTGGTGGAGGTTACAGTGGAATAAAAAGACAATATCAATGCCCCGTGGAAGAGACGTGGAGATCACAGTAGCTTAACAAGACGGTTTCAATGTCCCTTGGAAGAGTGGTGGAGATCGCAGTGGAATATAAAGA
Source organism: Phyllobates terribilis (assembly GCF_046119375.1). NCBI lineage: Eukaryota > Metazoa > Chordata > Amphibia > Anura > Dendrobatidae > Phyllobates > Phyllobates terribilis. The sequence goes on along the minus strand of NW_027363651.1, from coordinate 191,034 downwards.
TAATATCAATGCCCCTTGGAAGAGTGGTGGAGATCACAGTGGAAAAAAGACAATATCAATGCCCCGTGGAAGAGATGTGGTGGTCACAGCAGCTTAACAATACGGTTTTAATACCCCTTTGAAGAGTGATGGAGGTCGCAGTGGAATAAAAAGACAATATCAATGCCCCGTGGAAGAGACGTGGATGTCACAGTAGCTTAACAAGACCGTTTTAATGCCCCTTCGAAGAGTGGTGGTGGTCGCAGTGGAATAAAAAGACAATATCAATGCCCCTTGGAAGAGTGGTTGAGGTCGCAGTGGAATAAAATGTCAATATCAATGGCCCATGAAAGAGACGTAGAGGTCACAGTAGCTTAACAAGGCGGTTTTAATGCCCCTTGGAAGAGTGGTGGATGTAGCAGTGGAATAAAAAGACAATGTCAATGCCCATTGGAAAAGTGGTGGAGGTAGCAGTGGAATAAAAAGACAAAATCAATGCCCCTTGGATGAGACGTGGAGGCCACAGTAGCTTAACAAGGCGGTTTTAATGCCCCTTGGAAGAGTGGTGGAGGTCGCAGTGGAATAAAAAGACAATATCAATGCCCCGTGGAAGAGACGTGGAGGTCACAGTAGCTTAACAAGACGGTTTTAATGCCCCTTCGAAGAGTGGTGGTGGTCGCAGTGGAATAAAAATAAAATATCACTGCCACTTGGAAGAGTGGTGGATGTAGCAGTGGAATAAAAAGACAATATCAATGCCCCGTGGAAGAGACATGGAGGTCACAGTAGCTTTACAAAATGGTTTTAATGCCCCTTGGAAGAGTGGTGGAGGTTACAGTGGAATAAAAAGACAATATCAATGCCCCGTGGAAGAGACGTGGAGATCACAGTAGCTTAACAAGACGGTTTCAATGTCCCTTGGAAGAGTGGTGGAGATCGCAATGGAATATAAAGATAATATCAATGCCCCTTGGAAGAGTGGTGGAGATCACAGTGGAAAAAAGACAATATCAATGCCCCGTGGAAGAGACGTGGTGGTCACAGCACCTTAACAATATGGTTTTCATGCCCCTTTGAAGAGTGATGGAGGTCGAAGAGGAATAAAAAGACATTATCATTGCCCCGTGGAAGAGACGTCGAGGTCAAAGTAGCTTAATACCATGGTTTTACAGTCCCTTGGAAGAGCTGTGGAATTCAGAGTGGTTTAACAAGACGGTGTTAATGCCCCTTGGAGGAGACATGGATGTCACAGTAGGTTAACAAGACGGTTTTAATGCCCCTTGGAAGAGTGGTGGAGGTCGCAGTGGAAAAAAAAGACAATATCAATGCCCAGTTGAAGAGACGTGGAGGTCACAGTAGCTTAACAAAACAGTTTTAATGCCCTTTGAAAGAGTGGTGGAGGTCGCAGTGGAATAAAAAGACAATATCAATGCCCCGTGGAAAAGACTTGGAGGTCACAATAGCTTAACAAGACGGTTTTAATGCACCTTGGAAGAGAGGTGGAGGTTGCAGTGGAATAAAAAGACAATATTAATGCCCCGTGGAAAAGACGTGGAGGTCACAGTAGCTTAACAAGACGGTTGTAATACCCCTTGGAAATGTGGTGGAGTACAGAGTGGTTTAACAAGAAAGTTTTAATGCCCCTTCGCAGAGAAGTGGAGGTCACAGTAGCTTAACATGATGGTTTTAATGCCCCTTGGAAGAGTTGTGGAGGTCGCAGTGGAATAAAAAGACAATATCCATGCCCCGTGGAAGAGACGTGGAGGTCACAGTAACTTAACAAGACAAATTTAATGCCGCTTGGAAGAGTGGTGGAGGACGCAGTGGAATGAAAAGACAATATTAATTTCCCGTGGAAGAGACATGAAGGTAACAGTAGCATAATAAGACGGTTTTAATGCCCCTTGGAAGAGCTGTTGTGTTCAGAGAGGTTTAAAAAGATGGTTTTAATGTCCCTTGGAAGAGACATGGAGGTCACAGTAGCTTAACAAGATGGTTTTTCTGCCCCTTGGAAAAGTGGTGGAGGTTACATTGGAATAAAAAGACATTATCAGTGCCCCATGGAAGAGACATGGAGGTCACAGGAGCTTAAAAAGACGGTTTTATTTCCAACTTGTAAGAGTGGTGGACGTAGCAGTGGAATAAAAATACAATATCATTGCCGCGTGGAAGAGACGTGGAGGTCACAGAAGATTATCAAGACGGATTTAATGCCCCTTGGCAGAACTGTGGAGTTCAGAGTGGTTTAACAAGACGGTTTTAATGCCCCTTGGAAAAGAGGTGAAGGTCACAGTAGCTTAACAAGATGGTTTTAATGCCCCTTGGAAGAGTGGTGGAGGTCTTAGTGGAAGAAAAAGACATTATCAATGCCCCTTGGAAGATTGGTGGAGGTCACAGTGGAATAAAAAGACAATATCAATACCCTGTGGAAGAGACGTGGAGATCACAGTAGCTTAACAAGATGGTTTTAATGCCCCTTGGAAGAGCTGTGGAGTACAGAGTGATTTAACAAGATGGTTTTAATGCCCCTTGGAAGAGTGGTGGAGGTTACAGTGGAATATAAAGACAATATCAATTCCCCGTAAAAGAGACGTGGAGGTCAAAGTAGCTTAATAAGAAGGTTTTAATGCCCCTTGGAAGAGCTGTGGAGTTCAGAGTGGTTTAGCAAGACGGTTTTAATTCCCCCTGGAAGAGACGTGGAGGTCACAGTAGTTTAACAAGAAGGTTTAATGCCCCTTGGAAGAGTGGTGGAGGTTACAGTGGAATATAAAGACAATATTAATGCCCAGTGGAAGAGAAGAGGAGGTCACAGTAGCGTAACAAGACGATTTTAATGCCTCTTGGAAGAGTGGTGGTGGTTCGCAGTATAATAAAATGACAATATCAATGCCGCTTGGAAGAGTGATGGAGGTCGCAGTGGAATAAAAAGACAATATCAATGCCCAGTGGATGAGACGTGAAGGTCACAGTAGCTTAACAAGACGGTTTTAATTCCCCTTGGAAGAGGGGTGGAGGTTACAGCGGAATAAAAAGACAATATCAATGCCCCGTGGAAGAGACGTGGAGGTCACAGTGGCTTAACAAGACAGTTTTATTGCACCTTGGAAGAGTGGTTGTGATCGCAGTGGAATAAAAAGACAATATCATTGCCGTGTGGAAGAGACATTCAGGTCACAGTAGATTATCAAGACGGTTTTAATGCACCTTGGCAGAGCTGTGGAGTTCAGAGTGGTTTAACAAGATGATTTTAATGTCCCTTGGAAGAGATGTGAAGGTCATAGTAGCTTTACAAGACGATTTTAATGCCCCTTGGAAGAGTGGTGGAGGTTACAGTGGAATAAAAACACTATATCAATGCCCAGTGGAAGAGGCGTGGAGGTCACATTAGGTTAACCAGATAATTTTAATGCCCCTTGGCAGAGGGCAGAGCTGTGGTGTTCAGAGTGGCTTAACAAGACGGTTTTAATGCCCCTTGGAAGAGACGTGAAGGTAACTGTAGCTTAACAAGACGGTTTTAATGCCCCTTGGAAGAGTGGTGGAGGATACAATGGAATAAAAAGACAATATCAATGACCCGTGGAATAGACGTGGAGGTCACAGTAGCTTAGCAAGATGTTTTTTTTGCCCCTTGGAAGAGTAGTGGAGGTCGCAATGGAAAAAAAAAGAAACTATCAATCACCCTTGGAGGAGTGGTGGAGGTCGCAGTGGAATAAAAACACAATATCAGTGCCCCGTGGAAGAGACGTGAAGGTCATGGTAGTGTAACAAGACGGTTTTAAAGCCCTTTGGAAGAGTCGTGGAGTTTACAGTGGAATAAGAAGACAATATCAATGCCCCGTTGAAGAGAGGTTGAGGTCACAGTAGCTTAACAAGACGGTTTTATTGCCCACTTGTAAGAGTGGTGGAAGTCACAGTTAAATAAAAAGACAATATCATTGCCGCGTGGAAGAGAGGTGGAGGTCACAGTAGATTATCAAGACGGTTTTAATGCCCCTTGGCAGAACTGTGGAGTTCGGAGTGGTTTAACAAGACGGTTTTAATGCCCCTTGGAAGAAATGTGAAATTCACAGTAGCTTAACAAGATGGTTTTAATGCCCCTTGGAAGAGTGGTGGAGGTTACAGTGGAATAAAAAGACAATATCAATGCCCCGTGGAAGAGACGTGGAGATCACAGTAGCTTAAAAAGATGATATTAATGCCCCTTGTAAGAGCTGTGGAGTTTAGAGTGGTTTAACAAGATGGTTTAAATGCCCCTTGGAAGACACGTGGATGTCACAGTAGTTAAAAAGATGATTTTAATACTCCTTGGAAGAGTGGTGAAGGTCTCAGTGGATTAAAAAGACAATATCAATGCCCCGTAGAAGAGACGTGGAGGGCACAGTATCTTAACAAGATGGTTTTAATGCCCCTTGGAAGAGCTGTGGAGTACAGAGTGGTTTAACAATATGGTTTTAATGCCCCTTGGAAGAGTGGTGGAGGTCGTAGTGTAATAAAAAGACAATATCAATGTCCCTTGGAAGACTGGTGGAGGTTGCAGTGGAATAAAAAGACAATATCAATATCCCGTGGAAGAGATGTGGAGATCACAGTAGATTAACAAGACAGTTTTATTGCCCCTTGGAAGAGTGGTGGAAGTCGCAGTGGAATAAAAAGACAATATCAATGCCCCGTGGAAGGGACGTGGAGGTCAAAGTAGCTTAATAAGACGGTTTTAAAGCCCCTTGGAAGAGCTCTGGAGTTCAAAGTGGTGTAACAAGATGGTTTTAATGCCCCTTGGAAGAGACGTGGTGGTCACTGTAGCCTAATAAGACGGTTTTAATGCCCCTTGTAAGAGCAGTGGAGTTCAGAGTGGTTAAATAAGACAGTTTAAATGCCCCTTGGAAGAGACGTGGATGTCACAGTAGCTTAAAAAGATGATTTTAATACTGCTTGGAACAGTGGTGAAGGTCTCAGTGGAATAAAAAGACAATATCAATGCCCCGTGGAAGAGACATGGAGGGCACAGTATCTTAACAAGACGGTTTTAATGCCCCTTGGAAGAGCTGTGGAGAACAGAGTGGTTTAACAAGACGGTTTTAATGCCCCTTGGAAGAGTGGTGGAGGTCGTAGTGTAATAAAAAGACAATATCAATGTCCCTTGGAAGACTGGTGGAGGTTGCAGTGGAATAAAAAGACAATATCAATATCCCGTGGAAGAGATGTGGAGATCACAGTAGATTAACAAGACAGTTTTATTGCCCCTTGGAAGAGTGGTGGAAGTCGCAGTGGAATAAAAAGACGATATCAATGCCCCGTGGAAGGGACGTGGAGGTCAAAGTAGCTTAATAAGACAGTTTTAATGCCCCTAGGAAGAGCTTTGGAGTTCAGAGTAGTGTAACAAGACGGTTTTAATGCCCCTTGGAAGAGACGTGGAGGTCACAGTAGCCTAACAAGACGGCTTTAATGCCCCTTGTAAGAGCAGTGGAGTTTAGAGTGGTTTAACAAGACGGTTTAAATGTCCCTTGGAAGGGACGTGGAGGGCACAGTATCTTAACAAGACGGTTTTAATGCCCCTTGGAAGAAAGGTGAAAGTCACAGTAGCTTAACAAGATGGTTTTAATGCCCCTTGGAAGAGTGGTGAAGGTTACAGTGGAATAAAAAGACAATATCAATGTCCCCGTGGAAGAGACGTGGAGAACACAGTAGCTTAAAAAGATGATTTTAATACTCCTTGGAAGAGTGGTGAAGGTCTCAGTGGAATAAAAAGACAATATCAATGCCCTGTGGAAGAGACGTGGAGGGCACAGTATCTTAACAAGACGGTTTTAATGCCCCTTGTAAGAGCTGTGGAGTTCAGAGTGGTTTAAAAAGATGGTTTAAATGCCCCTTGGAAGAGACGTGGATGTCACAGTAGTTAAAAAGATGATTTTAATACTCCTTGGAAGAGTGGTGAAGGTCTCAGTGGATTAAAAAGACAATATCAATGCCCCGTAGAAGAGACGTGGAGGGCACAGTATCTTAACAAGATGGTTTTAATGCCCCTTGGAAGAGCTGTGGAGTACAGAGTGGTTTAACTAGATGGTTTTAATGCCCCTTGGAAGTGTGGTGGAGGTCGTAGTGGAATAAAAAGACAATATCAATGCCCCTTGGAAGACTGGTGGAGGTTGCAGTGGAATAAAAAGACAATATCAATATCCCGTGGAAGAGATGTGGAGATCACAGTAGATTAACAAGACAGTTTTAATGCCCCTTGGAAGAGTGGTGGAAGTCGCAGTGGAAGAAAAAGACAATATCAATGCCCCGTGGAAGGGACGTGGAGGTCAAAGTAGCTTAATAAGACGGTTTTAAAGCCCCTTGGAAGAGCTCTGGAGTTCAAAGTGGTGTAACAAGATGGTTTTAATGCCCCTTGGAAGAGATGTGGAGGTCACTGTAGCCTAATAAGACGGTTTTAATGCCCCTTGTAAGAGCAGTGGAGTTCAGAGTGGTTAAACAAGACAGTTTAGATGCCCCTTGGAAGAGACGTGGATGTCACAGTAGCTTAAAAAGATGATTTTAATACTCCTTGGAACAGTGGTGAAGGTCTCAGTGGAATAAAAAGACAATATCAATGCCCCGTGGAAGAGACATGGAGGGCACAGTATCTTAACAAGACGGTTTTAATGCCCCTTGGAAGAGCTGTGGAGAACAGAGTCGTTTAACAAGACGGTTTTAATGCCCCTTGGAAGAGTGGTGGAGGTCGTAGTGGAATAAAAAGACAATATCAATGCCTCTTGGAAGACTGGTGGAGGTTGCAGTGGAAAAAAAAGACAATATCAATGCCCCGTGGAAGAGACGTGGAGGTCACAGTAGCTTAGCAATATGGTTTCATTGCCCCTTGGAAGAGTGGTGAAGGTCGCAGTGTAATAAAAACACTACATCAATGCCCAGTGGAAGAGACGTGGAGGTCACATTAGGTTAACCAGATAATTTTAATGCCCCTTGGCAGAGAGCAGAGCTGTGGAGTTCAGAGTGGCTTAGCAAGACGGTTTAATGCCCCTTGGAAGAGACGTGAAGGTAACTGTAGCTTAACAAGACGGTTTTAATGCCCCTTGGAAGAGTGGTGGAGGATACAATGGAATAAAAAGACAATATCAATGCGCCGTGGAATAGACGTGGAGGTCACAGTAGCTTAGCAAGATGTTTTTTTTGCCCCTTGGAAGAGTAGTGGAGGTCGCAATGGAAAAAAAAGAAAACATCAATCGCCCTTGGAGGAGTGGTGGAGGGCGCAGTGGAATAAAAACACAATATCAATGCCCCGTTGAAGAGACGTGAAGGTCATAGTAGCGTAACAAGACGGTTTTAAAGTCCTTTGGAAGAGTGGTGGAGTTCGCAGTGGAATAAAAAGACAATATCAATGCCCCGTGCAAGAGACGTGGAGGTCACAGTAGCTTAACAAGATAGTTTTAATGGCCCTTAGAAAAGTGGTGGACGTTGCAGTGGAATAAAAAGACAATATCAATGCCACTTGGAAGAGTGGTGGAGGTCGTATTGGACTAAAAAGACAATGTCAATTCCCCGTGAAAGAGACATGGCGGTCACAGAAGCTTAACAAAATGGTTTTCATGCCCCTTGGAAGAGTGGTGGAGGTAGCAGTGGAATAAAAAGACAAAATCAATGCCCTGTGGAAGAGACGTTTAGGTCAGAGTAGCTTAACAAGACGGTTTTAATGCCCATTGGAAGAGTAGTGGGGGTCGCTGTGGAAAAAAAAGACAATATTAATGCCCCGTGGAAGAGAAGTGGAGTTCACAGTATCTTAACAAGATGGTTTTAATGCCCCTTGGAAGAGCTGTGGAGTACAGAGTGGTTTAACAAGATGGTTGTAATGCCCCTTGGAAGAGACGTGGAGGTAGCAGTAGCTTAACAAGACAGTTTTAATGCCTCTTGGAAGAGTGTTGGAGGCTACAGTGAAAAAAAAAAGACAATATCAATGCCCTGTGGAAGAGACATGGAGGCCACAGTAGCTTAACAAGACACTTTTTAATGCCCCTTGGCAGAGCTGTGTCATTCAGAGTGGTTTAACAAGAAGGATTTAATGCCCCTTGGAAGAGACGTGAAGATCACAGTAGCTTAAAAAGACAGTTTTAATGCCCCTTGGAAGAGTGGTGGAGGTTACAGTGGAATAAAAAGACAATATGAATGCCCCGTGGAAGAGACATAGAGGTCACAGTAGCTTAACAAGACGATTTTCATGACCCCTTGGAAGAGTAGTGGAGGTCGCAATGGAAAAAAAAGAAAACATCATTCGCCCTTGGAGGAGTGGTGGAGGGCGCAGTGGAATAAAAACACAATATCAATGCCCCGTGGAAGAGACGTGAAGGTCATAGTAGCGTAACAAGACGGTTTTAAAGCCCTTTGGAAGAGTGGTGGAGTTCGCAGTGGAATAAAAAGACAATATCAATGCCCCGTGCAAGAGACGTGGAGGTCACAGTAGTTTAACAAGATAGTTTTAATGGCCCTTAGAAAAGTTGTGGAGGTTGCAGTGGAATAAAAAGACAATATCAATGCCACTTGGAAGAGTGGTGGAGGTCGTATTGGACTAAAAAGACAATATCAATTCCCCGTGAAAGAGACATGGAGGTCACAGAAGCTTAACAAAATGGTTTTCATGCCCCTTGGAAGAGTGGTGGAGGTAGCAGTGGAATAAAAAGACAAAATCAATGCCCTGTGGAAGAGACGTTTAGGTCAGAGTAGCTTAACAAGACGGTTTTAATGCCCCTTGGAAGAGTGGTGGAGGTTACAGTGGAATAAAAAGACAATATGAATGCCCCGTGGAAGAGACATAGAGGTCACAGTAGCTTAACAAGACGATTTTCATGCCCCTTCGAAGAGTGGTGGTGGTCGAAGTGGAATAAAAAGTCAATATCAATTCCCCTTGGAAGAGTGGTGTAGGTCGCAGTGGGATAAAAAGACAATATCAATGCCCCGTGGAAGAGACGTAGAGGTCACAGTAGTTAAGAAGATGGTTTTAATGCCCATTGGAAAAGTGGTGGAGGTAGCAGTGGAATAAAAAGACAAAATCAATGCCCCTTGGATGAGACGTGGAGGCCACAGTAGCTTAACAAGATGGTTCTAATGACCCTTGGAAGAGAGGTGGAGGTCGCAGTGGAATAAAAAGAAAATATCAATGCCCCGTGGAAGAGACGTGGAGGTCACAGTAGCTTAACAAAACGGTTTTAATGCCCCTTCGAAGAGTGGTGGTGGTCGCAGTGGAATAAAAAGACAATATCAATGCCCCTTGGAAGAGTGGTGGAGGTCGCAGTGGAATTAAAAGACATTATCAATGCCAAGTGGAAGAGACGTGGAGGTCACAGTAGCTTTACAAGACGGTTTTAATGCCCCTTGGAAGAGTGGTGGAGGTTACAGTGGAATAAAAAGACAATATCAATGCCCCGTGGAAGAGACGTGGAGATCACAGTAGCTTAACAAGACGGTTTCAATGTCCCTTGGAAGAGTGGTGGAGATCGCAGTGGAATATAAAGATAATATCAATGCCCCTTGGAAGAGTGGTGGAGATCACAGTGGAAAAAAGACAATATCAATGCCCCGTGGAAGAGACGTGGATGTCACAGTAGCTTAACAAGACCGTTTTAATGCCCCTTTGAAGAGTGGTGGTGGTCGCAGTGGAATAAAAAGACAATATCAATGCCCCTTGGAAGGGTGGTGGAGGTCGCAGTGGAATAAAATGTCAATATCAATGGCACATGGAAGAGACGTAGAGGTCACAGTAGCTTAAGAAGATGGTTTTAATGCCCATTGGAAAAGTGATGGAGGTAGCAGTGGAATAAAAAGACAAAATCAATGCCCCTTGGATGAGACGTGGAGGCCACAGTAGCTTAACAAGGCGGTTTTAATGCCCCTTGGAAGAGTGGTGGAGGTCGCAGTGGAATAAAAAGACAATATCAATGCCCCGTGGAAGAGACGTGGAGGTCACAGTAGCTTAACAAGACGGTTTTAATGCCCCTTCGAAGAGTGGTGGTGGTCGCAGTGGAATAAAAAGAAAATATCAATGCCACTTGGAAGAGTGGTGGATGTAGCAGTGGAATAAAAAGACAATATCAATGCCCCGTGGAAGAGACATGGAGGTCACAGTAGCTTTACAAAATGGTTTTAATGCCCCTTGGAAGAGTGGTGGAGGTTACAGTGGAATAAAAAGACAATATCAATGCCCCGTGGAAGAGACGTGGAGATCACAGTAGCTTAACAAGACGGTTTCAATGTCCCTTGGAAGAGTGGTGGAGATTGAAATGGAATATAAAGATAATATCAATGCCCCTTGGAAGAGTGGTGGAGATCACAGTGGAAAAAAGACAATATCAATGCCCCGTGGAAGAGACGTGGTGGTCACAGCACCTTAACAATACGGTTTTAATGCCCCTTTGAAGAGTGATGGAGGTCGAAGAGGAATAAAAAGACATTATCATTGCCCCGTGGAAGAGACATCGAGGTCAAAGTAGCTTAATAACATGGTTTTACAGCCCGTTGGAAGAGCTGTGGAATTCAGAGTGGTTTAACAAGACGGTGTTAATGCCCCTTGGAGGAGACATGGATGTCACAGTAGGTTAACAAGACGGTTTTAATGCCCCTTGGAAGAGTGGTGGAGGTCGCAGTGGAAAAAAAAGACAATATCAATGCTCAGTTGAAGAGACGTGGAGGTCACAGTAGCTTAACAAAACAGTTTTAATGCCCTTTGAAAGAGTGGTGGAGGTCGCAGTGGAATAAAAAGACAATATCAATGCCCCGTGGAAAAGACTTGGAGGTCACAATAGCTTAACAAGACGGTTTTAATGCCCCTTGGGAGAGTGGTGGAGGTTGCAGTGGAATAAAAAGACAATATTAATGCCCCGTGGAAAAGACGTGGAGGTCACAGTAGCTTAACAAGACGGTTGTAATGCCCCTTGGAAATGTGGTGGAGTACAGAGTGGTTTAACAAGAAAGTTTTAATGCCCCTTCGCAGAGAAGTGGAGGTCACAGTAGCTTAACATGATGGTTTTAATGCCCCTTGGAAGAGTTGTGGAGGTCACAGTGGAATAAAAAGACAATATCCATGCCCCGTGGAAGAGACGTGGAGGTCACAGTAACTTAACAAGACAAATTTAATGCCGCTTGGAAGAGTGGTGGAGGACGCAGTGGAATGAAAAGACAATATCAATTTCCCGTGGAAGAGACATGAAGGTAACAGTAGCATAATAAGACGGTTTTAATGCCCCTTGGAAGAGCTGTTGTGTTCAGAGAGGTTTAAAAAGATGGTTTTAATGTCCCTTGGAAGAGACATGGAGGTCACAGTAGCTTAACAAGACGGTTTTTCTGCCCCTTGGAAAAGTGGTGGAGGTTACATTGGAATAAAAAGACATTATCAGTGCCCCATGGAAGAGACATGGAGGTCACAGGAGCTTAAAAAGACGGATTTATTTCCACCTTGTAAGAGTGGTGGACGTAGCAGTGGAATAAAAATACAATATCATTGCCGCGTGGAAGAGACGTGGAGGTCACAGTAGATTATCAAGACGGATTTAATGCCCCTTGGCAGAACTGTGGAGTTCAGAGTGGTTTAACAAGACGGTTTTAATGCCCCTTGGAAAAGAGGTGAAGGTCACAGTAGCTTAACAAGATGGTTTTAATGCCCCTTGGAAGAGTGGTGGAGGTCTTAGTGGAATAAAAAGACATTATCAATGCCCCTTGGAAGATTGGTGGAGGTCACAGTGAAATAAAAAGACAATATCAATACCCCGTGGAAGAGACGTGGAGATCACAGTAGCTTAACAAGAAGGTTTAATGCCCCTTGGAAGAGTGGTGGAGGTTACAGTGGAATATAAAGACAATATCAATTCCCCGTAAAAGAGACGTGGAGGTCAAAGTAGCTTAATAAGAAGGTTTTAATGCCCCTTGGAAGAGCTGTGGAGTTCAGAGTGGTTTAACAAGACGGTTTTAATTCCCCTTGGAAGAGACGTGGAGGTCACAGTAGCTTAACAAGAAGGTTTAATGCCCCTTGGAAGAGTGGTGGAGGTTACAGTGGAATATAAAGACAATATTAATGCCCAGTGGAAGAGAAGAGGAGGTCACAGTAGCGTAACAAGACGATTTTAATGCCTCTTGGAAGAGTGATGGTGGTTCGCAGTATAATAAAATGACAATATCAATGCCCCTTGGAAGAGTGATGGAGGTCGCAGTGGAATAAAAAGACAATATCAATGCCCAGTGGATGAGACGTGAAGGTCACCGTAGCTTAACAAGACGGTTTTAATTCCCCTTGGAAGAGTGGTGGAGGTTACAGCGGAATAAAAAGACAATATCAATGCCCCGTGGAAGAGACGTGGAGGTCACAGTGGCTTAACAAGACAGTTTTATTGCACCTTGGAAGAGTGGTTGTGATCGCAGTGGAATAAAAAGACAATATCATTGCCGTGTGGAAGAGACATTCAGGTCACAGTAGATTATCAAGACGGTTTTAATGCACCTTGGCAGAGCTGTGGAGTTCAGAGTGGTTTAACAAGACGATTTTAATGTCCCTTGGAAGAGATGTGAAGGTCATATTAGCTTTACAAGACGATTTTAATGCCCCTTGGAAGAGTGGTGGAGGTTACAGTGGAATAAAAACACTATATCAATGCCCAGTGGAAGAGGCGTGGTGGTCACATTAGGTTAACCAGATAATTTTAATGCCCCTTGGCAGAGGGCAGAGCTGTGGTGTTCAGAGTGGCTTAACAAGACGGTTTTAATGCCCCTTGGAAGAGATGTGAAGGTAACTGTAGCTTAACAAGACGGTTTTAATGCCCCTTGGAAGAGTGGTGGAGGATACAATGGAATAAAAAGACAATATCAATGCCCTGTGGAATAGACGTGGAGGTCACAGTAGCTTAGCAAGATGTTTTTTTTGCCCCTTGGAAGAGTAGTGGAGGTCGCAATGGAAAAAAAAGAAACTAGCAATCACCCTTGGAGGAGTAGTGGAGGTCGCAGTGGAATAAAAACACAGTATCAATGCCCCGTGAAAGAGACGTGAAGGTCATGGTAGCGTAACAAGACGGTTTTAAAGCCCTTTGGAAGAGTCGTGGAGTTTACAGTGGAATAAGAAGACAATATCAATGCCCCGTGGAAGAGACGTGGAGGTCACAGTAGCTTAACAAGACGGTTTTATTGCCCACTTGTAAGAGTGGTGGAAGTCACAGTTAAATAAAAAGACAATATCATTGCCGCGTGGAAGAGAGGTGGAGGTCACAGTAGATTATCAAGACGGTTTTAATGCCCCTTGGCAGAACTGTGGAGTTCGGAGTGGTTTAACAAGACGGTTTTAATGCCCCTTGGAAGAAATGTGAAAGTCACAGTAGCTTAACAAGATGGTTTTAATGCCCCTTGGAAGAGTGGTGGAGGTTACAGTGGAATAAAAAGACAATATCAATGCCCCGTGGAAGAGACGTGGAGATCACAGTAGCTTAAAAAGATGATATTAATGCCCCTTGTAAGAGCTGTGGAGTTCAGAGTGGTTTAACAAGACGGTTTAAATGCCCCGTGGAAGAGACGTGGAGGGCACAGTATCTTAACAAGATGGTTTTAATGCCCCTTGGAAGAGCTGTGGAGTACAGAGTGGTTTAACAAGATGGTTTTAATGCCCGTTGGAAGAGTGGTGAAGGTCGTAGTGGAATAAAAAGACAATATCAATGTCCCTTGGAAGACTGGTGGAGGTTGCAGTGGAATAAAAAGACAATATCAATATCCCGTGGAAGAGATGTGGAGATCACAGTAGATTAACAAGACAGTTTTAATGCCCCTTGGAAGAGTGGTGGAAGTCGCAGTGGAATAAAAAGACAATATCAATGCCCCGTGGAAGAGACGTGGAGGTCACAGTAGCTTAACCAAACAGTTTTAATGCCCTTTGGAAGAGTGGTGGTGGTCGCAGTGGAATAAAAAGACAATATCAGTGGCCCGGAAAAGAGACGTGGAGGTCACAGTAGCTTAACAAGATGGTTTTAATGCCCCTTGCAAGAGCTGTGGAGTTCAGAGAGGTCTAAAAAGATGGTTTTAATGTCCCTTAGAAGAGATGTGGAGGTCACAGAAGCTTAACAAGACGGTTTTTGTGCCCCTTGGAAAAGTGGTGGAGGTTACATTGGAGTAAAAAGACATTATCAGTGCCCCGTGGTAGAGACGTGGAGGTCACAGTAGCTTAACAAGACAGTTTTAATGTCTCTTGGAAGAGTGGTGAAGGTCGCAGTGCAATAAAAGACAATATAAATGCCCCGAGGAAGAGACGTAGAGGTCACAGTAGCTTAACAAGACAATTTTAATGCCACTTGGAAGAGTGGTGGAGGTCGCAGTGGAATAGAAAAACAATATCAATGCCCCTTGGAAATGTGGTGGAGTTCGCAGTGGAATAAAAAGACAATATCAATGCCCCGTGGAAGAGACGTGGAGGTCAGAGAAGCTTAACAAGATGGTGTTAATGACCCTTGGAAGAGTGGTGGAGGTCGCAGTGTAATAAAAAGACAATATCAATGGCCCGTAAAAGAGACGTGGAGGTCACAGTAGCTTAACAAGATGGTTTTAATGCCCCTTGGAAGAGCTGTGGAGTTCAGAGAGGTCTAAAAAGATGGTTTTAATGTCCCTTGGAAGAGATGTGGAGGTCACAGTAGCTTAAAAAGACGGTTTTTGTGTCCCTTGGAAAAGAGGTGGAGGTTACATTGGAATACAAAGACATTATCAGTGCCCCGTGGGAGAGACGTGGAGGTCACAGTAGCTTAACAAGACTGTTTTAATGCCTTTTGGAAGAGTGGTGAAGGTCGCAGTGCAATAAAAGACAATATCAATGCCCCGTGGAAAAAACGTAGAGGTCACAGTAGCTTAACAAGATGGTTTTAATGCCCCTTGGAATAGTGGTGGAGGTCGCAGTGGAATAAAAAGACAATATCAATGCCCCGTGGAAGAGACTTGGAGATCACAGTAGCTTAACAAGATGGTTTTAATGCCCCTTGGAATAGTGGTGGAGGTCGCAGTGGAATAAAAAAACAATATCAATGCCCCTTGGAAATGTGGTGGAGTTCGCAGTGAAATAAAAAGACAATATCAATGCCCTGTGGAAGAATGGTGGAGATCACAGTGGAAAAAAAACAATATCAATGCCCCGTGGAAGAGATTTGGTGGTCACAGCAGCTTAACAATACGGTTTTAATGCCCCTTTGAAGAGGGATGGAGGTCGCAGTGGAATAAAAAGACAATTTCATTGCCCCGTGGAAGAGATGTTGAGGTCACAGTGCCTTTACAAGAAGGCTTTAATGTCCATTGGAAGAGTGGTGGAGGATATAGTGGAATAAAAAGAAAATATCAATGCCCCGTGGAAGAGACGTGGAGGTCACAGGAGCTTAACAATACAGTTTTAATGTCCCTTTGAAGAGCGATGGAGGTCGCAGTGGAATAAAAAGACAATTTCATTGCCCGGTGGAAGAGATGTTGAGGTCACAGTACCTTTACAAGACGGTTTTAATGTCCATTGGAAGAGTGATGGAGGATATAGTGGAATAAAAAGAAAATATCAATGCCCAGTGGAAGAGACGTGGAGGTCACAGGAGCTTAACAATACAGTTTTAATGCCCCTTGGAAGAGTGGTGGAGGTTGCAGTGGAATAAAAAGAAAATATCAATGCCCGTGGAAGAGACGTGGAGGTCAGAGTAGCTTAACAAGACGGTTTTAATGCCCCTTGGAACAGTGGTGGAGGTCGCAGTGGAATAAAAAGA
The DNA here is from genome assembly GCF_046119375.1 of Phyllobates terribilis. Taxonomy (NCBI): domain Eukaryota; kingdom Metazoa; phylum Chordata; class Amphibia; order Anura; family Dendrobatidae; genus Phyllobates; species Phyllobates terribilis. The sequence continues at coordinate 175,318 of NW_027363651.1, read as the reverse complement.
AAATATAAATGCCCAATGGAAGAGACGTGGAGGACACAGTAGCTTAACAATGCGGTTTTAATGCCCATTGGAAGAGTGGTGGAGGTCGCTGTGGAATAAAAAGACAATATCAATGCCCAGTGGAAGAGACGTGGAGGTCACAGTAGCTTAACAAGATGGTTTTAATGCCCCTTGGAAGAGTGGTGGAGGTTACAGTGGAATATAAAGACAATATCAATGCCCAGTGTAAGAGACGTGGAGGTCACATTAGCGTGACAAGACGGTTTTAATGCCCCTTGGAAAAGAGGTGGAGGTACGCAGTGGAATAAAAAGACAATATCAATGCCCCGTGGAATAGACGTGGAGGTCACATTAGGTTAACCAGATGGTTTTTATGCCCCTTGGCAGAGCTGTGGAGTTCAGAGTGGTTTAACAAGACAGATTTAATGCCCCTTGGAAGAGACGTGAAGGTCATTGTAGCTTAACAAGATGGTTTTAATGCCCCTTGGAAGAGTGGTGGAGGTTACAGTGGAATATAAAGACAATATCAATGCCCAGTGTAAGAGACGTGGAGGTCACATTAGCGTGACAAGACGGTTTTAATGCCCCTTGGAAAAGAGGTGGAGGTACGCAGTGGAATAAAAAGACAATATCAATGCCCCGTGGAATAGACGTGGAGGTCACATTAGGTTAACCAGATGGTTTTTATGCCCCTTGGCAGAGCTGTGGAGTTCAGAGTGGTTTAACAAGACAGATTTAATGCCCCTTGGAAGAGACGTGAAGGTCATTGTAGCTTAACAAGACGGTTTTAATGCCCCTTGGAAAAGTGGTGGAGGTTACAGTGGAATATAAAGACAATATCAATGCCTTGTGGAAGAGACGTGGAGGTCACAGTAGCTTAACAAGACGGTTTTATTGCCCCTTGTTAGAGTGGTGGAGGTTGAAGTGGAAAAAAAAGAAAATATCAATGCCCCTTGGAGGAGTGGTGGAGGTCGCAGTGGAATAAAAAGACAATATCAATGCCCTGTGAAAGAGACGTGGAGGTCACAGTAGCTTAACAAGATGACTTTAATGCCCCTTGGAAGAGCTGTGAAGTTCAGAGAGGTCTAAAAAGATGGTTTTAATGTCCCTTGGAAGAGATGTGGAGGTCACAGTAGCTTAACAAGACGGTTTTTGTGCCCCTTGGAAAAGTGGTGGAGGTTACATTGGAAGAAAAAGACATTATCAGTGCCCCGTGGAGAGACGTGGAGGTCACAGTAGCTTAATAAGACTGTTTTAATGCCTCTTGGAAGAGTGGTGAAGGTGGCAGTGCAATAAAAGACAATATCAATGCCCCGTGGAAAAGACGTAGAGGTCACAGTAGCTTAACAAGATGGTTTTAATGCCCCTTGGAATAGTGGTGGAGGTCACAGTGGAATAAAAAGACAATATCAATGCCCCGTGGAAGAGACTTGGAGATAACATTAGCTAAACAAGACAATTTAAATGCCCCTTGGAATAGTGGTGGAGGTCGCAGTGGAATAAAAAAACAATATCAATGCTCCTTGGAAATGTGGTGGAGTTCACAGTGGAATAAAAAGACAATATCAATGCCCCGTGGAAGAGACATGGAGGTCAGAGAAGCTTAACAAGACGGTTTTAATGCCCACTGGAAGAGTGGTGGAGGTCGTAGTGGAATAAAAAGACAATATCAATGCCCCGTGGAAGGGACTTGGAGATCACAGTAGATTAACAAGACGGTTTCAATGCCCCTTGGAAGAGTCATGGAGGTCGCATTGAAATAAAAAGACAATATCAAAGCCACTTGGAAGAATGGTGGAGGTCGCAATGGAATAAAATGACAATATCAATGCCCCCGTGGAAGAGACGTGGAGGTCAAAGGAGCTTAACAATACAGTTTTAATGCCCCTTTGAAGAGAGATGGAGGTCGCAGTGGAATAAAAAGACAATTTCATTGCCCCGTGGAAGAGACGTTGAGGTCACAGTATCTTTACAAGACGGTTTTAATGTCCATTGGAAGAGTGGTGGAGGATATAGTGGAATAAAAAGAAAATATCAATGCACAGTGGAAGAGACGTGGAGGTCACAGGAGCTTAACAATACAGTTTTAATGCCCCTTGGAAGAGTGGTGGAGGTTGCAGTGGAATAAAAAGAAAATATCAATGCCCGTGGAAGAGACGTGGAGGTCAGAGTAGCTTAACAAGATGGTTTTAATGCCCCTTGGAACAGTGGTGGAGGTCGCAGTGGAATAAAAAGAAAATATAAATGCCCAGTGGAAGAGACGTGGAGGACACAGTAGCTTAACAATGCGGTTTTAATGCCCATTGGAAGAGTGGTGGAGGTCGCTGTGGAATAAAAAGACAATATCAATGCCCGGTGCAAGAGACGTGGAGGTCACAGTAGCTTAACAAGATGGTTTTAATGCCCCTTGGAAGAGTGGTGGAGGTCACTGTGGAATAAAAAGACAATATTAATGCCCCGTGGAAGAGATGTGGAGGACACAGTAGCTTAAAATGCGTTTTTAATGCCCCTTGAAAGATCTGTGGAGTTCAGAGTGCTTTAACAAGATGGTTTTAAAGCCCTTTGGAAGAGACATGGAGGTCACAGTAGCTTAAAAAGACGGTTTTAATGCCCCTTGGAAGTGTGGTGGAGGTCGCTGTGGAATAAAACGACAATATCAATGCCCCGTGGAAGAGTGGTGGAGGTCACAGTGGAATAAAATGACAATATCATTGCCCCGTGGAAGAGACGTGGAGGTCAAAGTAGCTTAGCAAGATGGTTTTAATGCCCCTTGGAAGTGTGGTGGAGGTCGCAGTGGAATAAATCGACAATATCAATGCCCCGTGGAAGAGCGGTGGAGGTCGTAGTGGCATAAAATGACAATATCAATGCCCCGTGGAAGAGACGTGGAGGTCACAGTAGCTTAACAAGACAGTTTTATTGCCCCTTAGAAGAGTGGTGGAGGTTGCAGTGGAATAAAAAGACATTATCATTGCCCGTGGAAGAGACCTTGAGGTCATAGTAACTTAACAAGACGGTTTTAATGCCCCTAGGAAGAGTGGTGGAGGTCGCAGTGGAATAAAGAGACAATATCAATGCCCCGTGGAAGAGACGTGGAAGTCACAGTAGCTTAACAAGATGGTTTTAATGCCCCTTGGAAGAGTGGTGGAGGTCGCAGTGGAATAAAAAGACAAAATAAATGCCCCGTGGAAGAAACGTGGAGGTCACAGTAGCTTAACAAGACTGTTTAAATGCCCCTTGAAAGAGTGGTGGAGGTTGCAGTGGAATAAAAAAAAATATATATCAATGCCCGTGGAAGAGACATGGAGGTCACAGTAACTTAGCAATAATGTTTTAATGCCCATTGGAAGAGCTGTGGAGTTCAGAGTGGTTTAACAGTTCTTTTTTAATGCCCCTTGGAATAGACGTGGAGGTCACAGTAACTTAACAAGATGGTTTTAATGCCCCTTGGAAGAGTGGTGGAGGTTACAGTGGAATAAAAAGACAATATGAATGTCCCCGTGGAAGAGACGTGGCGGTCAGAGTAGCTTAACAAGACGGTTTTAATGCCCCTTGGAACAGTGGTGGAGGTCGCAGTGGAATAAAAAGACATTATCAATGCCCAGTGGAAGAGACGTGGAGGACACAGTAGCTTAACAATGTGGTTTTAATGCCCATTGGAAGTGTGATGGAGGTCGCAGTGGAATAAAAAGACAATATCAATGCCGCGTAGAAGAGAAGTGTAGGTCACAGTAGCTTAACAAGACGGTTTAAATGCCCCTTGAAAGAGTAGTGGAGGTTGCAGTGGAATAAAAAAAATATATGAATGCCCGTGGAAGAGACATGGATGTCACAGTAACTTAACAAGACTATTTTAATGCCCATTGGAAGAGCTGTGGAGTTCAGAGTGGTTTAACAATTCAGTTTTAATGTCCCTTGGAAGAGTGGTGGAGGTTACAGTGGAATAAAAAGACAATATCAATGTCTCCGTGGAAGAGACATGGAGGTCAGAGCAGCTTAACAAGATGGTTTTAATGCCCCTTGGAAGAGTGGTGGAGATTGCAGTGGAATAAAAAGACAATATCAATGCCCCTTGGAAGAGTGGTGGAGGTCGTAGTGGAATAAAAAGACAATATCAATGTCCCCATGGAAGAGACCTGGAGGTCAGAGTAGCTTAACAAGACGGTTTTAATGCCTCTTGGAACAGTGGTGGAGGTCGCAGTGGAATAAAAAGAAAACATAAATGCCCAGTGGAAGAGACGTGGAGGACACAGTAGCTTAACAATGCGGTTTTAATGCCCATTGGAAGAGTGGTGGAGGTTGCTGTGGAATAAAAAGACAATATCAGTGCCCTGTGGAAGAGATGTGGAGGTCACAGTAGCTTAACAAGATGGATTTAATGCCCCTTGGAAGAGTGGTGGAGGTCGCTGTGGAATAAAAAGACAATATTAATGCCCCGTGGAAGAGATGTGGAGGACACAGTAGCTTAAAATGCGGTTCTAATGCCCCGTGGAAGATCTGTGGAGTTCAGAGTGCTTTAACAAGTTGGTTTTAATGCCCTTTGGAAGAGACGTGGAGATCAGAGTAGCTTAAAAAGACGGTTTTAATGCCCCTTGGAAAAGTGGTGGAGGTTACAGTGGAATAAAAAGACAATATCAATGCCCCTTGGAAGAGTGGTGGAGGTCGCAGTGGAATAAAATGACAAAATCAATGCACCGTGGAAGAGACGTGGTGGTCACAGCAGCTTAACAAGACGGTTTTATTGCCCCTTGGAAGAGTGGTGGCTGTCGCAGTGGAATAAAAAGACAATATCATTGCCCGTGGAAGAGACCTTGAGGTCATAGTAGCTTAACAAGACGGTTTTAATGCCCCTTGCAAGAGTGGTGGAGGTCGCAGTGGAATAAAAAGACAATATCAATGCTCCGGGGAAGAGACATGGAGATCACAGTAGCTTAACAAGACGGTTTTAATGCCCCTTGGAAGAGCTGTGGAGTTCAGAGTGGTTCAACAAGACGGTTTTAATTCCCCTTGAAAGAGACGTGGAGGTCACAGTAGCTTAAAAAGACGGTTTTAATGCGCCTTGGTAGAGTGCTGGAGGTTACAGTGGAATAAAAAGACAATATCAATGCCCCATGGAAGAGACTTGGAGATCACAGTAGCTTTACAAGACGGTTTTAATGCCCCTTGGAAGAGCGGTGGAGGTCGCAGTGGAATACAAAGACAATATAAATTCCCCTTGGAAGAGTGGTGGAGGTCGCAGTGGAATTAAAAGACAAAATCAATGCCCCTTGGAAGAGTGGTGGAGGTCGCAGTTTATTAAAAAGACAATATCAATGCCCAGTGGAAGAGACGTGGAGGTCACAGTCGTTTAACAAACAGATTTAATGCCCTGTGGAAGAGTGGTGGTGGTCGCAGTGGAATAAAAAATAATATCAATGCCCCTTGGAAGAGTGGTGGAGGTCGCAGTGGAATAAAGAGACAATATCAATGCCCTGTGGAAGAGACGTGGATGTCACAGTAGCTTAAGAAGATGGTTTTAATGCCTCTTGGAAGAGTGGTGGAGGTCGCAGTGGAATAAAAAGACAAAATAAATGCCCCGTGGAAGAAACGTGGAGGTCACTGAAGCTTAACAAGATGGTTTTAATGCCCCTTGGAAGAGTGGTGGAGGGCGCAGTTTGCAATTGAGATTACTCTTTTCTTCAGAGCACCCGAATAGACCAGTGAGCGATCCCTCTCTTTTTTCTATTAATCATTTTTGGGATCCCGCTCCTGGAGCATTGCAGCAGGTACGTGTTCACACTATTAGAAGTTTGACAGCCTTTTTTCTGACCATGTGTCCCTCCCATTCAGTCACAGGTGGTTTTAACTAGCTCTACCAGCCCATACATTGTAGGTTAAAAGCCCAAGCAGAGACATATTGTCCATACAGGCTTACAGCCCAAGAGTGGCATATCCAGTGGTAGCGTAGCGTAGTTTCCCATCATACGAAGGTGACCTTGTCGTGGTTGATGGACACACATAAATTGGCCAAATTATGCGCAAAAAACCTTCATTTTTCAAAGTGACATTAGTCTAGATACAATATTTCTTATATATTCATGTATGGAGTGCCGAAGTTCTTTTTGCAATTGAGATTACTCTTTTCTTCGGAGCACCCGAATAGACCAGTGAGCGACCCCTCTCTTTTTTCTATTAATCATTTTTGGGATCCCGCTCCTGGAGCATTGCAGCAGGTACGTGTTCACACTATTAGAAGTTTGACAGCCTTTTTTCTGACCATGTGTCCCTCCCATTCAGTCACAGGTGGTTTTAACTAGCTCTACCAGCCCATACATTGTAGGTTAAAAGCCCAAGCAGAGACATATTGTCCATACAGGCTTACAGCCCAAGAGTGGCATATCCAGTGGTAGCGTAGCGTAGTTTCCCATCATACGAAGGTGACCTTGTCGTGGTTGATGGGCACACATAAATTGGCCAAATTATGCGCAAAAAACCTTCATTTTTCAAAGTGACATTAGTCTAGATACAATATTTCTTATATATTCATGTATGGAGTGCCGAAGTTCTTTTTGCAATTGAGATTACTCTTTTCTTCAGAGCACCCGAATAGACCAGTGAGCGACCCCTCTCTTTTTTCTATTAATCATTCTTGGGATCCCGCTCCTGGAGCATTGCAGCAGGTACGTGTTCACACTATTAGAAGTTTGACAGCCTTTTTTCTGACCATGTGTCCCTCCCATTCAGTCACAGGTGGTTTTAACTAGCTCTACCAGCCCATACATTGTAGATTAAAAGCCCAAGCAGAGACATATTGTCCATACAGGCTTACAGCCCAAGAGTGGCATATCCAGTGGTAGCGTAGCGTAGTTTCCCATCATACGAAGGTGACCTTGTCGTGGTTGATGGGCACACATAAATTGGCCAAATTATGCGCAAAAAACCTTCATTTTTCAAAGTGACATTAGTCTAGATACAATATATCTTATATATTCATGTATGGAGTGCCGAAGTTCTTTTTGCAATTGAATTTTTTCTCAGTAATGCTGAAAATTAATGTTAATACGCAGTTTGAGTGTACAGCGGGGCGGGGGGAGGGGCAGGGGATGGATCTCTGCAGGAATAATGAAGATCTCCATTTTTTTTTCTCTTTCCCGCATTTACAGTAGGGAGGTGCAATCTGTCAGCCTATCAGCAGAGCACACATTGATCGAACTGCTTTTTTTCACACAAGCAAGGGCATGTGTCATTGGCAGTGTATGTCACATGTCCTTGCCCTATAAGACCCAGCCATTTTCCCCGTCGCCACCATTTTCTCACTGCTGCAGCTGCGTGTTAGACGGCACAGCTGTTGCTGTGTGCGCTAAACCTTGTTAATTTCAAGCCAATTTTCGCACAAATCTACAGATAGCTTGGGAGTAGGGAATAGTTTTGATTGCAGTCCTTTTAAGGACTAGGTTACAGCATTTCCTACGACTTTTATCAGGCAGGTCTGTGCTCTTAAATAGATAGGTTGGGAGTAAAGACTAATTGTAATTGCAGTCCTTTTCAGGACTAAGTTACATCAGTTCCTATCAGTTTTTGCCAGTCAGGTGTGTGCCAGTACTGTGCAAGTTTTTTTCACAGCATTTTGCTAAATCTAGCAAAGCAAATCCTTTCTGGCCTATTGCAGAGTGTGTTAGTCAGTGGAGTAGCCTATCTGTGTTGCAAGCTACACCACCTGTGTATAGAATACCAATTTTTTTAATGCACCTAGTGAAGTAAAACCTTTTGGGCATAGCATCATTCTATTAGTCCATCTATACTAACCTCCACCAGGTTGCAAATTCAATATAATTTTTTTCTGCATCTAGCTCTGAAAAAATATTTGGGCTTCTAGCACTGTGTGGGACTTGGTCTATTAGTCCATCTTTACTAACCTCCACCAGGTTGCAAATTAAAAATATTTTTTATCTGCATCTAGCTCTGAAAAAATATTTGGGCTTCTAGCAGTGTGTGGGACTTAGTCTATTAGTCCATCTATACTGACCTCCATCAGGTTGCAAATTCAATATAATTTTTTTCTGCATCTAGCTCTGAAAAAATATTTGGGCTTCTAGCAGTGTGTGGGAGTTGTTCTATTAGTCCATCTATACTGACCTCCATCAGGTTGCAAATTGAATATAATTTTTATCTGCATCTAGCTCTGAAAAAATATTTGGGCTTCTAGCAGTTTGTGGGACTTGGTCTATTAGTCCATCTATACTGACCTCCACCAGCTTGCAAATTAAATATAATTTTTATCTGCATCTAGCTCTGAAAAAATATTTGGGCTTCTAGCAGTGTGTGGGACTTGGTCTATTAGTCCATCTATACTGACCTCCATCAGGGTGCAAATTCAATATAATTTTTTTCTGCATCTAGCTTTGAAAAAATATTTCGGCATCTAGCAGTGTGTGGGACTTAGTCTATTAGTCCATCTATACTGACCTCCATCAGGGTGCAAATTCAATATAATTTTTTTCTGCATCTAGCTCTGAAAAAATATTTCAGATTCTAGCAGTGTGTGGGACTTGTTCTATTAGTGTTAGAACTCTCCTGTTAGGTTTTTTCTAGTTTGCTGGTGACATGACCATTTTTGCCTATTTAATCCGGCTCCACCCTCCTGGCCTTGCTGGACTTCATTGTAATTTCTACTCTTGAGCTAGCTTGGTACTCTGTTACCTTTCTCTGTCAGTTTTGCTAGGTCTTCGGACCTCTATGTTCTATGTTGTTTGTTTGTCCTATTTCTGCTACAATTTCTGCTAGGAGGTGTCCATCTTTCTCCCAGTCCCTAGTTCTTGTAGGGATCCCTTCCCTCACATCTATAGGTCTTGGTTCAGACTAGCCGAGGACTTTAGCGGGTCTGATCGCAGGATCAGGTTCCCCGTTACATCGTAGGGATCCAGCTTAGTTCTATTGTAGGGACAGATCTCCTGTCTTTCCTTAGTGCTTGTAGCAGATCATAACAGTAAGTCCAGCCCAAAAAAATTTCTCTAAGGAAAGGCCCCCAGTTTCCATCATGGTCTCGGTTCAGGATTTGGCTCAACGCCTGCAGGGACTCTCTCTGGAGGTGGCCGAGCTCCAACAACACATGAGTAGCTGCCTTGGAGCACATTTTGTAGAGCCAAAGGTACGTCTGCCTGATCTATTTTTTGGTGAACAACAAGATTTTTTTACTTTAAAAATGCTTGTTTATTGTATTTTCGTTTAAGACCCAGATCCTCTGGTGATGAATCACAGCGCATAGGGTTCATAATGTCACTTTTGCGCAAAGAACCTCAGGGATGGGCCTTTTCTATCCAACTTAGTGATCCGTGCTTTAGATCAGTGGATAGTTTTTTTTCTGCTTTGGGGTTGTTGTATGATGATCCTGATCGTGTCTCATCTGCTGAGTCTGAATTAAGACGTTTGAGACAGGGATCAGGTAATGTGGAAAATTATTGTACTCACTTCCGTCGGTGGTCTGCTCAGGTGGAGTGGAACGATTCAGCTTTGAAAAGCTCATTTCTTGCGGGGCTAGGTGAAAGGGTTAAGGATCTGCTGATTGCTTATCCTTCACCTGGAAACTTGCAGGAGGCAATGCAATTAGCTATACGGGTGGACAGGAGACTGCGTGCTAGGGTTAATAAGAGTAAATCCTCTGCCATGTCAGCTCCGAGTCTTGAGAGGGTCTGTACTGACATTGGTGAGCCGATGGAGATTGGGGCGATGTCACCCCGCTCTCAGGAAAAAGACCGCAGATTTTCTGAAGGTTTGTGCTTTTATTGCGGAAAATCTGATCATTTCATTAAGAACTGTGTGCTTCGTATGAACAAAGAAAAAAAAAAAGGTCAGTTACGCTCGTATAGCCTGTTTAAATACTAAGGGTGTACTTCTTTCTGCTACTATCACTGCTCAAGAAGAATTAATTGAATTTCGGGTATTTGTGGATTGTGGTTCTACTCTGAATGTGATTGATGGGGGATTCCTGGAAAAACTTAAATTAAAACCCAAACCTTTGTCATCCCCTATTGCTGTGGTTTCTGTCGATGGCTCTCCCTTAAAGAGTGTTACTCACAAGGTCTGTGAATTTCCCCTCACTATTAATGGTATTCACCAAGAGAATTTGGATTTGGTAGTATTAAATAATTTGCCTTCTCCAGTAGTGTTGGGGTTACCCTGGTTAAAATTGCACAATCCTGTACTGGATTGGTCTACCAATGAAATTAAGTCCTGGAGCCCTAAGTGTTATGACAAGTGTTGTAACGGGCGCATTGCTGCTGTGGATAAAGGGGAATTACCTGTACCTATTCAGGATTTTTGGAAAGTTTTTTCTGAGAAGGAATTGCAAATTTTGCCTCCCCATAGAGACTATGATTGTACCATTGAATTTGTCCCTGGAGCGACTCTTCCTAAAAGTCGTTTATTTAATCTTACTATTCCTGAGAGAAAGGCTTTGGAGGAATACATACAGACAAGCTTGGCCACCGGTCACATTAGGCCTTCCAAGTCTCCTGTGGCTGTTGGATTTTTTTTTGTTAAAAAAAAAGGACGACGGTTTACTTCCTTGTCTGGACTTTCGTGAGATTAATAAAATTACTGTACGCAATCCCTACCCACTGCCATTGATTCCTGATTTGTTTAACCAGTTAGTGGGGGCCAAGTGGTTCTCTAAAATTGATCTCCGGGGGGCATACAATTTGTTGCGCATGAAGGAGGGTGATGACTGGAAGACTGCTTTTAACACTCCTGTGGGTCATTTTGAGAATCTGGTTATGCCTTTTGGTCTTACCAATGCTCCAGCATTTTTTCAGAATCTTATTAATGACATCCTTAGACCTTTGATCAGCAAAAATGTGGTTGTGTATTTGGATGACATTTTGATTTATTCGCCGGATCTGGAGTCTCATTGGCAGAGCGTACGTGAGGTTTTACAGTTATTAATGGACAATTCGCTTTTTGCTAAGCTAGAGAAATGTGAGTTCGCTGTACAGAGAATTAGTTTTTTGGGCTACATTATCTCCAGTGAAGGTTTTGAGATGAATCCGGTTAAAGTTCAAGCTGTGCAGGAATGGCCTAGGCCTATTGGTTTGAAATCGATACAGAGGTTTTTGGGTTTCGCCAATTATTACAGAAAATTCATAAAAAAAATTTCTATTATTGTCAAACCACTGACTGATCTCACCAGGAAAGGTGCTAATGCGGTTCAGTGGACTTCTGAGGCCATTGAAGCTTTTGTGTTTCTAAAGGAGAGGTTCACCTCTGCTCCCATCCTTATGCAGCCTGATTTGACTAAGCCGTTTTTGGTTGAGGTTGATGCTTCTTCTGTGGGGGTCGATGCGGTGTTGTCTCAGGAAAACAAGGATGGAGTACATCCCTGTGCCTTTTTTTCAAAAAAATTTTCTGAGACTGAACTTAATTACGATATTGGTAATCGGGAATTGCTGGCGATTAAACTCGCATTTGAACACTGGCGTCATCTCTTGGAAGGTGCTGAATTTCCCATTCAGGTTTTCACTGATCATAAAAATCTGATCTATCTTGATGCTGCCAAGCGCTTGAATGCCCGTCAGGCTAGGTGGGCACTTTTTTTCTCGCGGTTTAATTTTTCCATTACTTACAACCCGGGTACCAAGAATGTTAAAGCTGATGCTTTGTCTCGCAGCTTTTCTCCCATGGTCGGTGCTGAGGAGGAGGAGGAGAGCATTTTACAAGAAGGTGTTGTGATTGCTGCTTTGGACTCCGTTTTGGAGGATGAGATTCTTAAAGCTCAGGAGAATGCCCCATCTAACACTCCCCATGGGAGGTTGTTTGTGCCTAGACCTTTAGGAGAGATTTGTTTGTTGAGTGTCATGAGTCTCGGTTGGCAGGTCATCCAGGAATTTCTGAAACCAAGAGACTTGTGGGTCGCAGTTTTTCGTGGCCTGGATGGCAGAAGGAAGTCATTAAGTGGGTGCGTCAATGTTCTGTGTGTGCTAGATCTAAGTCTTCGCATGCTCCTGCTGCGGGGCTGCTTTGCCCTCTGGAGGTTCCTAGTGCACCTTGGACACATCTGGCTATGATCTTTATTACTGACCTTCCCCCCTCTGAGGGTTTCACTGTCATCTGGGTGGTCATGGACCGTTTTAGCAAGATGTGTCACTTGGTTCCCTTCATCAAACTGCCCTGCGCTAAGACACTCGCTAAGGCCTTTGTCAAGGAAATTGTCAGACTACATGGCGTTCCTACTGACATTGTTTCTGATAGGGGACCTCAGTTCGTGGCTCGTTTTTGGCGTGCCTTTTGTGACAGGTTGGGAGTTCATTTGTCGTTTTCATCCGGATATCATCCTGAGTCCAATGGCCAGACAGAAAGGAAGAACCAGGATGTTGAGCAGTTCTTGCGTTGTTTTGTGGCAGACAATTAAGAGGGGTGGTCTGAGTTTCTTCCGCTTGCTGAATTTGCTCTTAACAACCATACATCCTCTTCTGCTGGGTGTTCGCCTTTTTTTTGTTGTTCTGGGAGACATCCGTCTTTTGGGTCATTCTCCAAATTGGTATCGGCTGTGCCTGAGGAGGAGAGTTTTTCTGGTGATTTGGAGAGAGTTTGGACGGATGTGCATAGTAATCTTCAGGAGGCTAACAAAAAATCTAAGAGGTACTTTGATAGGAAATGGCAAGAGGTTTTGTTTGCTGTTGGTGACATGGTTTGGTTGTCCTCTAAGAATCTGCGATTGAGAATTCCTTCTAAAAAATTGGGTCCCAAGTTCGTAGGGCCCTTTAAGGTGCTTCAGATAGTTAACCAATCTGCTGTTAGGTTGGAGGTTCCTACCTCCTGGAAGATTAATCCGGTATTTCATGTTTCTCTGTTGAAAAGAGCTGATGTATCGGATGGTGATGCCTCTGCCACTGTTCCTCCGGTGGTGGAGGACGGGGAATATGAAATTTCCCGCATCCTAAATTCTAGATGGTATAGAGGGAGTTTGCAGTATCTCGTCGCTTGGAAGGGTTTCGGACCCGAGGATAACTCATGGGTGAGGGCGGATGATGTTTCTGCTTCCAGACTTGTCAGAGCGTTTCATAGGAGGTTTCCTGATAAGCCCGGGCCTAGGGGATCCGGGGGATCCTCTTAGAAGAGGGGGTACTGTTAGAACTCTCCTGTTAGTTTTTTTTTAGTTTGCTAGTCACATGACCATTTTTGCCTATTTAATCCGGCTCCGCCCTCCTGGCCTTGCTGGACTTCATTGTAATTTCTACTCTTGAGCTAGCTTGGTACTCTGTTACCTTTCTCTGTCAGTTTTGCTAGGTCTTCGGACCTCTATGTTCTATGTTGTTTGTTTGTCCTATTTCTGCTACAATTTCTGCTAGGAGGTGTCCATCTTTCTCCCAGTCTCTAGTTCTTGTAGGGATCCCTTCCCTCACATCTATAGATCTTCGTTCAGACTGGCCGAGGACTTTAGCGGGTCTGATCACAGGATCAGGTTCCCCGTTACATCGTAGGGATCCAGCTTAGTTCCATTGTAGGGACAGATCTCCTGTCTTTCCTTAGTGCTTGTAGCAGATCATAACAATTAGTCCATCTATACTGACCTCCATCAGGGTGCAAATTCAATATAATTTTTTTCTGCATCTAGCTCTGAAAAAATATTTTGGCTTCTAGCAGTGTGTGGGACTTGGTCTATTAGTCCATCTATACTAACCTCCACCAGGTTGCAAATTAAAAATAATTTTTTTCTGCATCTAGCTCTGAAAAAATATTTGGGCTTCTAGCAGTGTGTGGGACTTGGTCTATTAGTCCATCTATACTAACCTCCACCAGGTTGCAAATTAAAAATAATTTTTTTCTGCATCTAGCTCTGAAAAAATATTTCGGCTTCTAGCAGTGTGTGGTACTCATTGTATTAGGCCATCTATACTGACCTCCACCAGCTTTGAAATTAATAATAATTTTTAGCTGCATCTAGCCCTGAAAATAATTTTTCTTCCCAATAGTGGTAGCAATAGAAATATGGGGCGCGCCTGGCTAACAAAAATATACGCTTCATAACAAAAAACACCAGCCTAGAGCATTGCATTAATAAGATGGCCTCATCGTCTCTCCCAGTACTAGGCCTACTTCGCTGGCTAGCATTCCTGTGCCTAAAATACAATGTATGGGTCCACGCTAGCCACTATGCTGAGGGGTGTAAAGCTGCTGCTAATGCTTTATAACAATTCAATTGGCAGATTTTCACAGAGCTCTTCCCCAACGCCCACCCATTGGGCAGCAGTTGCCCACCCTCCCTATGGGATCTAGTGGCTAATAGTTGATGCCATTAATCAGAGCGTCAGTTGCCCCGTCGACGTGGCAAGCATACGGTAAGGCATGGGAAGAGTGGACACGACTAGTAGCAGGCAGACGGGTTGACCAATGTGAACAAGCCAGATCACAAGTCACCATAGAGTTTCTCCACCAGCTAATGATGAGGGGCATATCAGGGGCGTCAGCGCAGCGGTGTCTGACCGGAGTAGCATTTCACTTCCAACTACTGAATTGGGGAGATGTGACAAAGATTCATCATCAGACAATCCATAAAAGGGTGGAAAAGGCGTCAGCCAAGTCAGGAGTGTAGACGTCCCGTCCCGTGTCACTAAAACTGATTTCTCACATCATATCCCTAACACCATTAACATGACACTCACAATTTGAAGCAACACTACTGTCTACTGCATTTGTGATCGCCTTCTTCGGGGCGCTATGCATAAGCGAATTAGTCCCTCAATCCAAAATTACCACCAGTGGAGGCTTATTACACCAGGACGTAGTCATAGCCAATAATGCAATACGTCTACGCATACGCCAATCGAAAACGGTTCCAGCGGGCAGGGGTACTTGGGTACTTCTACAACCCACAAACGGTACACTGAGTCGGGTAACAATAGTAAAAACATATATAACCATCAGATCACAAAGTAATTTATTCCTATCACACATTGATGGAACGCCATTATCAAAATACCAGTTTCAAGCTATATTTAATAAATGCATAACATCGGCAGGGAACTACCCCAAAGATTATGGCACACACTCATTCCGCATAGGCGCGGCCACGGAAGCAGCAAGAGCAGGACTGTCAGAAACGGAAGTTCAGAGGATAGGGATATGGCGATCCACGTGTTTGGCGAGATACATAAGACCGGACTTGTTATCCTAACGTGGTTTGTTTCTTTTACAGGTGACGCTAAGCCAACAGTGTGGGTGATAGGCCACTCGTATATATATTTGGCAGAAAAAACGGCGAAAGTCCGCCCAGGCGGGAGGAAATTAGAGTTTCATAACACATATTTCAACTGGAGAGGTATTAGAGGCCTGCTATGGCCACAGGTACTAATGGAGGTAATCAAGGTAGGGAGAGAGGCAAGAGGTCTGGTCATCTTAGTTATACAGGCCCGGGGAAACAACCTAGGTCATCACAAGAGCGCATAACTAATGGCAATAATGAAAGTAGACACTGAGCGCTTCAGAGAATTTTTCACAAAACTAGCTATAGTATGGTCAGAGATTGTGCCGATAGCGGTATGGCAAGGTGCGCAAGACATCACGGCCATCGAACGGACAAGGCGGGTAATAAATATTCGGATGGCAAAATTTAGAAGAGACAGAGACAGTGTAGTGATACGACACCGACAACTGGAGGTAGATAAAGCAGGTCTCATACGGCCCGATGGTGTTCACTTAATGGATATTGGACTGGACATATTCCTGTCAGGACTAAAGGACGGAGTGGAACAAGCGTTAGGAGTGATAGGTGGGGGTCAGAGTCCTGCATACGAGTACGCAGGATCCTCCGTGGCCTGGAAATAGAAAGGACAAGTTGGAGAGTTACACTTGTTGGCCAACTTGCTGGAGTGGAGACCCAGGGCATGCTGCAACAAGCTGAATTATTTTAGAAATAAAATTCCTTTCTAATGGAATGAGTATAAAGAGTTAATAAAGCTGTGACCGATCCTCACCCATCCAGTTGTAAGAATTACATTATTGTATTGTCAAGGAAAGGGTGGTGGTAGGGGGCCTGAGCGTCTGGGTTTGTTTGGGGGTCCCCACAGTCTGCCTAGGCTAGATGCATTTAAAAATTCTTATTAGATACACAGGCGGTGCAGCTTGCTTCGCAGCTTGGCTACTACGCCCAAAGTATTGCCTAGGCTAGATGCAGTTAAAAATTCTACGCTGACTAGCAGACACTGAAGCTTTGGAGCAGACCTCTGAGTAAACAGCTCTTCAGACTCAACCATCTGTGTTACCCCAAGCCATAGTGTATGTAGTTTCTTACAGTTAAAAGGGGGGGGGGAGCGACCCAACTCACCTGGAATTGACGATGACAACGTCACGTAAGACACAGCAAGGGGACTCCAAAAAGAGTCTCCATTTTTTCACAAAATTGTGGCACAGACACCACTTAACCCTAGAACGCATACCTGGGGCCTCGCAGGCCCGCCCTGTTAGTTGTTTTCTATTTTCTGCAAGATTCTTTTAGTTAGAATTTTGAAACTCTAGGTATTCTTCATGTATATAGTTGTTTGTCATTTGACTTTGAGTTATTCCATGTTATTTGCACACGGGCCTAAAAGGTCCCAGGTACGTGAAAGTGTAGATTTTTATGGTCATGCGTTCTAGGGTTAAGTGGCATCAATTGCCCCACAGTTGCTTAAAACGGTTGGTGAGGTGATTTTACGAAATCCTCAAGCTTTTAGTCTCCCCAGGATGACACAGGGGTAGAAAAGTCCTTGCGAATCCATGATTTGTTCATCTTTATGAACGTGAGTCTGTCTACATTATCAGTGGAGAGCCGCGTGCGCTTATCTGTCAGCATACCACCAGCAGCACTGAACACACGCTCAGAGAGAACGCTGGCTATGGGGCATGACAAGGTCTCCAAGGCGTGAGTGGCGAGCTCTGGCCATTTTTCCAGATTGGAATCCCAAAATGAGCAAGGGTCCAGTGACACAGTCATGGCTTCAATGTTTACTTGGAGATACTCCTGTACCATCCTCTCTAGGCATTGACTATGTGTCAGACTTCTTGTCTCCTGTGTCCTTGCAAAGGATGGTCTAAAAAAGTGGTGAAACGATTCCACAAAATTGCTGTTACCAGCAGATACTGTGTTACTGTTACAGTTTGAGTGATGAAGACTCGACAGTCCAACGGTTGGCAAGTTAGAACTGTGAGATTCACTACGTGCACCACTGGTGTTTTGTGGAAAAGCACATGTAAGATTCTGCAACAGCGTCTGCAGATACTCCTGCATGCGTAAATCCCTTTTTATGGCAGGAATTATTTCGGCAAATTTACTTTTGGGATCTAAGAGTGTGGCAACCCAGTAGTCAGGATTACTTCGAATTCTGACAATCCAAGGGTCATTTTGCAGGTAGTGCAGCAAGAAGGCACTCATGTGTCTTGCGTATCCAGGAGAACCAAGTCCTTGTTGTGTTGGTAGCGAGGTAAGAATCATGCTTCCTTCCTCTGCCCTCTCCACCCAACCTCGCACAACAGAAATGTGATCAAGGTCTCCCTCATCTGATGAGTCTTCCATGCCCATCGCTAGTTCGTCCTCCACTTCTTCCTCGGCTCCTGCACCTTCCTCAACAGTTTGGCTGCTACCATGTGCCCTGGTTAATCCCTCTCTCCCACCCTCCCATGCCTGCCACCTTAGTGCTGCCGACCGTCTGGACCTTGGAGATGTTATCCCTTCCGCATACGACTCCTCCTCTACTTCCTCCACCTCCTCTTGTCCCACCACCTGACTCTGAATTCTGTTTAATGTGTGCTCCAGCATGTAAGTCACCGGAATAGTCATGCTGATAATGGCATCGTCGTCAGCACTAAACATCTTCGTCACCATTTCAAAACTGTGCAAAAGGGTGTGTGGCGCCCCTGAGGATTCAGTCGCCACAGAGTTACTGCATCTCACCCAGAGGTGTGGTATCTCACCCTCAGGTAAGGAAAGCGTATGGCTCGGGACCCTAACACCTGCATCCAACACATACCCGCAGTGGGGGTAGGGCGAGATTACTCCTAAGGGAGAGCAGAGTCCCAGGTCCCTAGCTTTTGGGACGGTCCTATGTAGTGGGTGCTTAGGGGAGCACATGACAGGGAGAGTATAAATAGGAAGCCATCTTAGAAAGAGCAAGCCAGTCAGAGGAGGAAAAGTGACAGGAGCAGAGGCTCTGCATGAGCTCTGCTCCGGAGGCGGGCCTAGCCTGGGAGGCCCAGGACTGAAGGAAAGAAGAGAGGAGTGGGAGCAAGAAGGCTCCAGGAACCAAAGGGACCCTAGGGGTATGGGCTGTGCAGAAGGCCACCCGTACTCCCGCTGCTACCAGGAGGTAGAGGGGTCAGGCCAGATAAGGGGAACCGGTCCCTCAACTAGCGGAGAAACAGCAAGGCTCAACTAGAAACCGGAGGCTGCAGCATTTCATGTACTGCAGGCCAAAGTCCACACCAGTCTCACTAAGAAGGTAGCCACATAGGACCCAGGGGACGGAACACACGTCGCCCGCCAAGGCCCGAGGATACCGGATAGAAGTGTCACTGGGTGTGAGGTGCAGGGAGAAGGCCAGAGAAAGGACACACAGAAGGGGCTCCTGCTAAGTACTCCAGAGCTATCTGGGGGTGGACTGAGCCCCTCACTGAGTACGCACAGCACGACGGGGGAGATTGCTCTGGTACCTGTAATCTGGACTGCAACAACTGTGAGTAAAGATCTTGGGACTGCATCACATGGACTCTGTGTTCATTACTGACTCCCTGCACTACAACCACCATCATCCACCCACACTGCCCTGAAGCTACACTCTTCCTGTGGGGAGTAATAATACCATTGCTGCAAAACCACCAGCTTCAGAGGACTGTTCCGCAGCGGCGGCCCCATTTGCCGCACTCCAGAGGTGGCGTAGTCGGACATTATAAAACCCATATATACAAATTACCCTTGGATTGACCGCCCTGGGTCACGGACCGGGTCACCGCCACAGTGACTACAACCCCCGGCGTCTACCGGCCCAGCTCCGGGTATCCCATGGCCCAGTGGGCGCGTCAACTTCATAGGTCCCTGATCTGAGACCACTCCTGCAGCGTGATTTGCCCCACCTCTGGATCTCATTGGCCCAGGCTATACGTCAGTACGTATTGCACCAGGGTTTGTCGGTGCTGCCACAGTCGCTGCAACATGTGCAGAGTTGAATTCCACCGTGTCGGCACATCGCATTTCAGCCGGTGAACTGGCAGGCCCAACGACTTTTGTAGAGATGTAAGTCGTAGAGCTGCGGGATGCGAATGGCGGAAGTGAGCACACAGCGACCGTGCTGTCTGCAGAAGGCCATCTAGTCCGGGATAGTGGGCTAAAAATTGATGGACAACCAGGTTCAACACGTGAGCCATACAAGGCACGTGTGTGACATTGCCCCGGCGAAGGGCCGCACCCAGGTTTGTAGCATTGTCGCACACAGCCTTCCCTGGTTGCAGGTCCAGTGGAGACAACCATTCATGAAACTGGGTCTCCAGAGCTGTCCACAACTCCTCAGCTGTGTGACTCACATTTCCCAGACATTTCAAAGTAAAAACCGCCTGATGACGTTGAGCCCTGCTGCCAGCATAGTAAAGGGGTGTGCAGCAGGGGCGGAACTACCGCCCGTGCAGCCGGTTCATTGAACGGGGGCCCCGAGGGAGAGGGGGCCCCTCCAGCAGGGCCGCCATCAGGGCATGACTGCCCTGACTCCAGTATGGGGCCCAGCCAGTAGGGGCCCCCTTGGGGGCCCCCCTCTTGTGCGTCTCTCTCCTCATGGGGCCCCCGGCCCCATGCTAAGAGCCGGGTCCGGGACATCTCAGCGCTGCGCTGCTGCGGCAGCGCTTTCATGATTCCCCTGACTTCCGGTCATGTGACGGCACCGTCACATGACCGGAAGTCAGGAGAACCTGGTGTCAGCGATTTGGACGAGCGCCAGGATTCTGCAGGGATCGCATGGGGGTAAGTATAGCAAGTTTTATTTTTTTTTAAATACAATTTACTAGGAGTGGGGGGAATGGGAGATGCACATGTGGTGGAGGGGGATGAGAGATGCACATGGGGGGGATGAGAGAGGGGCACATGTGGGGGATGAGAGAGGGGCACATGGGGGGGATGAGAGAGGGGCACATGGGGGGGAGGGGGATGAGGGATGTGCACATGAAGGGGTGAGTGCTGCACATGGGGGGATGAGAGCTGCACATGGGGGAATTGGGAGAAAATGAGCTGCACATGGTGGAATTGGGAGAAAATTAGCTGTACATGGGGGAATTGGGAGTAGGGGGATAACGAGCTGCACATAATGAATGTGGGGTGGGGGACAGTAAATGATAAATGATGATGGGGTGGGGAGAGCACGGACATGATATAATGAATTGCGGCAGGGGGTGCATGTAAATAATGAATGCGGGGAGCAGGAAGTATAGAGTAGGGGGCGTTGCGGATGCAGGAGTGTAACTGGTAACAAATTGGCGGAAAGAGTAGAGGTTCTAATTAAATTATATATTAAGTGCCTATTTAAAGTTAATGGGGGCACCGTGGTGGATTACAATTTATATTTGGAATGGTAGGTTGCATAATGACTAACCATATATTGATGGTGGATGCACGTCTGTATTCAGCTGCGTAATGTAGAAGTTGGGGAATGTGCTCTAGATAACTGTGTTATTTTATGCAGAGACGAGTCCTGGCTGGAAGACGTGATGGCGGTCTGTGCTGGATGAAGGAGAAAAGCGTAGCTGAAGGACTTCACCTAGAGACGTCACCAGTGAGTCAGTGTATTACATGTACACTTACACTATATACTATGTACCGGGCTCCTGTGTATAACGTCACTGGTGATCCCTGTATTACCTGTAGACTATATACAGAGCTCCTGTGTATAATGTCACTGGTGATCACTGTATTACCTGTACACTGACACTATATACAGAGCTCCTGTGTATAATGTCACTGGTGATCACTGTATTACCTGTACACTATACACTATATACAGAGCTCCTGTGTATAATGTCACTGGTGATCGCTGTATTACCTGTACACTATATACAGAGCTCCTGTGTATAATGTCACTGGTGATCACTGTATTACCTGTACACTGACACTATATACAGAGCTCCTGTGTATAATGTCACTGGTGATCACTGTATTACCTGTACACTGACACTATATACAGAGCTCCTGTGTATAATGTCACTGGTGATCACTGTATTACATGTACACTTACACTATATACTATGTACCGGGCTCCTGTGTATAATGTCACTGGTGATCACTAGATTACCTGGACACTTACATTATACATACCATGTATAGAGCTCCCGTGTATAATGACACTTATGGTAATATTAGTAATGTGGTGGTAATATTAGTAATGTGGTGGTAATATGTGGTCTGGTCATGGTGTGGCAGTTTTTCCCCCTTCTGTGTGGTATTATTCAGTCACTATGTTGTGGTAATATGTGGTCTGGTCATGGTGTGGCGGTATTCCCTGTATGTGGTATTATTGGTCATTTTAAAAAAAAAATGTATATGACACATTCCCTTAGAGAAAACTAAATAAAAATATATCTAAAAAGAGTATTGGATATTTTAAGAAAATTTTAATAGGTTAGAGTAGGGCCCGGCCAGAAGAGTCTACCTTATCGTGGTGGCGGCTTTAAAAATCTTTTGGCCAAAACAAAAGCTGATGGCTATGCATGTGGCACCGTCACATGGCCGAACGTCAGGAGAACGTGGTGGCAGCGACGTGGACGAGCGCCAGGATTCTGCAGGGATCGCATGGGGGTAAGTATAACAAGTTTTATTTGTTTTAAATACAATTAATTAACTAGGAGTGGGTGGGTGAGAGATGCACACGGGGGGGGGGTGAGAGATGCACATGGGGGGGTGAGAGATGCACACGGGGGGGGTGAGAGATGCACACGGGGGGGTGAGAGATGCACACGGGGGGGTGAGAGATGCACACGGGGGGGTGAGAGATGCACATGGGGGGGTGAGAGATGCACATGGGGGGGATGAGAGATGCACGGGGGGGATGGGAGATGCACGGGGGGGTGAGCTGCACATGGGGGGGTTATGTTTACATAACTTTGTTGCCTTATGAAGCGCAGGGGGGGCCCCCCAAAAATTTCTTGCACAGGGGCCCACTACAGTCTGTGTCCGCCCCTGGTGTGCAGGATCCCTTCTGCGCAGTTAGAAAGCTTGTGGCATGACCAGACAGGCTTTGGGTGCAGGTGGAGGACCAAGAGGAGGTTGAGGAGGCAGAAGCAGTGGAGGAACTTTGAGATAAAGAGGATTTACGCACAACTCGTGGGGACGGCAAGACTTGGACAGCAGCCCCTTGTTCTGCTGTCACCATAGTTACCCAGTGCCCAGTCAGCGACATGTAACGCCCCTGTCCATGCCTACTCGTCCAAGTGTCTGTGGTGAAATGCACCCTGTCACACACAGAGTTTCTCAAAGAAGTGGTGATGTTGTGTGCGACATGCTGGTGGAACGCAGGCACACCTTTCTTTGAGAAGTAGTGCCGACTAGGCATCTGGTACTGGGGCACTGCGATGGACATAAGGTCTCGAAAATCCTCTGTGTCCACCAGGCGGAAAGGAAGCATTTCTGTAGCCAAGAGCTTGCAGATGGTAAAATTCAACCTCTTAGCTTTCTCATGGCTAGGAGGAAATGGTCTTTTACTTGTCCACATCTGAGGGATCGAGGGCTGGCTTTTGTGCTTAGACGGGGTTGAGAAGGGTGTCCCCGGCAAACTGCCGGTCTCTGAGGAAGATGCAGGCGGACATGTTAGGTTGCCTTGATCCAAAGGTGGTGCTCTCGATGTCGGAGTGCGCTCAACACCAGCAGGTGTTTCCACTTCTCAATGAACTGACGACCTGCCAATCACACTGGCTGTTGCGGGTAAAGAGGTGGCAGGTCTGCGTCCAAAAACATGTGTGACTGCTGTCCCCCCAGTCACAGAGGATGAAGAGGCTGCGGATGCACAAGATGGGGCAGACAGTGGTTGGCCCGGCCCGCTAGGCCGCATTGTAGCACGGTGAGCTTCCCACTGCAACTTATGCTTCATATCCATGTGACGGTACATGCATAAAGTACTCAAACTATGGATTTTTTGGCCTCCACTTAGCTTTTGGTGACAAATATTACAGATAACACGAGTTGGGTCATCCTTATCGATCTGAAAAAATGCCCAGGCTATACAAGGCTTAGAGCCCATGCGACCTGAAGAGCCACCACGACTTGTGGTCAGAGCCAGAGTTGTGGTTGAGGATGCAGTTGTTGACGTGCTTCCAGTACCCCGTCTCTGTCCAGGAAGGCGCAACCAAACCTCATCGTCAATAGCATCTGTGACGCCCCGCTGCGCTTGGTATCACAGATCCTAGAAGAGTGCATTGATGGAACCCTCCACAAGAGGCCCCCATAAACATTCACACATCTCCACCTTCCACCTCAGATCAACAGAGGGAGCCCGTTAGGGATATAAATAGGGAAGGTGGAGCTAGGCAGTTCATTTCCTCTGAAGAGTTCCTGCAGTAGAGAAGCCTAAGAGAGGTCAGTCTGCAGTGGAGCTCAGTCTAGTCTAGAGAACTCAGTTAATAGTTCAGCAGTGGAGCACGAGGCTCCTGCTAGCTAGATTCAGGGAGCCCAGATAGAGCTTAAGGTGTGCCGGCGCCATGAGATCGGTGAAGCGCGGCAAGCTGCCGTTAGTGTGTATAGCCTAGTGAGGGCCCAAGTAGGCCGAAGGCGAGTGGCGAGTTAGTACATAAGGGGCAGAGGAGCTTAACCAGCTCACCCCGAAGCATTTACCAGACACCGGATCCGAGCTTACCGGGATCTCTATGACCCAGTAAGGCATAACCGGACTCCCTGGAGAACTACAAGTCGCAAGATCGCTAAGGTGCTGATAAGTAACAGAGCCAGGAGACGCTTAGGCCTCGCATACTGGGAGCGTGAACTCCAAGAGAAGGCCCTACCACAAGGTCAGCCAGTGCAGGACAGAGACAAAGTTAGGCCTAGCTCCAGGCAGGTCAGAAACTTACTACGCAGAGGCAAGAAACAGGAGGCCCTACACCCGCTCATTGGGGAGGATCCTGATATGCACCCTTCACCCTACAGTGCTCCGGGATGTGCCTGAATTTCCACCAGTAAAAGGTACTGAAGTGACTACCGTGTCCGTTCCCGTTCTTGGTCTGACCCAGCTGGGTCTTGCCTGTCCTGCATTCCCCCTGCATACGCTGCCCTGAGACCTAGCTCCACCTGTGGGGAGCTATACCATTGAGCTGCCTTATTACGGGACTCAGTGGACTGCTGCAGCGCTGGTGCTTCTCACCAGATACCACAGGTGGCGTCACGAACTCTTATAAAATTAACAATTATCCACCCTTTTAAAGAGTGACCCCAGGGTACGGGCCAGGGAGCCGACCACCGCGACATCCCCAAGGCCAGGCAAAGGCCCGGGTACTGAGTCATCCCCATCCCCTGGGCTAGTCACATCCTCCTCCACCTCCTCTGCTGACCTCATCGACTGGCTGACTGTGGGTTGACAGTAAGTGGGATCTCCAACCTCGTCATCATCACCCTGTGTGTTCTCACACCCATCGTCCTCAGAGCCAACCTCTTCCTGCCCTGACCGAAAAGTCAAGTTGTCGCTCCAATCAGGTATTTGAGTCTCATCATCATCTTCCTCATTGTCTCCACCAACAGGAGTTACAGTTTGGGAACAAGGGTCTACATTATGCTCAGAACCTTCTTCATCTGGTCCTGGATCCGACTTATAAAGATTCTGGGCATCAGTGCAGATCATTTCCTCGTCTGGATTAACAGAAGCTCTGGAGTAGACCTCCGTTTCTCAGGCTATAGTATGAGTAAACAGCTGTGCAGACTCAACCATCTGTGTTACCCCATACTCAGAAGGGCAGCTGGAGACTTGGGAGCTGTGAGGAAGCAAGTGCGATTGGGGTGACACCTCTGAGGACTGGAGTATTTGTGATGTTGAAGTTGAGGTGGAGGAGAGCCCACTTGAAGGAGCACTTGATATCCGTTGAAGCACCTGCTGTTTTTGTGCCTCATCTGGAATTTGTAGCGATTGGCGTGGCTGTAAGAAAGGGATCTTATCACATTGTCCACAAAAAAAAGTCGACATCTTAGTTTGGCTGGAAGATGGACTTTCTTCTGCAGATGTTACTCCCCCCCCCCCCACTGCGGGGGGGCTCGACCCACCAGCGGACGGGCACCAGTATTGGGAGAGGGGGGGGCTGGCCGTCAGGGTCCACCGCGGCTCTGGCACGAACCCAGCGACACGGAGGTGGCACGGGCAGGAACGGACTGGCCGGGTCGGCTTCGCACTTCTTTGCTTTTAGAAGGGCATGGCATGCCTATATCTGTGTCTCTGCCTCCTTTTACTCCTCCACCTCTTTTCTTTTCACATGACTATATGTACTTGTCACTTTTCCATGTATTAGTTGTGTCTTCTGAGCAGTTTGTCAGGTTTTGGACACCTTTGAAGGTGTTTTCTATGTGTTTCTATGTGTTTTTGTTTGCCTGCCATTGGTTTTAATGGTGTTCATAGGTGTTCGACAAACAGTTCGACGAACAGTTGGGCGAACACACGGGTGTTCGACGAACCGAACCGAACTCGAACACTACGGGGGTGGCTCAACACTAGTCGCAGTGGAAGAAAAAGACAATATCAATGCGGCGTAGAAGAGAAGTGTAGGTCACAGTAGCTTAACAAGATGGTTTAAATGCCAATTGAAAGAGTGGTGGAGGTTGCAGTGAGTAAAAAAAATATACCAATGCCCGTGGAAGAGACATGGAGGACACAGTAACTTAACAAGACTGTTTTAATGCCCCTTGGAATAGACGTGGAGGTCACAGTAACTTAACAAGATGGTTTTAATGCCCCTTGGAAGAGTGATGGAGGTTACAGTGGAATAAAAAGACAATATCAATGTCCCCGTGGAAGAGACGTGGAGGTCAGAGTAGCTTAACAAGATGGTTTTAATGCCCCTTGGAAGAGTCGTGGAGGTCGCAGTGGAATAAAAAGAAAATATAAATGCCCAATGGAAGAGACGTGGAGGACACAGTAGCTTAACAATGCGGTTTTAATGCCCATTGGAAGTGTGATGGAGGTCGAAGTGGAATAAAAAGACAATATCAATGCCCCTTGGAAGAGTGGTGGAAGTCGCAGTGGAAGAAAAAGACAATATCAATGCCCCGTGGAAGAGACGTGGAGGTCAGAGTAGCTTAACAAGACGGTTTTAATGCCCATTGGAACAGTGGTGGAGGTCCCAGTGGAATAAAAAGAAAATATAAATGACCAGTGGAAGAGACGTAGAGGATACAGTAGCTTAACAATGCGGTTTAAATGCCCATTGGAAGAGTGGTGGAGGTCGCTGTGGAATAAAAATACAATATCAATGCCCCGTGGAAGAGACGTGGAGGTCACAGGAGCTTAACAAGATGGTTTTAATGCCCCTTGGAAGAGTGGTGGAAGTCGCTGTGGAATAAAAAGACAATACTAATGCCCCGTGGAAGAGATGTGGAGGACACAGTAGCTTAAAATGCGGTTTTAATGCCCCTTGGAAGATCTGTGGAGTTCAGAGTGCTTTAACAAGATGGTTTTAATGCCCTTTGGAAGAGACGTGGAGGTCACAGTAGCTTAAAAAGACGGTTTTAATGCCCCTTGGAAAAGTGGTGGAGGTTACAGAGGAATAAAAGGACAATATCAATGCCCCTTGGAAGGGTGGTGGAGGTCGCAGTGGAATAAAAAGACAACATCGATGCCCCGTGGAGGAGACGTGGAGGTGACAGAAGCTTAGCAAGACGGTTTTAATGCCCCTTAAAAGTGTGGTGGAGGTCGCAGTGGAATAAAACGACAAAATCAATGCACCGTGGAAGAGTGGTGGAGGTTACAGTAACTTAACAAGACAGTTTTCATGCCCCTTGGAAGTGTGGTGGAGGTCGCAGTGGAATAAAACGACAATATCAATGCCCCGTAGAAGAGTGGTGGAGGTCGCAGTGGAATAAAAATACAATATCATTGCACCTGGGAAGACACGTGGAGATCACAGTATCTTAACAAGACGGTTTTAATGCACCTTAAAAATGAGGTGGAGGTCGCAGTGGAATAAAACGACAAAATCAATGCACCATGGAAGAGTGGTGGAGGTCACAGTAGCTTAACAAGACCGTTTTCATGATCCTTGGAAGTATGGTGGAGGTCGCAGTGGAATAAAACGACAATATCAATGCCCCGTGGAAGAGTGGTGGAGGTCGCAGTGGAACAAAATGACAATATCAATGCCCCGTGGAAGAGACGTGGAGGTCACAGTAGCTTAACAAGACGGTTTTAATGCCCCATGGAAGTGTGGTGGAGGTCGCAGTGGAATAAATCGACAATATCAATGCCCCGTGGAAGAGTGGTGGAGGTCGCAGTGGCATAAAATGACAATATCAATGCCCCGTGGAAGAGACGTGGAGGTCACAGTAGCTTAACAAGACTGTTTTATTGCCCCTTGGAAGAGTGGTGGAGGTTGCAGTGGAATAAAAAGACAATATCATTGCCCGTGGAAGAGAACTTGAGGTCATAGTAGCTTAATAAGACGGTTGTAATGCCCCTTGGAAGAGTGGTGAAGGTCGCAGTGGAATAAAAAGACAATATCAATGCTCCAGGGAAGAGACGTGGAGATCACAACGGTTTTAATGCCCCTTGGAAGAGACGTGGAGGTCACAACAGCTTAAAAAGATGGTTTTAATGCCCCTTGGTAGAGGTTACAGTGGAATAAAAAGACAATATCAATGCCCCGTGGAAGAGACGTGGAGATCACAGTAGCTTAACAAGACGGTTTTAATGCCCCTTGGAAGAGCTGTGGAGTTCAGAGTGGTTCAACAAGACGGTTTTAATGCCCCTTGGAAGAGACGTGGAGATCACAGTAGGTTTACAAGACGGTTTTAATGCCCCTTGGAAGAGCGGTGGAGGTCGCAGTGGAATACAAAGACAATATCAATGCCCCTTGGAAGAGACGTGGAGGTCACAGTAGCTTAACATGATGGTTTTATTGCCCCTTGGAAGAATGGTGGAGGTCGCAGTTTATTAAAAAGACAATATCAATGCCCAGTGGAAGAGACGTGGAGGTCACAGGCGTTTAACAAGACAGATTTAATGCCCCTTGAAAAAGTGGTGGAGGTCGCAGTGGAATAAAAAATAATATCAATGCCCCTTGGAAGAGTGGTGGAGGTCGCAGTGGAATAAAAAGACAATATCAATGCCCCGTGGAAAAGACGCGGAGGTCACAGTAGCTTAACAATACAGTTTTAATGCCCCATGGAAGAGTGGTGGAGGTCGCAGTGAAATAAAAAGACAACATCAATGCCCCTTGGAAGAGACGTGAAAATCACAGTAGTTTAACAAGATGGTTTTAATGCCCCTTGGACGAGTGGTGGAAGTTACAGTGGAATAAAAACACAATATCAATGCCAGTAGAAGAGACGTGGAGGTCACAGTAGCTTATCAAGACGGTTTTAATGCCCCTTGGAATAGTGGTGGAGGTCGCAGTGGAATAAAAAGACAATATCAATGCCCCGTGGAAAAGATGTGGAGTTCACAGTAGCTTAACAAGACGGTTTTAATGCCCCTTGGAAGAGCTGTGGAGTTCAAAGTGGTTTAAAAAGACGGTTTTAATGTGCCTTGGAAGAGACGTAAAGTTGACAGTAGCTTAACAAGATGGTTTTATTGCCCCTTGGAAGTGTGGTGGGGTTGCAGTGGAATAAAACGACAATATCAATGCCCCGTGGAAGAGTGGTGGAGGTCACAGTGGAATAAAATGACAATATCAATGCCCAGTGAAAGAGACGTGGAGGTCACAGTAGCTTAACAAGACGGTTTTAATGCCCCTTGGAAGTGTGGTGGAGGTTGTAGTACAATATCAATGCCCCGTGGAAGAGTAGTGGAGGTCGCAGAGGAAAAAAATTACAATATCAATACGCGATGAAAGAGACGTGGAGGTCACAGTAGCTTAACAATGCGGTTTTAATGCCCCTAAGAAGAGTGATGGAGGTCGCAGTGGAATAGAAAGACAATATCAGTGCCCGTGGAAGAGAATTGGAGATCACAGTAGATTAACAAGACAGTTTTATTGCCCCTTGGAATAGCTGTGGAGTTCAGAGTGGTTCAACAAGACGGTTTTAATGCCCCTTGGAAGAGACGTGGAGGTCACAGTAGCTTAACAAGACGGTTTTAATGCCCCTTGGAAAAGTGGTGGAGGTTACAGTGGAATAAAAAGGCAATATCAATGCCCCGTGGAAGAAAAGTGGAGGTCACAGTAGCTTTACAAGATGGTTTTAATGCCCCTTGGAGGAGCGGTGGAGGTCGTAGTGGAATAAAAAGACAATATCAATGTCCAGTGGAAGAGACTTGGAGGATACAGCAGCTTAACAAGATGGTTTTAATGCCCCTTGTAAGAGTGTGGAGGTTGCAGTGGAATAAAAATACAATACCAATGACCCTTGGAAGAGTGGTGGAGGTCGTAGTGTTATAAAAAGACAATATAAATTTCCTGTGGAAGAGACGTGGTGGTCACAGTAGCTTAACAAGACAGTTTTAATGCCAATTGGACGAGTGGTGGAGGTTACAGTGGAATAAAAACACAATATCAATGCCGCGTAGAAGAGACGTGGGGGTCACAGTAGCTTAACAAGATGGTTTTAATGCCCCTTGGAAGAGCTGTGGAGTCCAAAGTCGTTTAACAAGATGGTTTTAATGCCTATTGGAAGAGAAATCGAGGTGACAGTATCTTACCAAGATGGTTTTAATGTTCCTTGGAAGGGTCGAGGAGGTTACAGTAGAATAAAAAGACAATATGAATGCCCCGTGGAAGAGACATGGAGGTCACAGTAGCTTAACAAAATGGTTTAATGCCCCTTGGAAGAGAGGTGGAGGTCGCAGTGGAATAAAAAGACAATATCAATGCCCCTTGGAAGAGTGGTGGACGTCGCAGTGGAGGAAAAAGACAACACCAATGCCCCGTGGAAGAGACGTGGAGGTCACAGTAGCTTAACAAGATGGTTTAAATGCCCTTTGGAAGAGTGGTGGAGGTCGCAGTGGAATAATAAGACAATATCAATGCCCCTTGGAAGAGTGGTGGACGTCGCAGTGGAGGAAAAAGACAACACCAATGCCCCGTGGAAGAGACGTGGAGGTCACAGTAGCTTAACAAGATTTTTTTAATGCTCCTTGGAAGTGTGGTGGAGGTTGCAGTGGAATAAAACGACAATATCAATGCCCCGTGGAAGAGTGGTGGAGGTCACAGTAGCATAATAAGACTTCTTTAATGCCACTTTGAAATGTGGTGGAGGTCGCAGTGGAATAAAACGACAATATCAATGCCCCGTGAAAGAGTGGAGGAGGTCACAGTGGAATAAAATGACAATATCAATGCCCCGTGAAAGAGACGTGGAGGTCACAGTAGCTTAACAAGACAGTTTTAATGCCCCTTGAAACTGTGGTGGAGGTTGTAGTGGAATAATAAGACAATATCAATACCCCGTGGAAGAGACATGGAGGTCACAGTAGCTTAACATGATGGTTTTATTGTCCCTTGGAAGAGTGGTGGAGGTTGCAGTGGAATAAAAAGATAATATCAATGCCCCTTGAAGAGTGGTGAAGGTCGCAGTGGAATAAAAAGACAATATCAATGCCCCGTGGAAGAGACGTGGAGGTCACAGTAGCTTAACAAGACAGATTAAATGTCCCTTGGAAGACTGGTGGAGGTCGCAGTGGAATAAAAAGACAATATCAATGCCCCGTGGAAGAGACGTGGAGGTCACAGTAGCTTAACAAGATGGTTTTAATGCCCCTTGGAGGAGTGATGGAGGATACAGTGGAATAAACACCCAATATCAATGCCCGTGGAATATACGTGGAGGTCACAGTAGCTTAACCAGATGGTTTTAATGCTCCTTGGAAGTGTGGTGGAGGTTGCAGTGGATTAAAACGACAATATCAATGCCCCGTGGAAGAGTGGTGGAGGTCACAGTAGCATAATAAGAGTTCTTTAATGCCACTTTGAAATGTGGTGGAGGTCGCAGTGGAATAAAACGACAATATCAATGCCCCGTGAAAGAGTGGAGGAGGTCACAGTGGAATAAAATGACAATATCAATGCCCCATGAAAGTGACGTGGAGGTCACAGTAGCTTAACAAGACGGTTTTAATGCCCCTTGAAAGTGTGGTGGAGGTTGTAGTGGAATAAAACGACAATATCAATGCCCCGTGGAAGAGTAGTGGAGGTCGCAGTGGAATAAAATTACAATATCTATGCCCCATGGAAGAGACGTGGAGGTCACAGTAGCTTTACAAGACGGTTTTAATGCCCCTTGGAAGAGCGGTGGATGTTGCAGTGGAATAAAAAGACAATGTCAATGTCCACTGGAAGAGACTTGGAGGTTACAGCAGGGTAACAAGATGGTTTTAATGCCCCTTGAAAGAGTGTGGAGGTCGCAGTGGAATAAAAAGACAATACCAATGCCCATTGGCAGAGTGGTGGAGGTCGTAGTGGAATAAAAAGACAATATAAATTTCCTGTGGAAGAGACGAGGATTTCACAGTAGCTTAACAAGATGATTTTAATGCCCCTTGGAAGAACTGTGGAGTCCAAAGTCGTTTAACAAGATGGTTTTAATGCCCCTTGGAAGAGACGTGGAGATGACAGTAGATTAACAAGATGGTTTCAATGTTCCTTGGAAGACTGGGGGAGGTTACAGTAGAATAAAGAGACAATATGAATGCCCTGTGGAAGAGACGTGGAGGTCACAGTAGCTTAAAAAATGGTTTTAATGCCCCTTGGAAGAGAGGTGGAGGATGCAGTGGAATAAAAAGACAATATCAATGCCCCTTGGAAGAGTGGTGGAGGTCGCAGTGGAAGAAAAAGACAACACCAATGCCCCGTGGAAGAGACGTGGAGGTCACAGTAGCTTAACAAGATGGTTTAAATGCCCCTTGGAAGAGTGGTGGAGGTCGCAGTGGAATAATAAGACAATATCAATACCCCGTGGAAGAGACGTGGAGGTCACAGTAGCTTAACTTGATGGTTTTATTGCCCCTTGGAAGAGTGGTGGAGGTTGCAGTGGAATAAAAAGATAATATCAATGCCCCTTGAAAGAGTGGTGGAGTTCGCAGTGGAATAAAAAGACAATATCAATGCCCCGTGGATGAGACGTGGAGGTCACAGTAGCTTAACAAGACAGATTAAAAATCCCTTGGAAGATTGGTGGAGGTCGCAGTGGAATAAAAAGACAATATCAATGCCACGTGGTAGAGACGTGGAGGTCACAGTAGCTTAACAAGACGGTTTTAATGCCCCTTGGATGAGTGGTGGAAGTTACAGTGGAATAAAAACCCAATATCAATGCCCCTTGGAATATACGTGGAGGTCACAGTAGCTTAACAAGATGGTTTTAATGCCCAATGGAAGAGTGGTGGAGGTAGCAGTGGAATAAAGAGACAATATCAATGCCCCGTGGAAGAGATGTGGAGGTCACAGTAGCTTAACAAGATGGTTTTAATGCCCCTTGGAAGAGTGGTGGAGGTCGCAGTGGAATAAAAAGAAAATATCATTGCCCCTTGGAGGAGTGGTGGAGGTCGCAGTGGAATAAAAAGACAAAGTCAATGCCCGGTGGAAGAGACTTGGAGGTCACAGTAGCTTAACAAGATGGTTTTAATGCCCCTTGGAACAGCTGTGGAGTTCAGAGTGGTTTAGCAAGACTTTTTTTAATGCCCCTTGGAAGAGACGTGGAGGACAAAGTAGCTTAACAAGACTGTTTTAATGCCCCTTGTCAGGGAGGTGGGGGTTACAGTAGAATAAAATAACAATATCAATTTCCCGTGGAAGAGACGTGGAGGTCACATTATCTCAACAAGACGGTTTTAATGCCCCTTGGAAGTGTGATGGAGGTCTCAGTGGAATAAAAAGATAATATCAATGACACTTGGAAGAGTAGTGGAGGTCGCAGTGGAAGAAAAAGACAATATCAATGCCGCGTAGAAGAGAAGTGTAGGTAACAGTAGCTTAACAAGACGGTTTAAATGCCACTTGAAAGAGTGATGGAGGTTGCAGTGGAATAAAAAAAATATATCAATGCTCGTGGAAGATTCATGGAGGTCACAGTAACTTAACAAGGCTGTTTTAATGCCCAATGGAAGAGCTGTGGAGTTCAGAGTGGTTTAACAAGACAGTTTTAATGCCACTTGGAAGAGACGTGGAGGTGACAGTAGCTTACCAAGAAGATTTTAATGCCCCTTGGTAGAGTGGTGGAGGTTACAGTGGAATGAAAAGACAATATCAATGCCCCTGGAAGAGACGTGGAGGTCACAGTAGCTTAACATGACGGTTTTAATGCCCCTTGGAAGTGTGGTGGAGGTCGCAGTGGAATAAAATGACAATATCAATGCCCCGGGGAAGAGACTTGAAGGTCACAGTATCTTAACAAAACGGTTTTAATACCCTTTGGTAGAGTGGTGGAGGTTACAGTGGAATAAAAAGGTAATATCAATGCCCCGTGGAAGAGACGTGGAGATCACATTAGCTTTACAAGACTGTTTTAATGCCCCTTGGAAGAGTGGTGGAGGTCGCAGTAGAATACAGAGACAATATCAATGGCCCTTGGAAGAGACGTGGAGGTCACAGTAGCTTAACATGATGGTTTTATTACCCCTTGGAAGAGTGGTGGAGGTCGCAGTGGAATTAAAAGACAAAATCAATGCCCCTTGGAAGAGTGGTGGAGGTCGCAGTTTATTAAAAAGACAATAACAATGCCCATGGGAAGAGACGTGGAGGTCACAGTCGTTTAACAAGACAGATTTAATGCCCTTTGGAAGAGTGGTGGAGGACGCAGTGGAATAAAAAATAATATCAATGCCCCTTGGAAGAGTGGTGGAGGTCGCAGTCGAATAAAAAAACAATATCAATGCCCCGTGGAAGAGACGGGGAGGTCACAGTAGCTTAACAAGACAGATTAAATGTCCCTGGGTAAAGTGGTGGAGGTCGCAGTGGAATAAAAAGACAATATCAATGCCCAGTGGAAGAGACGTGGAGGTCACAGTAGCTTAACAAAACGTTTTTTATGCCCCTTGGAAGAGTGGTGGAGATCGCAGTTTAATAAAAAGACAATATCAATGTCCCTTGGAAGAGTGGTGGAGGTCACAGTGGAATAAAAATACAATATCAATGCCCCGTAGAAAAGACGTGGAGGTCACAGTAGCTTAACAATACAGTTTTAAAGCCCCTTGGAACAGTGGTGGAGGTCGCAGTGGAATAAAAAGACAATATCAATGCCCCGTGGAAGAGACGTGAAGATCACAGTAGCTTTACAAGACGGTTTTAATGTCCCCTGGAAGAGAGTTGGAGGTCGCAGTGGAAAACAAAGACAATATCAATGCCCCTTGGAAGAGTGGTGGAGGTCACAGTGGAATAAAAAGACAATATCAATACCCCGTGGAAAAGACGTGGAGGTCACAGTAGCTTAACAATACAGTTTTAATGCCCCGTGGAACAGTGGTGGAGGTCTCAGTGGAATAAAAAGACAATATCAATGCCCCTTGGAAGAGACGTGGAAATCACAGCAGCTTAACAAGATGGTTTTAATGCTCCTTGGATGAGTGGTGGAAGTTACAGTGGAATAAAAACACAATAGCAATGCCAGTAGAAGAGACGTGGAGGTCACAGTAGCTTAACAAGACGGTTTTAATGCCCCTTGGAAGAGTGGTTGAGGTCGCAGTGGAATAAAAAGACAATATCAATGCCCAGTGGAAAAGACGTGGAGGTCACAGTAGCTTAACAAGACGGTTTTAATGCCCCTTGGAAGAGCTGTGGAGTTCAGAGTGGTTTAATAAGACGGTTTTAATGCCCCTTGGAAGAGACGTGAAGGTGACAGTAGCTTAACAAGATGGTTTTATTGCCCCTTGGAAGTGTGGTGGAGGTCGCAGTGGAATAAAAAGACAATATCAATGCCCCGTGGAAGAGACGTGAAGATCACAGTAGCTTTACAAGACGGTTTTAATGCCCCCTGGAAGAGAGGTGGAGGTCGCAGTGGAAAACAAAGACAATATCAATGCCCCTTGGAAGAGTGGTGGAGGTCACAGTGGAATAAAAAGACAATATCAATACCCCGTGGAAAAGACGTGGAGGTCACAGTAGCTTAACAATACAGTTTTAATGCCCCTTGGAACAGTGGTGGAGGTCTCAGTGGAATAAAAAGAGAATATCAATGCCCCTTGGAAGAGACGTGGAAATCACAGCAGCTTAACAAGATGGTTTTAATGCTCCTTGGATGAGTGGTGGAAGTTACAGTGGAATAAAAACACAATATCAATGCCAGTAGAAGAGACGTGGAGGTCACAGTAGCTTAACAAGACGGTTTTAATGCCCCTTGGAAGAGTGGTTGAGGTCGCAGTGGAATAAAAAGACAATATCAATGCCCAGTGGAAAAGACGTGGAGGTCACAGTAGCTTAACAAGACGGTTTTAATGCCCCTTGGAAGAGCTGTGGAGTTCAGAGTGGTTTAATAAGACGGTTTTAATGCCCCTTGGAAGAGACGTGAAGGTGACAGTAGCTTAACAAGATGGTTTTATTGCCCCTTGGAAGTGTGGTGGAGGTCGCAGTGGAATAAAAAGACAATATCAATGCCCCGTGGAAGAGTGGTGGAGATCACAGTAGCTTAACAAGACTTTTTTAATGCCCCTTTGAAATGTGGTGGAGGTCGCAGTGGAATAAAACGACAATATCAATGCGTCGTGAAAGAGTGGTGGAGGTCGCAGTGGAATAAAATGACAATATCAATGCCCCGTGAAAGAGACGTGGAGGTCACAGTTGCTTAACAAGACGGTTTTATTGCCCCTTGGAAAAGTGGTGGAGGTTACAGTGGATTAAAAAGACAATATCAATGCCCTGTGGAAGAGACGTGGAGATCACAGTAGCTTTACAAGACGGTTTTAATGCAACATGGAAGAGTGGTGGAGGTCACAGAGGAAAACAAAGACAATATCAATGCCCCTTGGAAGAGACGTGGAGGTCACAGTAGCTTAACATGATGGTTTTATTGCCCCTTTGAAGAGTGGTGGAGGTCGCAGGGAATAAAACGACAATATCAATGCCCCGTGAAAGAGTGGTGGAGGTCGCAGTGGAATAAAAAGCCAATATCAATGCCACGTGGAAGAGACGTGGAGGTCAAAGTAGCTTAACAAGACAGATTAAATGTCCCTGGGAAAAGTGGTGTAGGTAGCAGTGGAATAAAAAGACAATATCAATGTCCCGTGGAAGAGTAGTGGAGATCGCAGTTGATTAAAATTGCAGTATAAATGCCCCATGGAAGAGACGTGGAGGTCACAGTAGCTTAACAAGGCATTTTAATGTCCCTTGGAAGAGTGGTGGAGGTCGCAGTGGAATAAAAAGACAATATCAATGCCCGTGGAAGAGACGTTGAGGTCATAGTAGCTTAACAAGACACTTTTAATGCCCCTTGGTAGAGGGGTGGAGGTCGCATTGTAAAAAAAAGACAATATCAATGCTCCGTGGAAGAGATGTGGAGATCACAGTAGCTTAACAAGAGGGTTTTATTGCCCCTTGGAAGAGCTGTTGAGTTCAGAGTGGTTCAACAACACGGTTTTAATGCTCCTTGGAAGAGACGTGGAGGTCACAGTAGCTTAACAACACGGTTTTAATGTCCCTTGGAAAAGTAGGGGAGGTTACAGTGGAATAAAAAGACAATATCAATGCCCCGTGGAAGAGACGTGGAGGTCACAGTAGCTTTACAAGACGGCTTTAATGCCCCTTGGAAGAGCGATCGAGATCGCAGTGGAATAAAAAGACAATATCAATGTCCAGTGGAAGA
Source organism: Phyllobates terribilis (assembly GCF_046119375.1). Lineage (NCBI taxonomy): Eukaryota > Metazoa > Chordata > Amphibia > Anura > Dendrobatidae > Phyllobates > Phyllobates terribilis. The sequence continues at coordinate 138,432 of NW_027363651.1, read as the reverse complement.
GAGTTGGAGGTTACAGCAGCTTAAGAATATGGTTTTAACGACCCTTGTAAGAGTGTGGAGGTCGCAGTGGAATAAAAAGACAATATAAATTTCCCCTTGGAAGAGACGTGGAGGTCACAGTAGCTTAAAAAGACGGTTTTAATGCCCCTTGGAAAAGTGGTGGAGGTTACAGTGGTATAAAAAGACAATATCAATGCCCATTGAAAGAGTGGTGGAGGTTGCAGTGGAATAAAAAGACAATATCAAAGCCACTTGGAAAAGACGTGGAGGTCACAGTAGCTTAACAAGATGGTTTTAATGCCCCTTAGAAGAGTGGTGGAGGTTACATTGGACTAAAAAGACAATATCAATGCCCCTTGGAAGAGCTGTGGAGTTCCGAGTGGTTTAACAATACTGTTTTAATGCCCCTTGGAAGAGACGTGGAGGAGACAGTAGCTTAACAAGACAATTTTAATGCCCCTTGGTAGAGTGGTGGAGGTTACAGTGAAATAAAAAGACAATATCAATGCCACGTGGAAAAGACGTGGAGGTCACAGTAGCTTAACAAGACGGTTTCAATGCCCCTTGGAAAAGCTGTGGAGTTCAGAGTGGTTTCACAAGATGGTTTTAATGCCCCTTGGAGGAGACATGGAGGTCACAGTAGCTTAAAAAGACTGTTTTAATGCCCCTTAGAAGAGTGGTGGAGGTTACATTGGAATAAAAATACAATATCAATGCCCCGTGAAAGGGACGTGGAGGTCCCAGTAGATTTACAAGACGGTTTTAATGCCCCTTCGCACATCGGAGGAGTTCGTAGTGGAATAAAAAGACAATATCAATTCCCCTTGGAAGAGACGTGGAGATCACAGTAGCTTAACAAGACTGTTTTTATGCCCCTTGGAAGAGAGGTGGAGGTCGCAGTGGAATAAAAAGACAATATCAATACCCCGTAGAAGAGACGTGGAGGTCACAGTAGCTTAACAAGACGGTTTTAATACCCCTTGGAAGACTGGTGGAGGTCTCTGTGGAATAAAAAGAAAATATCAATGCCCAGGGGAAGAGACGTGGAGGTCACAGTAGCTTAACAATGCGGTTTTAATGCCCCTCGGAAGAGCTGTGGAGTTCAGAGTGGTTTAGTAAAATGGTTTTAATGCCCCTTGGAAGAGACGGGGAGGTCACAGTAGCTTTAAAAGACGGTTTTAATGCCCCTTGGAAAAGATGTGGATTTCAGAGTGGTTTAACAAGACGGTTTTAATGCCCCTTGGAAGAGACGTGGAGGTCACAGTAGCTTAACAAGACGGTTTTAATGCCCGTGAGAAGAGTGGTGGAGGTTACAGTGGAATAAAAAGACAATATCAATGCCCCCTGGAAGAGACGTGGAGGTCACAGTAGCTTTACAAGACTGTTTTATTGCCCCTTGGAAGATCGGTGGAGGTCGCAGTGGAAAAAAAAGACATTATCAATGTCCAGTGGAAGAGACTTGGAGGTCATAGCAGCTTAATAAGACGGTTTTCATGCCCCTTGGAAGAGTGTGGAGGTCGCAGTGGATTAAAAAGACAATATCAATGCCCCTTGGAAGAGACGTGGAGATCACAGTAGCTTAACAAGACGGTTTTAATGCCCCTTGGACAAGTGGTGGATGTTACAGTGGAATAAAAACACAATATCAATGCCCCATAGAAGAGAAGTGGAGGTCACAGTAGCTTAACAAGACGGTTTCAATGCCCCTTGGAAGATTGGTGGAGGTCGCAGTGAAATAAAAAGACAATATCAATGCCCCGTGGAAGAGTTGTGGAGGTCACAGTAGCTTAACAAGATGGTTTTAATGCCCCTTGGCAGAGTGGTGGAGGTCGCTATGGAATAAAAAGAAAATATTAATGCCCCGTGGAAGAGATGTGGAGAACACAGTAGCTTAAAATGCGGTTTTAATGCCCCTTGGAAAAGTGGTGGAGGTTACAGTGGAATAAAACGAAAAAACCAATGCACAGTGGAAGAGTGGTGGAGGTCACAGTAGCTTAACAAGACAGTTTTCATGCCCCTTGGAAGAGAGGTGGAGGTCGCAGTGGAATAAAAAGACAATATCAATGCCCCGTAGAAGAGACGTGGAGGTCACAGTAGCTTAACAAGACAGTTTTAATACCCCTAGGAAGACTGGTGGAGGTCTCTGTGGAATAAAAAGAAAATATCAATGCCCAGGGGAAGAGACGTGGAGGTCACAGTAGCTTAACAATGCGGTTTTAATGCCCCTCGGAAGAGCTGTGGAGTTCAGAGTGGTTTAGTAAAATGGTTTTAATGCCCCTTGGAAGAGACGGGGAGGTCACAGTAGCTTTAAAAGACGGTTTTAATGCCCCTTGGAAGAGAGGTGGAGGTCGCAGTGTAATAAAAAGACAATATCAATGCCCCTTGGAAGAGACGTGGAGATTACAGTATCTTAAAAAGACGGTTTTAATACCCCTTGGATGAGTGGTTGAGGTTACAGTGGAATAAAAACACAATATCAATGCCCTGTAGAAGAGACGTGGAGATCACAGTAGCTTAAGAAGACCGTTTTAATTCCCCTTGGAAGAGTGGTGGAGGTTGCAGTGGAATAAAACGTCAACGTCAATGCCCCTTGGAAGAGTGGTGGAGGTCGCAGTGGAATAAAAAGACAAAATCAATGCCCCGTGGAAAAGACGTGGAGGTCACAGTAGCTTAACAAGACGGTTTTAATGCCCCTTGGAAGAGTGGTGGAGGTCGCTGTGGAATAAAAAGACAATATCAATGCCCAGGGGAAGAGACGTGGAGGTCACAGTAGCTTAACAATGCGGTTTTAATGCCCCTTGGAAAAGATGTGGATTTCAGAGTGGTTTAACAAGACGGTTTTAATGCCCCTTGGAAGAGACGTGGAGGTCACAGTAGCTTAACAAGATGGTTTTAATGCCCGTGAGAAGAGTGGTGGAGGTTACAGTGGAATAAAAAGACAATATCAATGCCCCCTGGAAGAGACGTGGAGGTCACAGTAGCTTTACAAGACTGTTTTATTGCCCCTTGGAAGATCGGTGGAGGTCGCAGTGGAAAAAAAAGACATTATCAATGTCCAGTGGAAGAGACTTGGAGGTCATAGCAGCTTAATAAGACGGTTTTCATGCCCCTTGGAAGAGTGTGGAGGTCGCAGTGGATTAAAAAGACAATATCAATGCCCCTTGGAAGAGACGTGGAGATCACAGTAGCTTAACAAGACGGTTTTAATGCCCCTTGGACAAGTGGTGGATGTTACAGTGGAATAAAAACACAATATCAATGCCCCATAGAAGAGAAGTGGAGGTCACAGTAGCTTAACAAGACGGTTTCAATGCCCCTTGGAAGATTGGTGGAGGTCGCAGTGAAATAAAAAGACAATATCAATGCCCCGTGGAAGAGTTGTGGAGGTCACAGTAGCTTAACAAGATGGTTTTAATGCCCCTTGGCAGAGTGGTGGAGGTCGCTATGGAATAAAAAGAAAATATTAATGCCCCGTGGAAGAGATGTGGAGAACACAGTAGCTTAAAATGCGGTTTTAATGCCCCTTGGAAAAGTGGTGGAGGTTACAGTGGAATAAAACGAAAAAACCAATGCACAGTGGAAGAGTGGTGGAGGTCACAGTAGCTTAACAAGACAGTTTTCATGCCCCTTGGAAGTGTGGTGGAGGTCGCAGTGGAATAAAACAACAATATCACTGCCCCGTGAAAGAGTGGTGGAGATCGCAGTGGAATAAAATGACAATATCAATGCCCCGTGGAAGAGACGTGGAGGTCACAGTAGCTTAACAAGACGGTTTTAATGCCCCTTGGAAGTGTGGTGGAGTTCGCATTGGAATAAATCGACAATATCAATGCCCCGTGGAAGAGTGGTGGAGGTCGCAGTGGCATAAAATGACAATATCAATGCCCCGTGGAAGAGACGTTGAGGTCACAGTAGCTTAACAAGACGGTTTTATTGCCCCTTGGAAGAGTGGTGGAGGTCGCAGTGGAATAAAAAGACAATATCTTTGCCCGTGGAAGAGACCTTGAGGTCATAGTAGCTTAACAAGACGGTTTTAATGCCCCTTGGTAGAGTGGTGGAGGTCGCAGTGGAATAAAAATACAATATCAATGACCCCTTGGAAGAGACGTGGAGATCACAGTAGCTTAATAGGACGGTTTTAATGCCCCCTGGACCAGTGGTGGAGGTTACAGTGGAATAAAAAAACAATATCAATGCCCCGTTGATGAGACGTGGAGGTCACAGTAGCTTAACAAGACGGTTTCAATGCCCCTTGGAAGAGTGGTGGAGGTCGCAGTGGAATAAAAATACAATATCAATGCCCCTTGGATGAGTGGTGATGGTCTCAGTGGAATAAAAAGACAATATCAATGCCCCGTGGAAGAGACGTGAAGGTCACAGTACATTAACAAGATGGTTTTAATGCTCCCTGGAAGAGCTGTGGAGTCCAAAGTGGTCTAACAAGACGGTTTTAAAGCCCCTTGGAAGGGTGGTGGAGGTCGCTGTGGAATAAAAAGACAATATCAATGCTTCGTGGAAGAGACGTGGAGGTCACAGTAGTTTAACAATGCCATTTTAATGCCCCTCGGAAGAGCTGTGGAGTTCAGAGTGGTTTAACAAGATGGTTTCTATGCCCCTTGGAAGAATGGTGGAGGTCGCAGTGGAATAAAAAGACAATACCAATGCCCCGTGGAAGAGTGGTGGAGGTCACAGTGCAATAAAAAGACAAGATCAATGCCCAGTGCAAGAGACGTGGAGGTCACAGTAGCTTAACAAGACGGATTTAATGCCCCTTGGAAGAGCTGTGGAGTTCAGAGTGGTTTTACAAGTCGGTTTTAATGCCCCTTGAATGAGACGTGGAGGTCAAAGTAGCTTAACAAGACGGTTTTAATGCCCATTGGAAAAGTAGTGGAGGTGACAGTGGAAAAAAAAGACAATATCAATGCCCCGTGGAAGAGACGTGGAGGTCACAGTAGCTTAGTAAGATGGATTTAATGCCCCTTGGAAGAGCTGTGGAGTTCAGAGGGGATTTACAAGACGGTTTTAATGCCCCTTGGATGAGACGTGGAGGTCACAGTAGCTTAACAAGACGCTTTTAATGACCCTTGGAAGAGTGGTGGAGGTTACAGTGGAGTAAATAGAAAATGTCAATGCCCCGTGAAAGAGACGTGGAGGTCACAAAAGATTAACAAGATGGTTTTAATGCCCCTTGGAAGAGTGGTGGAGGTCGCAGTGGAATAAAACGACAATATCAATGCCCCTTGAAAGAATGGTGGAGGTCGAAGTGTAATAAAAAGACAATATCAATTCCCCATGGAGGACACGTGGAAGTCACAGTACCTTAAAAAGACGGATTTAATGCCCCTTGGAAGAGTGGAGGAGGTAGCAGTGGAATAAAGAGACAATATCAATGCCTCGTGGAAGAGACATGGCGGTCACAATAGCTTAACAAGATGGTTTTAAAGCCCCTTGGGAGAGAGATGGAGATCACAGTAGCTTAACAAGATGGTTTTAATGCCCCTTGGAAGAGCTGTGGAGTTCAGATTGGTTTAACAAGACGGTTTTAATGTCCCTTGGAAAAGCAGTGGAGTTCAGAGTGGTTCAACAAGACAGTTTTAATGCCCTTTGGAAGAGACGTGGAGGTCACAGTAGCTTAAGAAGATGAATTTAATGCCCCTTGGAAGAGTAGTGGAGGTCACAGTAGAATAAAAAGACATTATCAATGTCCCGTTTAAAAGACGTGGAGGTCACAGTAGCTTAACAAGAAGGTTTTAATGACCCTTGGAAGAGTGGTGGAGGTCACAGTGGAATAAAAAGACAATATCAATGCCCCTTGGAAGAGACGTGGAGGTCACAGTAGCTTAACAAGACGGTTTTAATGCCCCTTGGAAGAGGTGTGGAGGTCACAGTAGATTAACAAGACGCTTTTAATGCCCCTTGGAAGAGTGGTGGACATCGCAGTGGAATAAAAAGACAATATCAATGCTCCATGGAAGAGACGGTGAGGTCACAGTAGCTTAATAAGACAGTTTTAATGCCCCTTGGAAGTGTGGTGGAGGTCGCAGTGGAATAAAAAGACAATATCAATGCCCCGTGGAAGAGACGTGGAGGTCACAATAGCTTAACGAGACGTTATTAATGCCCCTTTGAAGAGTGGTGGAGGTTGCAGTGGAAAAAAAAGACAATATCAAAGCTCCGTGGAAGAGACGTGGAGATTACAGTATCTTAACAAGACGGTTTTAATGCCCCTTGGAAAAGCTGTGGAGTTCAGAGTGGTTTAACAAGACGGTTTTAATGCACGTTGAAAGAGACGTGGTGGTCACAGTAGCTTAACACGACGGTTTTAATGCCCCTTAGAAGAGTGGTGGAGGTTACAGTGGAATAAAACAACAATATCAATGCCCCGTAGAAGAGACGTGGAGGTCACAGTACCTTAATAAGATGGTTTCAATGCCCCTTGGAAGAGTAATGGAGGTCGCAGTGGAATAAAAAGACAAAATCAATGCCCCGCGGAAGAGACGTGGAGGTCACAGTAGCTTAACAAGACGGTTTTAATGCCGCTTTCAAGAGTGGTGGAGGTCGCAGTGGAATAAAAAGACAATATCAATTCCCCATGGAAAGACGTGGAGGTCACAGTAGCTTAACAAGACGGTTTTAATGCCGCTTGGAAGAGCTGTGGAGTTCAGAGTGGTTTAACAAGACGGTTTTAATGCCCCTTGGAAGGGTGGTGGAGGTCGCTATGGAATAAAAAGACAATATCAATGCTCCGTGGAAGAGACGTGGAGGTCACAGTAGTTTAACAATGCCATTTTAATGCCCCTCGGAAGAGCTGTGGAGTTCAGAGTGGTTTAACAAGATGGTTTCAATTCCCCTTGGAAGAGTGTTGGAGGTCGCAGTGGAATAAAAAGACAATACCAATGCCCCGTGGAAGAGTGGTGGAGGCCGCAGTGGAATAAAAAGACAATATCAATGCCCCGTGGAAGAGACGTGGAGGTCACAGTAGCTTAACAAGACGGATTTAATGCCTCTTGGAAGAGCTGTGGAGTTCAGAGGGGTTTTACAAGATGATTTTAATGCCCCTTGGATGAAACATGGACGTCAAAGTAGCTTAACAAGACGCTTTTAATGCCCCTTGGAAGAGTGGTTGACGTCGCAGTGGAATAAAAAGACAATATCAATGCCCCGTGTAGGAGACGTGGAGGTCACAGTAGCTTAACAAGACAGTTTTAATGCCCCTTGGAAGAGCTGTGGAGTTCAGAGAGGTTTTACAAGACAGTTTTAATGCCTCTTGGATGAGATGTGGAGGTAACAGTAGCTTAACAAGACGGTTTTAATGCCCATTGGAAAAGCAGTCGTGGTGACAGTGGAATAAAAAGACAATATCAATGCTCCGCGGGAGAGATGTGTAGGTCAGAGTAGCTTAACAAGACGTTTTTAATTCCCCTTGGAAGTGTGGTGGAGGTCGCAGTGGAATAAAAAGGCAATATCAATGCCCCTTGGAAGATTGGTGGAGGTCGCAGTGGAAAAAAAAGACAATATCAATATCGCACAGAAGAGTCGTGGAGGTCACAGTAGCTTAACAAGAAGGTTTTAATGCCCCTTGGAAGGGTGAAGGAGGCAGCAGTGGTATAAACAGACAGCATCAAAGCCCCGTGGAAGAGACATGGAGGTCACAGTAGCTTTACAAAATGGTTTTAATGCAGTTTGGAAGAGCTGTGGAGTTCAGAATGGTTTAACAAGACGGTTATAATGCCCCTTGGAAGAGAGGTGGAGATCACAGTAACTTAACAAGATGGTTTTAATGCCCCTTGGAAGAGTGGTGGACGTTACAGTGGAATAAATAAAAAATATCAATGCCCCGTGGAAGAGACCTGGAGGTCACAGTAGCTTAGCAAGAAGCATTTAATGCCCCTTGGAAGTGCTGTGGAGTTCAGAGGGGTTTTACAAAACGGTTTTAATGCCCCTTGGATGAGACGTGGAGGTCACAGTAGCTTAACAAGACGCTTTTATTGACCCTTGGAAGAGTGGTGGACGTCGCAGTGGAATAAAAAGACAATGTCAATGCCCCGTGGAAGAGAAGTGGAGGTCACAGTAGCTTAATAAGACAGTTTTAATGCACCTTGGAAAAGTAGTGGAGGTGATAGTTGTATAAAAAGACAATATCAATGCCCCGTGGAAGAGACGTGTAGGTCACAGTAGCTTAACAAGACGTTTTTAATGCCCCTTGGAAGTGTGGTGGAGATCGCAGTGAAATAAAAAGGCAATATCAATGCCCCTTGGAAGAGTGGTGGAGGTCGCAGTGGAATAAAAACACAATATCAATACCGCATGAAAGAGACGTGGAGGTCACAGTAGCTTAACAATACGGTTTTAATGCCCCTTGGAGGGGTGGTGGAGATCGCAGTGGAATAAAAAGACAATATCAAAGCACCGTGGAAGAGACATGGAGGTCACAGTAGCTTTACGAAACGGTTTTAATAACGTTTGGAAGAACTGTGGAGTTCAGAGTGGTTTAACAAGATGGTTTTAATGCCCCTTGGAAGAGAGGTGGAGATCACAGTAACTTAACAAGATGGTTTTAATGACCCTTGGAAGAGTGGTGAAGGTTACAGTGGAGTAAATAGAAAATGTCAATACCCCATGAGAGAGACGTGGAGGTCACAAAAACTTAACAAGATGGTTTTAACGCCCCTTGGAAGAGTGGTGGAGGTCGCAGTGGAATAAAACGACAATATCCATGCCCCTTGAAAGAGTGGTGGAGGTCGCAGTGGAATAAAAAGACAATGTCAATGCCCCGTGGAAGAGAAGTAGAGGTCACAGTAGCTTAACAAGACAGTTTTAATGTCCCTTGGAAGAGTTCTGGAGTTCAGAGGGGTTTTACAACATAGTTTTAATGCCCCTTGGATGAGACGTGGAGGTAACAGTAGCTTATGAAGACAGTTTTAATGCACCTTGGAAAAGTAGTGGAGGTGATAGTTGTATAAAAAGACAATATCAATGCCCCGTGGAAGAGACGTGTAGGTCACAGTAGCTTAACAAGACGTTTTTAATGCCCCATGGAAGTGTGGTGGAGATCGCAGTGGAATAAAAAGACAATATCAATACCGCATGAAAGAGACGAGGAGGTCACAGTAGCTTAACAATACGGTTTTAATGCCCCTTGGGAGGGTGGAGGAGGTAGCAGTGGTATAAAAAGACAATGTCAAAGCACCGTGGAAAAGACATGGAGGTCACAGTAGCTTTACGAAATGGTTTTAATAACGTTTGGAAGAGCTGTGGAGTTCAGAATGGTTTAACAAGACGGTTTTAATGCCCCTTGGAAGAGAGGTGGAGATCACAGTAACTTAACAAGATAGTTTTAATTACCCTTGAAAGAGTGGTGGAGTTTACAGTGGAGTAAATAGAAAATATCAATGCCCCGTGAAAGAGACGTGGAGGTCACAAAAGCTTAACAAGATGGTTTTAACGCCCCTTGGAAGAGTGGTGGTAGTCGCAGTGAAATAAAACGACAATATCAATGCCCCTTGAAAGAGAGATGGAGGTCGCAGTGTAATAAAAAGACAATATCAATGCCCCATGGAGAAGACGTGGAAGTCACAGTACCTTAAAAAGACGGATTTAATGCCCCTTGGAAGAGTGGAGGAGGTAGCAGTGGAATAAAAAGACAATATCAATGCCTCGTGGAAGAGACATGGAGGTCACAGTAGCTTAACAAGATGGTTTTAAAGCCCCTTGGGAGAGAGATGGAGATCACAGTAGCTTAACAAGACGGTTTTAATGCCCCTTGGAAGAGCTGTGGAGTTCAGATTGGTTTAACAAGACGGTTTTAATGCCACTTGGAAAAGCAATGGAGTTCAGAGTGGTTCAACAAGTCAGTTTTAATGCCCTTTGGAAGAGACGTGGAGGTCACAGTAGCTTAAGAAGATGGATTTAATGCCCCTTGGAAGAGTAGTGGAGGTCGCAGTGGAATAAAAAGACATTATCAATGCCCCGTTTAAAAGACGTGAAGGTCACAGTAGCTTAACAAGAACGTTTTAATGCCCCTTGGAAGAGTGGTGGAGGTCACAGTGGAATAAAAAGACAATATCAATGCCCCTTGGAAGAGACGTGGAGGTGACAGTAGCTTAACAAGACGGTTTTAATGCCCCTTGGAAGATATGTGGAGTTCAGAGGTGTTTTACAAGACGGTTTTAATGCCCCTTGGATGAGATGTGGAGGTCACAGTAGATTAACAAGACGCTTTTAATGCCCCTTGGAAGAATGGTGGACATCGCAGTGGAATAAAAAGACAATATCAAGGCCCCATGGAAGAGACGGTGAGGTCACAGTAGCTTAACAAGACAGTTTTAATGCCCCTTGGAAGTGTGGTGGAGGTCGCAGTGGAATAAAATGACAATATCAATTCCCCGTGGAAGAGATGTGGAGGTCACAGTAACTTAACGAGACGGTTTTAATGCGCATTTGAAAAGCTGTGGAGTTCAGAGTGGTTTAACAAGACGGTTTTAATGCCCGTTGAAAGAGACGTGGAGGTCACAGTAGCTTAACACGACGGTTTTAATGCCCACTAGAAGAGTGGTGGAGGTTACAGTGGAATAAAACGACAATATCAATGCACCGTAGAAGAGACGTGGAGCTCACAGTAGCTTAACAAGACGGTTTTAATGCCCCTTGGAAGAATGGTTGAGGTCGCAGTGGAATAAAAAGACAATATCAATGCCCTTTGGAAGATTGGTGGAGGTCGCAGTGGAATAAAAAGACAATATCAATGCCCCGTGAAAGAGGCGTGGAGGTCATAGTAGCTTAACAAGATGGTTTTAACGCCCCTTGGAAGAGTGGTGGAGGTCGCAGTGGAATAAAAAGACAAAATCAATGCCCTGTGGAAGAGACGTGGAGGTCACATTAGCTTAACAAGACGGTTTTAATGCTCCTTGAAAGAGTGGTGGAGATCACTATGGAATAAGAAGACAATAGCAATGCCCCGTGGAAGAGATGTGGAGGTCACAGTAGCTTAACAATGCGGTTTTATTGCCCCTTGGAAGATCTGTGGAGTTCAGAGTGCTTTAGCAAGATGGTTTTAATGCCCTTTAGAAGAGACGTGGAGGTCACAGTAACTTAAAAAGATGGTTTTAATGCCCCTTGGAAAAGTGGTGGAGGTTACTGTGAAATAAAAAGACAATATCAATGAGCCTTGGAAAGACGTGGAGGTCACAGTAGCTTAACAAGACGGTTTTAATGCCCCTTGGAAGAGCTGTGGAGTTCAGAGTGGTTTAACAAGACGGTTTTAATGCCCCTTGGAAGAGACTCGGAGGTGACAGTAGCTTTACAAGACGGTTTTCATGCCCCTTGGAAGTGTGGTGGAGGTCGCAGTGGAATAAAACGACAAAATCAATTCCCCGTGGAAGAGTGGTGGAGGTCGCAGTGGAATAAAATGACAATATCAATGCCCCGTGGAAGAGATGTGGAGGTCACAGTAGCTTAACAAGACGGTTTTATTGCCCCTTGGAAGTGTGGTGGAGGTCGCAGTGGAACAAAACGAAAAAACCAATGCCCAGTGGAAGAGTGGTGGAGGTCGCAGTGGAAAAAAATGACAATATCAATGCCCCGTGGAAGAGATGTGGAGGTCACAGTAGCTTAAAAAGAAGGTTTTATTGCCCCTTGGAAGTGTGGTGGAGGTCGCATTGGAATAAATCGACAATATCAATGCCCCGTGGAGGAGTGGTGGAGTTCACAGCAGCTTAACAAGACGGTTTTCATGCCCCTCGGAAGTGTGGTGGAGGTGGCATTGGAATAAAACGTCAATATCAATGCCCCGTGGAAGAGTGGTGGAGGTCACAGTGGAATAAAATGACAACATCAATGCCCGTGGAAGAGACGTGGAGGTCACAGTAGCTTAACAAGACGGTTTTAATGCTCCTTGGAAGAGTGGTGGAGGTCGCAGTGGAATAAAAAGACAATATCAATGCTCTGGGGAAGAGACGTGGAGTTCACAGTAGCTTAACTAGACGGTTTTTATGCCCCTTGGAAGAGCTGTGGAGTTCAGAGTGGTTCAACAAGACGGTTTTAATGCCCCTTGGAAGAGACGTGGAGTTCACAGTAGCTTAACAAGATGGTTTTAATGCCCCTTGGACGAGTGGTGGAGGTTACAGTGGAATAAAAACACAATATCAATACCCCGCAGAAGAGACGTGGAGGTCACAGTAGCTTAACAAGACTGTGTTCATGCCCCTTGGAAGAGCAGTGGAGGTCACAGTAGCTTAACAAGATGGTTTTAATGCCCCTTGGTAGAGTGGTGGAGGTTAAAGTGGAATAAAAAGACAATATCAATGCCCCGTGGAAGGGACGTGGAGGTCACAGTAGCTTTACAAGACGGTTTTAATGCCCCTTGGAAGAGCAGTGGAGGTCGCAGTGGAATACAAAGACAATATCAATACCCCTTGGAAAAGATGTGGAGATCACAGTAGCTTAACAAGATGGTTTTATTGCCCCATGGAAAAGTGGTGGAGGTCGCAGTGGAATAAAAACACAATATCAATACCCCATAGAAGAGACGTGGAGGTCACAGTAGCTTAACAAGATGGTTTTAATGCCCCTTGGAAAAGTGGTGGAGGTCGCAGTGGAATAAAGAGTCAATATCAATGCCCCTTAGATGAGTGGTGGAGGTCGCAGTGGACTAAAAAGACAATATCAATGCCCCGTGGAAGAGACGTGAAGGTCACAGTAGCTTAACAAGATGGTTTTAATGACCCCTGGAAGAGCTGTGGAGTCCAAAGTGGTCTAACAAGACGGTTTTAATGCTCCTTGGAAGAGCTGTGGAGATTCGAGTGGTTTAACTAGACAATTTTAATGCCCCTTGGAAGAGACGTGGAGATCACAGTAGCTTAACAAGACGGTTTTAATGCCCCTTGGTAGAATGGTGGACGTCGCAATGGAATAAAAAAAACAATATCAATGCCCCTTGGTAGAGTGGTGGATGTCGCAATGGAATGAAAAGACAATATCAATGCCCCGTGGGAGATATGTGGAAGTCACAGTAGCTTAACAAGATGGTTTTAATACCCCTTGGAAGAGTGGTGGTGGTCGCACTGGAATAAAAAGATAATATCAATGCCATGTGAAAGAGACGTGGAGGTCACAGTAGCTTAACAAGACGGTTCTAATGCCCCTTGGAAGAGCTGTGGAGTTCAGAGAGGTTTAACAAGATGGTTTTAATGCCCCTTTAAGAGAAGTGGAGGTCACAGTATCTTAACAAGACGGTTTTAATGCCCCTTGGAAAAGTGGTGGAGGTCGCAGTGGATTAAAAAGATAATATCAATGCTCCGTGGAAGAGACGTGGAGGTCACAGTAGCTTAACAATGCTGTTTTAATGCTCCTTGGAAGAGTAGTGGACATCGTAGTGGAATAAAAAGACAATATCAATGCCCCGTGTTAGAGTGGTGGAGGTGGCAGTGGAATAAAAAGAAAATATCAATGCCCCGTGGTAGAGACGTGGAGGTCTCAGTGGAATAAAAAGACAATATCAATACCCCGTGGAAGAGACGTGGAGGTCACAGTTGCTTAGCAAGACAGATATAATGCCCCTTGGAAGAGCTGTGGAGTTCAGAGGGGTTTTACAAGACAGTTTAAATGCCCCTTGGATGAGTCGTGGAGGTCACAGTAGCTTAACAAGACAATTTTAATGCCCCTTGAAAGAACTGTGGTGTTCCGAGTGGTTTAACAAGACGATTTTAATGCCCCTTGGAAGAGACATGGAGGTCACAGTAGCTTATCAAGATGAACTTAATGCCCCTTGGAAGAGTGGTGGAGGTTACAGTGGAATAAAAAGACAAAATCAATACACCGTGGAAGAGACGTGGAGGTCACAGTAGCTTAACAAGACGGTTTTAATGCCCCTTGGTAGAATGGTGGACGTCGCAATGGAATGAAAAGACAATATCAATGCCCCGTGTAAGACATGTGGAGGTCACAGTAGCTTAACAAGACGGTTCTAATGCCCCTTGGAAGAGCTGTGGAGTTCAGAGAGGTTTAACAAGACGTTTTTAGTACATCTAGGAAGAGATGTGGTGGTCACAGTAGGTTAACAAGATGGTTTTAATGCCCCTTGGAAGAAAGGTGTAGTTTACTGTGGAATAAAAAGACAATATCAATCCCCCGTGGAAGAGAGGTAGAGGTCACAGTAGCTTAACAAGACGGTTTTAATTCCCCTTGGTAGAGTGTTGGAAGTCGCAGTGGAAAAAAAAGACAATATCAATGTCCCGTGGAGGAGACATGGAAGTCACAATAGTTTAACAAGACAGATTTAAAGCCCCTTGGAAGAGTGGTGGAGGTCGCAGTGGAATAAAAAGACAATATCAATGCCCTGTGGAAGAGAGGTGGAGGTCGCAGTGGAATAAAAAGACAATATCAATGCCCCGTAGAAGAGAATTGGAGGTCTCAGTAGCTTAACAACATTGTTTTAATGCCCATTGGAAAATGGTGGAGGTCTCTGTGGAATAAAAAGACAATATCAATGCCCCTTGGAAGAGTGGTTGAGGTCGCTGTGGAAAAAAAAGACAATATCAATGCCCCGTGGAAGAGACGTGGAGGTCACAGTAGCTTAACAAGAAGGTTTTAAAGCCCCTTGGAAGAGCTGTGTAATTCAGAGTGGTTTAACAAGACGATTTTAATGCCCCTTGGAAGAGACGTGGAGGTCACAGTAGCTTAACAGGATGGATTTAATGCCCCTTGGAAGAGTGGTGGAGGTTACAGTGGAATAAAAAGACATTATCAATGCCTCTTTGTAGAGTGATGGATATCTTAGTGGAATAAAAAGACAATATCAATGCCCCACGGAAGAGATGTGGAGGTCACAGTAGCTTAACAAGACGGTTTTAATACCCTTGGTAGAGTGGTGGGTGTCGCAGTGGAATAAAAAGACAATATCTTTACCACGTGAATGAAACGTGGAGATCACAGTAGCTTATCAAGACGGTTCTAATGCCCCTTGGGAGAGCTGTGGAGTTCAGAGAGGTATACCAAGACAGTTTTAATACCTCTTGGAAGAGACGTGGAGGTCACAGTAGCTTAAAAAGACAGTTTTAAAGCCCCTTGGATGAAATGTGGAGTTTACAGTGGAATAAAAAGACAATATCAATGTCCCGTGGAAGAGACGTGGAGGTCACAGTAGCTTAACAGGACGGTTTTAATGCCCCTTAGAAGAGTGGTGGAGGTCGCATTGGAATAAATAAACAATATCAATGCACATTAGAAGAGTGGTGGAGGTCGCAGTGAAATAAAAAGACAATATCAATGCTCCGTGGAAGAGATGTGGAGGTCACAGTAGCTTAATAAGACGGCTTTAATGTCCCTTGGAAGAGTTGTGTATGTCGCAGTCTAATAAAAAGACAATAACAATGCCCCTTGGAAGAGTGGTGGAGGGAGCAGTGGAATAAAAAGACAATATCAAATCCCCGTGGAAGAGACGTGGAGGTAACAGTAGCTTAACAAGATGGATTTAATGCCCTTTAGAAGAGTGGTGGAGGTCGCAGTGGAATAAAAAGAAAATATCAATGCCCCCTGGAAGAGACGTGGAGGTCACAGTAGCTTAACAAAATGGTTTAAATGCCCTTTGGAAGAGACGTGGAGGTCACAGTAGCTTAAGAAGACCATTTTAATGCACCTTGGAAAAGTGGTGGAGGTTACAGCGGAATAAAAGGACAATATATTTGCCCCATGGAAAAGACGTGGAGGTCATAGTAGCTTAACAAGACGGTTTTATCGGCCTTTGGAGGAATTTTGGAGGTAGCAGTTGCATAAAAAGACAATATCTATGCCTCTTTGAAGAGTGGTGGAGGTCGCAGTGGAATAAAAAGACAATAACAATGCCCCGTGGAAGATATGTGGAGGGCACAGTATCTTAACAAGACGGTTTTAATGCCCCTTGGAAGAGCTGTGGAGTTCAAAGTGGTTTAACAAGACGGTTTTAATTCCCCTTGGAAGAGATGTGGAGGTAACAGTAGCTTAACAAGACAGTTTTAATGCTCCTTGGAAGAGTGGTGGAGGTTACAGTGGAATAAAAAGACAACATCAAAGCCACAGGGAAGAGACGTGGAGGTGACAGTAGCTTAACGAGACATTTTTAATGCCCCTTGGAAGAGTGGTGGAGGTCGCAGTGGTATAAAAAGACAATATCAATGCCCCTTGGAAGAGTGGTGGAGGTTGCAGTGGAATAAAAAGACAATATCAATGCCACGTGGAAGTGAAGTGGAGGTCAGAGTAGCTTAACAAGTTGGTTTTAATGCCCCTTGGAAGAATGGTGGAGGTCGCAGTGGAATAAAAAGGCAATATTAATGCCCCGTGAAATAGACGAGGAGGTCAAAGCAGCTTAAAAAGACAGTTTTAATGCCCATTGGAAGAGTCGTGGAGGTCGCAGTGGAATAAAAAGACAATATCAATGCCTCATGGAAGAGACGTGGAGGTCACTGTAGCTTTAAAAGATGGTTTCAATGCCCCTTGGAAGAGTGGTGGAGGTTACAGTGGAATAAAATGACAACATCAATGCCACAGGGAAGAGACGTGGATTTCTCAGTAGCTTAAAAAGACAGTTTTAATGCCCCTTGGTAGAGTGATGGAGGTCGCAGTGGAAAAAAAAGACAATATCAATGCTTCGTGAAAGAGTGGTGGAGGTCTTCAGTGGAATAAATTGACAATATTAATGCCCCGTGGAAGAGACATGGAGGTCACAGTAGCTTAACAAGATCGTTTTAATGCCCCTTGGAAGAATGGTGGAGGTCTCACTGGAATAAAAAGACAATATCTATGCCCCGTGGAAGAGATGTGGAGGTCACAGTAGCTTAACAAGATGGTTTTAATGCCCTTGGAAAAGTGGTGGATGTCGCAGTGAAATAAAAAGACAATATCAGTGCACCATGTAAGAGTGATGGAGGTCGCAATGGAATAAAAAGACAATATCAATACCTCGTGGAAGAGACGTGGAAGTCACAGTAGATTAACAAGAGGGATTTAAAGTCCCGTAGAAGAGTGGTGGAGGTCGCAGTAGAATAAAAAGACAATATCAATGCCCCGTGGAAGAGACGTGGAGGTCACAGTAGCTTAACAAGAGATTTTAATGCCCCTTGGAAGAGCTGTGGAGTTCCAAGTGGTTTAACAAGACGATTTTAATGCCCCTTGGAAGAGACATGGAGGTCACAGTAGCTTAACAAGATGGATTTAATGCCCCTTGGAAGAGTGGTGGAGGTTACAGAGGAATAAAAAGACAATATCAATGCCCCGTGGAAGAGACGTGGAGGTCACAGCAGCTTAACAAGACTGTTTTAATGCCCCTTGGTAAAATGGTGGACGTTGCAATGGAATAAAAAGACAATATCAATGCCCATTGCTAGAGTGGTGGATGTCGCAGTGGAATAAAAAGACAATATCAATGCCCCGTGGAAGAGACGTGGAGGTCACAGTAGCTTAACAAGAGATTTTAATGCCCCTTGGAAGAGCTGTGGAGTTCCAAGTGGTTTAACAAGACGATTTTAATGCCCCTTGGAAGAGACATGGAGGTCACAGTAGCTTAACAAGATGGATTTAATGCCCCTTGGAAGAGTGGTGGAGGTTACAGAGGAATAAAATGACAATATCAATGCCCCGTGGAAGAGACGTGGAGGTCACAGCAGCTTAACAAGACTGTTTTAATGCCCCTTGGTAAAATGGTGGACGTTGCAATGGAATAAAAAGACAATATCAATGCCCTTTGCTAGAGTGGTGGATGTCGCAGTGGAATAAAAAGACAATATCAATGCCTCGTGGAAGAGATGTCGATGTCACAGTAGCTTAACAAGACGGTTTTAATACCCCTTGGAAGAGTGGTTGGGGTCGCACTGGAATAAAAAGACAATATCAATGCCACATGGAAGAGACGTGGAGGTCACAGTAGCTTAACAAGACGGTTTTAATGCCCCTTGGAAGAAAGGTGGAGTTTACAGTGGAATAAAAAAACAATATCAATGCCCCTTGGAAAAGATGTGGAGGTCACAGTAGCTTAACAAAATGGTTTTAATGCCCCTTAGAAGAGTGGTGGATGTCGCAGTGGAATAAAAAGACAATATCAATGCCCCTTTGAAGAGTGATGGAGGTCGCAATGGAATAAATAAACAATATCAATGCCCCGTGGAGGAGACGTGAAAGTCAAAGTAGCTTAACAAGATGGATTTAATGCCCCTTGGAAGAGTGGTGGAGGTCGCAGTGGAATAAAAAGACAATATCAATGCACCTTGGAAGAGACGTGGAGGTCACAGTAGCTTAACTAGAGATTTTAATGCCCCTTGGAAGAGCTGTGGAGATTCGAGTGGTTTAACAAGACAATTTTAATGCCCCTTGGAAGAGACGTGGAGATCACAGTTGCTTAACAAGATGTATTTAATGCCCCTTGGAAGAGTGGTGGAGGTTACAGTGGAATAAAAAGACAATATCAATGTCCCGTGGAAGAGACGTGGAGGTCACAGGAGCTTAACAGGACGGTTTTAATTCCCCTTGGTAGAATGGTGGACGTCACAATGGAATAAAAAAAACAATATCAATGCCCCTTGGTAGAGTGTTGAATGTCGCAGTGGAATAAAAAGACAATATCAATGTCCCATGGAAGAGATGTCGAGGTCACAGTAGCTTAACAAGATGGTTCTAATGCCCGTTGGAAAAGCTGTGGAGTTCAGAGAGGTTTAACAAGATGTTTTTAATACCTCTTGGCAGAGACGTGGAGGTCACAGTAGCTTAACAAGACGGTTTTAATGCCCCTTGGAAGAAAGGTGGAGTTTACAGTGGAATAAATAGACAATATCAATGCCCCGTGGAAGAGACGTGGAGGTCACAGTAGCTTAACTAGAGATTTTAATGCCCCTTGGAAGAGCTGTGGCGATTCGAGTGGTTTAACAAGACAATTTTAATGCCCCTTGGAAGAGATGTGGAGATCACAGTTGCTTAACAATATGGATTTAATGCACCTTGGAAGAATGGTGGAGGTCTCACTGGAATAAAAAGACAATATCTATGCCCCGTGGAAGAGATGTGGAGGTCACAGTAGCTTAACAAGATGGTTTTAATGCCCTTGGAAAAGTGGTGGATGTCGCAGTGAAATAAAAAGACAATATCAGTGCACCATGTAAGAGTGATGGAGGTCGCAATGGAATAAAAAGACAATATCAATGCCTCGTGGAAGAGACGTGGAAGTCACAGTAGATTAACAAGAGGGATTTAAAGTCCCGTAGAAGAGTGGTGGAGGTCGCAGTAGAATAAAAAGACAATATCAATGCCCCGTGGAAGAGACGTGGAGGTCACAGTAGCTTAACAAGAGATTTTAATGCCCCTTGGAAGAGCTGTGGAGTTCCAAGTGGTTTAACAAGACGATTTTAATGCCCCTTGGAAGAGACATGGAGGTCACAGTAGCTTAACAAGATGGATTTAATGCCCCTTGGAAGAGTGGTGGAGGTTACAGAGGAATAAAATGACAATATCAATGCCCCGTGGAAGAGACGTGGAGGTCACAGCAGCTTAACAAGACTGTTTTAATGCCCCTTGGTAAAATGGTGGACGTTGCAATGGAATAAAAAGACAATATCAATGCCCTTTGCTAGAGTGGTGGATGTCGCAGTGGAATAAAAAGACAATATCAATGCCTCGTGGAAGAGATGTCGATGTCACAGTAGCTTAACAAGACGGTTTTAATACCCCTTGGAAGAGTGGTTGGGGTCGCACTGGAATAAAAAGACAATATCAATGCCACATGGAAGAGACGTGGAGGTCACAGTAGCTTAACAAGACGGTTTTAATGCCCCTTGGAAGAAAGGTGGAGTTTACAGTGGAATAAAAAAACAATATCAATGCCCCTTGGAAAAGATGTGGAGGTCACAGTAGCTTAACAAAATGGTTTTAATGCCCCTTAGAAGAGTGGTGGATGTCGCAGTGGAATAAAAAGACAATATCAATGCCCCTTTGAAGAGTGATGGAGGTCGCAATGGAATAAATAAACAATATCAATGCCCCGTGGAGGAGACGTGAAAGTCAAAGTAGCTTAACAAGATGGATTTAATGCCCCTTGGAAGAGTGGTGGAGGTCGCAGTGGAATAAAAAGACAATATCAATGCACCTTGGAAGAGACGTGGAGGTCACAGTAGCTTAACTAGAGATTTTAATGCCCCTTGGAAGAGCTGTGGAGATTCGAGTGGTTTAACAAGACAATTTTAATGCCCCTTGGAAGAGACGTGGAGATCACAGTTGCTTAACAAGATGTATTTAATGCCCCTTGGAAGAGTGGTGGAGGTTACAGTGGAATAAAAAGACAATATCAATGTCCCGTGGAAGAGACGTGGAGGTCACAGGAGCTTAACAGGACGGTTTTAATTCCCCTTGGTAGAATGGTGGACGTCACAATGGAATAAAAAAAACAATATCAATGCCCCTTGGTAGAGTGTTGAATGTCGCAGTGGAATAAAAAGACAATATCAATGTCCCATGGAAGAGATGTCGAGGTCACAGTAGCTTAACAAGATGGTTCTAATGCCCGTTGGAAAAGCTGTGGAGTTCAGAGAGGTTTAACAAGATGTTTTTAATACCTCTTGGCAGAGACGTGGAGGTCACAGTAGCTTAACAAGACGGTTTTAATGCCCCTTGGAAGAAAGGTGGAGTTTACAGTGGAATAAATAGACAATATCAATGCCCCGTGGAAGAGACGTGGAGGTCACAGTAGCTTAACTAGAGATTTTAATGCCCCTTGGAGGAGCTGTGGCGATTCGAGTGGTTTAACAAGACAATTTTAATGCCCCTTGGAAGAGATGTGGAGATCACAGTTGCTTAACAATATGGATTTAATGCACCTTGGAACAGGGGTGGAAGTTATAGTGGAATAAAAAGACAATATCAATGCCCCGTGGAAGAGACGAGGAGGTCACAGGAGCTTAACAATACGGTTTTAATGCCCCTTGGTAGAATGGTGGACGTCGCAATGGAATAAAAAAAACAATATCAATGCCCCTTGGTAGAGTGGTGAATGTCGCAGTGGAATAAAAAGACAATATCAATGCCCCGTGGAAGATATGTGGAGATCAAAGTAACTTAGCAAGACGGTTTTAATACCCCTTGGAAGAGTGGTGGGGGTCGCACTAGAATAAAAAGACAATATCAATGCCACGTGGAAGAGACGTGGAGGTCACAGTAGCTTAACAAGACGGTTCTAATGCCCCTTGGAAGAGCTGTGGAGTTCAGAGAGGTATAACAAGACGTTTTTAATGCCTCTAGGAAGAGACGTGGAGGTCACAGTAGGTTAACAAGATTGTTTTAATGCCCCTTGGAAGAAAGGTGTAGTTTACAGTGTAATAAAAAGACAATATCAATGCCCCGTGGAATCGACGTGGAGGTCAGAGTAGCTTAACAAGATGGTTTTAATGCTCCTTGGAAGAGTGGTGGAGGTCGCAGTGGAATAAAAAGATAATATCAATGCTCCGTGGAAGAGACGTGGAGGTTACAGTAGCTTAACAATGCCGTTATAATGCCCCTTGGAAGAGTGGTGGACATCGCAGTGGAATAAAAAGACAATATCAATGCCCTGTGGAAGAGTGGTGGAGGTCGCAGTGGAATAAAAAGACAATATTAATACCCCGTGGAAGAGACGTGGAGGTCACAGTAGCTTAGCAAGACAGATTTAATGCCCCTTGGAAGAGCTGTGGAGTTCAGAGGGGTATTACAAGACGGTTTAAATGCCCCTTGGATGAGACGTGGAGGTCACAGTAGCTTAACAAGACGCTTTTAATGCTCCTTGGAAGAGTGGTGGACGTCGCAGTGGAATAAAAAGACAATATCAATGCCCCGTGGAAGAGACGTGGAGGTCACAGTAGCTTAACAAGACAGTTTTAATGCCCCTTGAATGAGCTGTGGTGTTCAGAGGGGTTTTACAAAACAGTTTTAATTCCCCTTGGATGAGACGTGGAGGTAACAGTAGCTTAAGAAGATGGTTTTAATGCCCCTTGAAAGAGTGGTGGAGGTCGCAGTGGACTAAAAAGACAATATCAATACAGCATGGAATAAACGTGGAGGTCACAGTCGCTTAACAAGACCGTTTTAATGCCCCTTGTAAAGGTGGGGGAGGTAGCAGTGGTATAAAAAGACAATATCAAAGCCCCGTGGAAGAGACATGGAGGTCGCAGTAGCTTTACGAAAAGGTTTTAATGCCGTTTGGAAGATTTGTGGAGTTCAGAGTGGTTTAACAAGACGTTTTAAAGCCCCTTGGTAGAGAGGTGGAGATCACAGTAACTTAACAAGATGGTTTTAATGCCCCTTAGAAGAGTGGTGGAGGTTACAGTGGAATAAATAGAAAATATCAATGCCCCGTGAAAGAGACGTGGAGGTCACAGAAGCTTAACAAGATGGTTTTAACGCCCCTTGGAAGAGTGGTGGAGGTTGCAGTGGAATAAAACGACAATATCAATGCCCCTTGGAAGAGTGGTGGAGGTCGCAGTGGAATAAAAAGACAATATCAACGCCCCATGGAGGAGACGTGGAAGTCACAGTACCTTAAAAAGATGGATTTAATGCCCCTTGGAAGAGTGGAGGAGGTAGCATCGGAATAAAAAGACAATATCAATGCCTCATGGAAGATACGTGGAGGTCACAGTAGCTTAACAAGACGGTTTTAATGCCCCTTGGAAGAGAGATGGAGATCACAGTAGCTTAACAAGACGGTTTTAATGCCCCTTGGAAAAGCTGTGGAGTTCAGAGTGGTTTAACAAGATGGTTTTAATGCCCCTCGGAAGAGAGGATGAGGTGACAATACCTTAACAAGATGGTTTTTAATGCCCCTTGGATGAGTGGTGGAGGTTACAGTGAAATAAATAAACAATATCAATGCCCCGTGAAAGAGACGTGGAGGTCACAGTAGCTTAACAAGACGGTTTTTATGCCCCTTGGAAGAGTGGTGGAGGTCGCAATGGAATAAAAAGACAACATCAATGCCCCTTGGTAGAGTTGTGGATGTAGCAGTGGAATAAAAAGACAATATCAATGCCCCATGGAAGAGACGTTCAGGTCACAGTAGCTTAACAAGACGGTTTTAATGCCCCTTGGAAGAGTGGTGGAGGTTACAGTGGAATAAAAAAACAATATCAATGCCCTGTGGAAGAGACGTGAAGGTCACAGTATCTTAACAAGACGGTTTTAATGCACCATAAAAGAGAGCTATAATTTTTCCAGATTTTGGCAGACAGAGTCATTTGACGGCTTGTTTTTTGCGGGATGAGTTGACGCTGTTGTTGGTGCCATTTTCAGGCACGTGACATTTTTTTATCGCTTTCTATTCCGATTTTTGGGAGGCAGAATAAACAAAAACTAACAATTCAGGAATTGTTTTTTGTTTTTTTTTTTTATTCTGTTCCGCGTGTGGTAAAATTGATAAGGCAGGTTTATTCTTCAGGTCAGTACGTTTACAGCGGTACCACATTTATATCGTTTTTCTATGTTTTGCACTTTTACATAATAAAAGCAATTTTATCGAAAAAATTATTTTTTAGCATCGCTTTATTCTGAGAGCTATAACTTTTTTATTTTTCAGCTGATGGACCTGTATGGCAGCTTCTTTTTTGCGGGACGAGATGCCCTTTTCAGCTGTACCATTTTTATTTATATTTGTCTTTGTGATCGCGTGTTATTCCATTTTTTGTTTGGTGGTATGGTGATAAAGCATTGTTTTTTGCTTCGTTTTTTATTTTTTATTTTTTTACCGTGTTCACTGAAGGGGTTAACTAGTGGGACAGTTTTATAGGTCAGGTTGTTCCGGACGCGGTGATACCAAATATGTGTACGTTTATTGTTTTTTTTTTTATAATAATATTTATTGATGGGTACATTATATTTTTATTTTTGGTGGATTATTTTTTTTATTTTTTTTTTATATTTTTACAATTTTTTTTTTTTATTTCTTTTTTCACTTTATGACACTTTTTTTACTTTTTTACTTTGTCCCACTATGGGACTTTCACTTTTTTTTTCTCTGATCACCTGCATGGCACAGGAATGGAGCACCATCCCTGTGCCATGCAGGCTGTCAGCGCTGGACAGGGAGAAGATAGTTTGAAGATGCACTGCGCATGTCCAAAAAATCTTCCTGCTATCTGGTGACCCCGATGTTGTCATGACGACATTGGGTCGTCATGGCAACATCCTGGAAGCCACGGCAGACAGCGCTGGAGGCCGGAAGACGAGGTGAGTATTCCGATCACCTCCCCTTGCCACCGCAATGCTGCGATCGACTTCGATCGCAGCATTGCGGGGGTTAATGTGCCAGGAGTGGTGCGGGACCACTCCCTGCACATAGCACTGGGTATCAGCTGTGACAATCAGCTGACACCCGGCGTCGATCGCGCCTGCACAGCCTGTGTGTGGGCGAAATCGCCAGGGCGTATAAATACGTATCTGGTCCGTAAGTCCCAGGGCACAGATACGTACTAATACGCCCTATGTCGTAAAGGGGTTAAGAATCATTATTGTTATAGGGGCACTTACAGTATTGTGGCTGTCAACGGTGCACCTGGGGCATTATTACTTTTAGGGGCAAAATGTGGGCACTGTTTTCTAGGGCACTTGCACACGGCACTAATATTTTAAAGGGGTATTTTTACCATCAAGAGAGCACAAAGGGGGGATTTTACTTTGTAAGAGGCACAGTATTAGCATTATTATGAGGGGGCACAGTGGTGGGCATTATTATTTGGATACTAAGAGGATCAGTAATAGGGACACATACAGCAGCAGCGACTCAGCATTGGGGTATCAGCAGGATGAGGGGTTTGTGCAGGTTGGAATAGATGGGGTTGGTGCCTGAAATGTGAGAAGTCAAATGTGTCTTTGTTGTGATCTCTGCAGATGAGTCCTGGAGAAGTTGTCGTATCGGTCAGGGACAGAAGGAAAAGACGGGAAAAGTGAATGACTCCAGCAGAAAGGACGTCACCTATAAGGTACTATACAGTGGTGGCTAAAAGTATGGGCACCCCTGCAATTCTGTCAGATAATACTCAGTTTCTTCTTGAAAATGATTGCAATCACAAATTCTTTGGTATTATTATCTTCATTTAATTTGCTTGCAAGGAAAAAAACACAAACGAGAATGAAGCAAAAATCAAATCATTGATCATTTCACACAAAACTCCAAAAATGAGCCAGACAAAAGTATTGGTACCCTCAGCCTAATACTTGGTTGCACAACCTTTAGCCAAAATAACTGCGAACAACCGCTTCCGGTAACCATGAATGAGTTTCTTACAATGCTCTGCTGGAATTGTAGACCATTCTTCTTTGGCAAAGTGCTCCAGGTCCCTGATATTTGAAGGATGCCTTCTCCAAACTGCCATTTTGAGATCTCTCCACAGGTGTTCTATGGGATTCAGGTCTGGACTCATTGCTGGCCACCTTAGAAGTCTCCAGTGCTTTCTCTCAAACCATTTTATAGTGCTTTTGGAAGTGTGTTTTCGGTCATTGTTCCGCTGGAAGACCCATGACCTCTGAGGGAGACCCAGCTTTCTCACACTTATGCTGCAAAATTTGTTGGTAGTCTTCAGACTTCATGCCATGCACACGGTCAAGCAGTCCAGTGCCAGACGCAGAAAAGCAACCTCAAAACATCAGGGAACCTCCGCCATGTTTGACTGTAGGGACCGTGTTCTTTTCTTTGAATGCCTCTTTTTTTTTCCTGTACACTCTATGTTGATGCTTTTTCCCAAAAAGCTCGACTTTTGTCTCATCTGACCAGAGAACATTCTTCCAAAACATTTTAGGCTTTCTCAGGTAAGTTTTGGCAAACTCCAGCCTGGCTTTTTTATGTCTCGGGGTAAGCAGTGGGGTCTTCCTGGGTATTCTACCATACAGTCCCTTTTCATTCAGACGCCGACGGATAGTACGGGTTGACACTGTTGTACCCTCGGACTGCAGGGCAGCTTGAACTTGTTTAGATGTTAGTCGAGGTTCTTTATCCACCATCCGCACAATCTTGCGTTGAAATCTCTCGTCAATTTTTCTTTTCCGTCCACATCTAGGGAGGTAAGCCACAGTGCCATGGGCTTTAAGCTTCTTGATGACACTGCGCACGGAAGACACAGGAACATTCAGGTCTTTGGAGATGGACTTGTAGCCTTGAGATTGCTCATGCTTCCTCACAATTTGGTTTCTCAAGTCCTCAGACAGTTGTTTGGTCTTCTTTCTTTTCTCCATGCTCAATGTGGTACACACAATGACACAGGACAGAGGTTGAGTCAACTTTAATCCATGTTAACTGGCTGCAAGTATGATTTAGTTATTGTCAACTCCTGTTAGGTGCCACAGGTAAGTTACAGGGGCTGTTAATTACACGAATTAGAGAAGCATCACATGATTTTTTAAACAGTGCCAATACTTTTGTCCACCCCCTTTTTTAGGTTTGGTGTGGAATTATATCCAATTTGGCTTTAGGACAATTCTTTTTGTGTTTTTTCATAGAAGACAAATTAAATGAAGATAATAATACCAAATAATTTGTGACTGCAGTCATTTTCAGCAAGAAACTGAGTATTATCTGACAGAATTGCAGGGGTGCCAATACTTTTGGCCACCAATATATATACCTGTACTGTAATCTCTTATAGGCTCTGCAATACTGGTATCTACTACTATATGGTCAACACAGTATGGCGGTAATATCAGTGTTAATCATTGTATAAAGATTTCTGTTAGCAACAGCGTGGTCATCTGCTGAAGTTCTCCTACTTCCACTATTAGGGTGCATCACCATATTTGTAATCAGGGTTATATGGTTAGGGGCCCACTCAGAAGTCCCCCCCCCCTGAACCCAATGGGCCCTATATAATGCTCCATAGAGAATGGGTCCCATATAATGTTCCATAGAGAATGGGCCCCGTATAATGCTCCATAGAGAATGGGCCCCATATAATGCTCCATAGAGAATGGGCCTCATATAATGTTCCATATAGAATGGGCCGCATATAAAACTCCAAACAGTATGGGCCTCATATAATGCTCCATAGAGAATGGGTCCCATATAATGCTCCATAGAGAATGGGCCCCATACAATGCTCCATAGAGAATGGGTCCATATAATGCTCCATAGAGAATGGGCCCCATATAATGCTCCATAGAGAATGGGCTCCATATAATGCTCCATAGATTTAAAAAAATAAATAAATACTCACCTTTCATGGCAGGTCAGGACTCCTCAGTGTCTTCTGGCTCTCTGCACTGTCAGAGCAGAGGTCGCGGTGTACTGACGTCATTGCGCCCTCTGACCCTGACACATCACAGTGTCAGAAGACACGGAAGATACCGGAGCTGCAGAGGATTGAGATGAGGTAAGTATAAGTGCCAGAGCACTGAACAAAGCATGGGGGCTCACTCGCGAGCGCTGGCACCATGCTCCCCCGACTCACTGGCCCCATAGTGCACCAGGGTCCCTAACGGTGAGTGAGCACCCCCGCTTGCCCAAGTGCTGATGCTGGCCCTGCCGATACCCCATATGTGGGGGAAGACTACTCTATGGGCACATGGCAGGGTTCGGAAGGTAAAGAGCTCCGTTTGACTTTTTGAACTCAAAAATGGCTGGAATCGAGAGTGGACGCCATGTTGCATTTGGAAAGCCCCTGATGTGCCTAAACAGTGAAAAAACCCCTATCAGTGACTCTATTTTGTAAACTAGGCCCCTCAAGGAATTTATCTAGATGTGTGGTAAGCACATTGAACCCCCACAATAAACACTATTTTATAGAAAAAATAATTGTTTTTGCATCACTCTATTCTGAGAGCTATAACTTTTTTATGCTTTTTCCTGATGAAGCTGTTTGGTAACTTGCTTTTTGCCGGACAAAATGGCATTTTCAGCCGGTTCCTGACTGTAGGGCATTTTTTGTGAGATAGTAACATAGTAACATCGTTTTTAAGGTTGAAAGAAGATTACGTCCATCTGGTTCAACCCATAGTCTAACATGTTGATCCAGAGGAAGGCAAAAAAAAAAACCCATGTGGCAAACACTAAGCTCCACATTGGGGGAAAAAATTCCTTCCTGACCCCATACGACAATCAGACTAGTTCCCTGGATCAACGCCCTATCAAGGAATCTAGTATATATAACCTGTAATATTATACTTATCAAGAAAGGCATCCATGCCCTTCTTAAATTTTAGTAGTGAATCACTCATTACAACATCATGCGGCAGATGGTGGCACTTGTAAGCTGAAATATGTGCCGAATTCATTAGGTGGCACACACGCTGTTTTACACACTGTATTGTGTGTTGTATATGTGCATGAGGCCTAAGTATGAAGCAGTAAAATGTCTATGTAGAGTAGCAGTAGGGTGGGCCCTGTGGAATCAATCTCCCCTCTGGGCCCGAGGAACTCCAGTCCGACCCTGCTCATAAGTGAGTAGTTCCTTCAGGGGTTTTATCTGAATTGCCTTTTTTTGGGACTTACATGGAAACTCCGACATAAGTGCTCAGCGCAGAACGCAAGATAAATGTGACCTGAGTCTTATTTCGATTTTTGGGAGGTAGAATGAACAAATAGACAGCAGTACAAGAACAGTTCATATTTTTATTTTTGCACCGTTCACTATCCGATAAGTGATAAGGCAGCTTAATTCTTTTGGTCGGTGCGATTACAGTGATACCAGATATATATAGTTTTTTATGTTTTGCTGCTGTCACACAGTAAATATGTTTTTTATTAAAAAATGTTTTTTTTCTTCTCCTTATTCTGAGAGCTATAACTTTTTTATTTTTTGGCAAACAGTTTTATGAAGACTTATTTTTTGCATGACGAATTGCAGATTTTTTTGGTACCATTTTGGGGCACATAGTAATTTTTGATCGCTTTTTAATCAGACTTTTCAGACACAGAATGAACAAAAACCAACAATTCAGTTATTGTCTTTAGATATTTTTTTGCATGGTTCACTGTGCAGTAAAAGTGATAAGACAGATTTGTTTGTCGGGTCGGTATGATTACAGTGATACCAGATGTATATCATTTTTTTTATGCTTCGCTTCGCTAGTTTTACACACTAAAAACTAAATTTGACAAAAAATAATTTATTTTTGCATCATCATATTCTGAGAGCTGTCATTTTTTTATTTTTTTGCCAAATGAGCCATATTAGGGATTGCTTTTTTAGGGACTATTTGACATTTTCATTTATACCATATTTTTTTTATATATGAGTTTTTGATCGCTTTTAATTCAATCTTTTGTGTGTCAGTATGATGAAAAAGCAACAATTTTGGCATGTTTTTTTGTTTTTTTTTACGGCGTTCGCCACACAGAATAAAAAACTTGACAGTTTTATAGATTTATGTTTACATCTTTTGTTTATTTTTGCTTTATTACAAAGGCTGCATTTTTAGTGGTGAATTGGCTTTTTGTGATTTGTCAGCGTTTCTTTTGTTATTTTTTAAAAACTTTTTAACATGCTTTATTTAACTTTTTTTATTTTTTTCACTGTGGGACATGTATAATTGATACTTTGATCTCTGCAGTGAGACCTTTCAGTTTCTCACTGACTCAGCCTGTTAGGCTGGGGTCACACAAGCATATAAAAAAATCAGTCCGATTTTCATCCAGAAAAATGGTTTAATTTTTTCCTCACTTGTCATCCATGTGCAGTCCGTATACAATCCATTTTTTTACTCAGAAGATTTTAATCTTTTACAGGACCATTTACAGCTTGCTATGTTACAGAATTGCAGTGTATCCGTAAAAATCCGATGCCACTCTAATGGTCTGAATGGCATCCAATATTTTTTCTTGCACCCATCCGATTTTGAAGTGAAATCACATCATGCTGCAATTTTTTGCTCACTCTGAATACAGCTCAGAAAAAAAACCTCAGATCTGCACTACCTCATTGAATAACAGCCTCCTCAGGACTGGGAAATTTTTTGTAACAAAATATGTAGTTTTATACTGTGAAAATTATTAACATTGTATACAGTGGGGAAAATAAGTATTTGATACACTGATGATTTTGCAAGTTTTCCTACCTAAAAAGAATGGAGAGGTCTGTAATTTTTATCGCAGGTACACTTCAACTGTGAGAGATTGAATCTAAAAAAAATCCAGAAAATCACATTGTATGATTTTTACATAATTAATTTGCTTTTTATTGCATGAAATAAGTATTTGATACAATAGAAAAGCAGAACTTAATATTTGGTACAGGTACAGCTGTGGGGGTCGTGATGACATTCCACTCGTCCTCCAGTCACTCCAAATTAAGGCTATGAGCATGGGTCAACCATTCAAAGAATGAGTCAGACAACAAGCTGGTTCAAACTCAGAGCACGCTCAAAAGACTACTACAGACAATGTTCTCAGCAATGTTCTGTGTTTATTCCTACATACACAAACCTAAATACACTACATAATGGGGAGGGAAAAGGGGTTGTCCGGGGCGGGGTAAGCCATGAAAGTCCAGTGTCTGGCCACTCCTGATTGGTCCACATCTCCTTATCTCAGTCTCTGGGCAGATATTGCAGCCGTCAGCTTATAATCTTGTTTCGTTTCTCTGAAATAAGTCTTGGCAACACTGGAACTGTTTTAGTTTAAGTTTCGATTTAAGTAATACGTAGCAAGGAAAGCTTATTGTTATAAGACACAAAATGGTGGTTAGTACATTAGCAAAAAAGCGTATAAAAGTTACAAAAGTATAAAAGTTACAAAAATATATATTCTCTTTTACCCCGACATTCCCCCCTAAACACTAAGCTTTCCCTTGCTTCGGGGCCTTTGAGACTGTCCATGTGTGGGGAGAGGGGAGGTGGATTTCTTCACCCAATCATCTTAGAAGCTGCCCCCTTATGGGACGCCCCCAGACAATCGAGCCCTATCCTGGATGACACATGGAGTTCTCCCAACTGTCCCTAAACTAAATCTCTCAATTGAACTTTGTCATGGGGGGGCTGGTCAGGCTTGTTCAAAGGAGTGTATTTCTCCATATCTTCTCTTGATTCAGAAAGGTCCCGGAGGTTGGGACAGCATTGGTTATATTTTTCCTGTATAAGGGGACTATGCAGCACAGGACCACCAGGCCCAATACTAGTAGACCTCCCATTACTAGACAAACTTGTTGGAGGAATCCCTTGAGCCCTCCCAACCAACCTGAGAAAAAGGAGGTATCTACCCCTGTGTGGTAGCTGTCCACCCTGGGACAGACAGTAAGCATATGGAAAGGATATAGAAGAAGGTAGTCATCTTTTATAGACTCGTTCTGTCTCTCTTGCAGTGGGAGGCGTGAATCCAGGTGCTCTTGCCCTCAAGCTTCAGAGCCGTCGGGGTGGTGAGAAGCACAGTGTACGGTCCCTCGAACCGCGGCTGGAGGCAGTCTTTCCGGACAAACTTCTTCACATACACTAGATCGCCTGGGATGAAATCATGTACTGCATCACCTATAGATTCTGGGAGAGAGGCAGATACTGGAGAGCGGGTGTTAGTCAATTCTCTAGACAAGGCAATCACAAATTTTACCACTCTATCATGTGTTTCAGACAACTCTTGGGGCCTAATCTCTCCTATCTTGTGTGGGGTCCCAAACAAAATTTTATAGGGAGTCAGCCCATGTTTGGCCTGAGGAGTGTGTGTGATATGATACAATACTATGGGGAGTAGGTCGGGCCAGGGGAGGGGATGATCTTAGGTCATTTTCAAGAGCTGGGTCTTGAGTGTGGAATTCATCCTTTCCACTTTGCCTGAACTGGCAGGATGGTATGGAGTGTGGAGGCCCAAATCTGTTCCCAACATGTTCCAGAGTTCTTCGTAGATATTTGCTGTGAAAGCTGGTCCTTGATCCGATTCTATGACTTGGGGAACTCCAAATCTGCAGGCAATTTCGGTGATCAGTTTCTTGGCTGTGACTTTAGCAGTCATGTTGACAACCGGGTAGGCCTCGGGCCAGGCTGAGAACATATCCACGGCTACCAAAACGTACTCCTATTTTCCTGCTTTAGGCATTTGGATATGGTCGACTTGTATTCTCTGCCAAGGGTAGTCTGGTTTAGCCAGGTGTTGGAGAGGGACCCGTGCCGTACACGTTGGGTTGCAGGTAGCGCAGACAGAGCAGGATTTTGAGTATGCAGTCACAGTGGAAGAGATTCCGGGTGCAAAGTACAGTTTCTTGATACATGCCAAGGCTTGATTCTTTCCTCTGTGTGTAGGCCCGTGAGCCCATGCTGCCACAGCTGAGTACATGCGTCTAGGCAAGCAAGGCTTCCCATCCACTTGGTAAAGAGTCGAGTTGACCTTTGAATCTTTGCGACCTGCCAGCACAGCTCCTGCCGCTTTCCATTGCTTGACTTCTTCAGTGGGGGTCTTCCTTTGTTCCTCACACAATTTTTCTTCAGGCATCCTGACCCCCCTGGATTCCACTCGTGTCTCCGCTGGACTTGTATGATCTTCCGCCGGCTGTTCTTTGGCTCTTGCTCTAGTGAGCGCCACAGCTACGGTTTGCAGGGTCTCCCCCATCTCTTCTTCCTTTTCCTGCCACTTTGATGACACATTCTCCACTGCTGCAGTCTTGGCTGCTTGGTCAGCTAGGTGGTTGCCCCTGGCTTCCCTGGAATCTAGTCTTCCATGGGCCTTGACCTTGATAACAGCAACCTGAATGGGTAGCTCCAGGGCCTTCATTAGGGCCTTAATCCATGAGACATGTTTCACTGGTGTACCTGCAGCTGTGATGAATCCTCTAGACTTCCACAAGAGTCCAGAATCATTGCAAATTCCATGTCCATACCTGGAATCGGTATATATATATTCGCCTTTGTTCCTGCTGCCAGGTGGCAGACCTCTGTGAGAGCCACAAGTTCAGCTTCTTGTGCAGACATGTATGGTGGTAGAGCTTCAGCCTTGAGGACTGTTAGGTCTGTTGTGACAGCATATCCCGTGTGGAACTTCCCTTGAGGGTCTGCGAAACGGGATCCATCAGTCCATAGGTGCAAGGCAGGGTCTGCGAGCGGATGTGCCACCATATTCTCTGGAGCAGAAGTCTCTTCCTGCAAAATTTTTATACAATCATGAGGTTCCACCAATGGACCTTCACCCTCTTCACCTTCCCCCCTAGAAGGTGGAAGCAAAGTGGCAGGATTGATAGTCAGACATCTGGTAAATGTTATATTGGAGGGCAACAATAGGGAACACTGCAGCCGCAGGTGTCTTTGGTTGGTTAGATGTTTCGGAGATGTTTGTTGCAGAACAGCTGAGAGATCATGACCGGCCTGTATAACTAGATCATGTCCAAGGACGATATCAGCTGATTTGTCAAGGAGGATGTGAGCAGCGTGGACCGCCTTAAGGCACGTGGGGGCAGTTCGGGCGACAGGGTCCAGGCGGGCTGAGTAGTAGCCCAAAGGCCAATACTTATGATCATAGCGTTGTGCTAGAACTCCAGAGGCATGACCTTCCGATTCCGAGACAAAAAGGTGAAATGGCTGAGTATAGTCTGGTAAGCCCAAGGCCGGGGCAGAGAAAACAGCCTGTTTAAGGCTGTCAAAATATAGTCTGTGTTGAAGAGAAACACGTGGATCTTCAGCATGAAGCCAAACTGAGCCTTCATCCTTGAGACAGTCTGACATCTCTGGCAAATTTGCTTCAGTGCCACAGAGTAAAAGATCATCCACATACTGTAGAAGGGTGACCTGAGGGTTCTCTTGAACCCATGGCTCCAGAATAGACTTCATAGAATGAGTGAATTGGTTAGGAGAGTTCTGGGCTCTGCGGAGTCCTGGTCCATGTAAGCTGTGCTCCTTGAAAGGTGAAGGCAGAAAGAAACCACGAATCTTCATGTAAGGGTATACTGAAGAAGGCGTTGGCCAGATCTAACTCCGTAAACAAGGTGGCCGTTGGAGGCAGCTGAGACAAGAGGGTGTTTGGGTTGGGTACCACTGGAGTTTCTAAAATGGTAGCTGCATTGACGGCTCTGAGATCCTGAACCAACCGGTATCTTGGAGGCTTTCCCGGAGCGGTTTTCTTTTTTACAGGAAAGAGGGGTGTATTGCATGGAGATACACATCTGACAAGGACTCCTGATTCCAGGAGGGAAACGATTTGGGTACCCAAGCTTTGTTCTTGTGCAGCCTTGAGGGGGTATTGTGGCAACCGTGGGTACCTGTGTCCAGGCTTGAGGTGTACTCGGACCGGGGGAACCTGCAGGAGGCCGACGTCCTCCGGCCCACTGGACCACAGAGAGTGAGGGAACTGTGAGGTATCAAGAAAAGTGTGAGGTTGTATGGTCATCATCATGAGAGGGAAGGCTTTAAGAACACAGCGGTCTTCAGTCCCTTGTTCGGAATGAGGGTCCCGCAAAAGAAGCTCCATACCATGGTTTCCGAAGGTAATTGTTGCCTTCATCCGCTCTAAGAGATTGGCTCCCAACAGGTTGACAGGGCAAGTTTCAGAGACCAAGAATCTTGTGAGTACTCCGGTGAACGGTCCTGCAGACACAGGGACTGTGAGTGGAGAGGAAATATGTTGGCCTTCCACCCCAACACAGGTGAGGGTATCCGGTGATAGGGATACAGAAGGAGGGAGCTGTGCAGAGGAAATGACAGATGTGGCCGCCCCAGTGTCCACCAGGAACTCCAGTGGTTGATGGTCCACCTGTAAAGTGACAGTCCCACAGGCGGCCGTGAGATGCGTAGCCGGGAAAGTGGACACTGGTTGACCGAGCTGTCATTGGCGTGGATGAGATGGTTCACGGGAAGGTCCCTGGTTGTGTGGACCGTCACGGAACGACCGGTCATGGTACTGTCTGCGGGTTGGACAGTCTCTGAGGATGTGGTCAAGGCTACCACACTCCCAACACAACATTCGTCCTCCAGAATCACGAGATTGTCTTCTGTTTCTAGATGGTCCCTTGTCATCTCTTCTGTCTTGTTTTCTATATGTGGGAGGAGTATCATCACCTGTGCCTTTAACCATTACCCACTTGATTCCATGTTGGTTGCCAGGAGGTGGGTAGCTTTCTTGAGCTTGATATACCATGGCAGGAGCGGTTTTCTTCTTTGGCTTAGTATCCTTTTCCATTTTTAGCATTGATTTTTGGAAAGCTTTAACGATGTCCACCGAGTCGTTGAAAGAAGAAGAACGAATCTCGGGCCGTACTCTCAGGACTTCATCTCTGAGAGCGTCTTGTAGGCCATCTACTAGGGCCTGAACCAACAGGGCGGCCTGCGTCTTGACGTGAGGACTGTATCCGAGATCCTCAAAATGCATGCTGAGTCTTGCAGCATATCTTTCCACAGATTCATCAGGGTCTTGTTGAACATCTTGTACAGACCCAGCTTGATCTGACAAGCGATCCTGAGCCCAGGTTTTTAACTGTTTCATGTATTCTAGGCCGGATTCATACGTACTAAGAGATCCTGCTTTTGTGGAATCCATGGCCTTTTGAAAGCTCTCCGTTTTCGGCTAAGTGAGCCTGGCATTCTGCAGCCAGAGTAGAACCAGCAGCAAGGGCAATTTTACGAGCCAATCCTCCAACATGGCTCATACGGGTGTTTGCAGGGTTGATTATGGCCCCCACCCGATGTGTAAGGATGTCACCATAGCCTATTGACAGAGTGACGGGGCGTCCTGATGGGTCTACTAGGTTTCGGGAGCGGCAGGGGTCCCAGACTTCTGAGGGGCTGGGGGGGTGGTGCTCTTTCAGCAGTTGCTTGGAGCAAGGGTCGGAGTATGGGCAATGAATGTGGGGTGGAGGATGCCATAGGAGACGTATGGGGTAAAGGAGGGGGGGCTGGAGTATCTTGAGCCCATGCCTCATTTGGCTCCGTATCGTCTTGAGTAACAGTATGTTGGCGGAGGGAGAGCAGTCTGGCCTGAAATTCTGGGGAGTTGAGGAGGATATCCCCAGGGTTGTGGGTGACTCCCATAGGAAACAGGGGAAGCGTCTCAGCATCGTGGACTGGAGCAGAGGGTGTCACATTAACTTCAGATGGGTGCTCTGGGACTGCGGGCTTTTCCACCTGTGCTGGTGGCTGGTAATATGCACCGGACGGATCTAGTAGTGGATATAGGCCGGATTGGGGCTTTCCGGGCCTCCCACAACAAGTAAGAGGTGTAGCAAGATGGCCGTGGGAGGGAGGAGTTAGAGTGGAAGTGGGATTGTTCTTGGGGGCAGGGAAAGGTGTAGTAAGATGGCCGTTGGAGGAAGGATGGGGGAGTGGGGGTGGGATTGTTCTTGGGGGCAGGGAAAGGTGTAGTGACAGGCATCAACGGGGTTACGGCCAATTTAGGGTCACATAACAAATCACATTCTG
This sequence comes from Phyllobates terribilis, assembly GCF_046119375.1. Taxonomy (NCBI): domain Eukaryota; kingdom Metazoa; phylum Chordata; class Amphibia; order Anura; family Dendrobatidae; genus Phyllobates; species Phyllobates terribilis. Next base: position 102,147 of record NW_027363651.1, on the reverse strand, counting down.
CAGCTTTCATGTATCCGAACAAAGGCTCGGCATTCTCTGTTCCCCCCTGCACCATCTACTCTAAGATGTGTCTGAGCCTGGTGCAGAAGTCCTCACCCAGCTTTCCCAATTTCTGTGTAACACATTCTTTCTACACTGAAAACTAAAGCCTGCCTGTACTGGATAAGCTTATCATGTTATACAAATTCCTAACATTCTTCTTGCCTTCTTGCCTTCCCGTAACTCCACTAATTGGCTTAACTCCCACAGCAGCATTCCGCAACTTACGAGATCTTTCAAATTTGAATATACGCAACATTTTCTTATAGAATGCAATGATCTGTCGCGACTCAGATCACTGGTGCAGCCGACAGGTCGCCACCCGTCAGTGTAGAGTACTCCTCAATACACTGATAAGACAGAGAGACCCCTCATCTATCCCTTTTTCCTAACCTTGAATGGCGACTTTACAGTACGACTCACCACGGCACCCTGACTGACAGCAGAACCCCTCCTTATGAGGTTTCTCTGTATAAGACGAAGAGTACACCTCAATTCGTCACAGATCCTGACAGCAGAACCCCTCCTTATGAGGTTTCTCTGTATAAGACGAAGAGTACACCTCAATTCGTCACAGATCCTGACAGCAGAACACCTCCTTATGAGGTTTCTCTGTATAAGACGAAGAGTACACCTCAATTCGTCACAGATCCTGACAGCAGAACACCTCCTTATGAGGTTTCTCTGTATAAGACGAAGAGTACACCTCAATCCGTCATGGACCCTGACAGCAGAACACCTCCTTATGAGGTTTCTCTGTATAAGACGAAGAGTACACCTCAATTCGTCACAGATTCTGACAGCAGAACACCTCCTTATGAGGTTTCTCTGTATAAGACGAAGAGTACACCTCAATTCGTCACAGATTCTTTCTCCCTTACACTACAATTCAGGAATGCTTTGAAACCTCGATTATCAGTCACGGGAGGCAGCTATCTAAGAAAAGTACAGTGACCGGGGGAGGAGGAGGTGGTGTTCACACGAGCACGCGCAGGCATGCGACGTCACTCGTTTTAACACTTGCTGGTTCAGGACGTGGTGCGGGACGCCTGAGGTCTCACCACTCGACCGGTCACCCACCCAGATCCAACCTGACAGCCCCACAGAAACCGCTGCGGCTGACACACAGGCAAGTGAAACACATATATTATATATATCTCAACTTACCATGTTCGATGGAGGTTGATCAGGCCTCAAATTCAGCCACCGCGGTCACCACCAGGGAAGTCAGCAATATGGGTCCGGGAGGGCGGCGTACCGCTAGCCACGCCGCACGTTGAGCGCCATTTGTGGGGGTCGTGATGACATTCCACTCGTCCTCCAGTCACTCCAAATTAAGGCTATGAGCATGGGTCAACCATTCAAAGAATGAGTCAGACAACAAGCTGGTTCAAACTCAGAGCACGCTCAAAAGACTACTACAGACAACGCTCTCAGCAATGTTCTGTGTTTATTCCTACATACACAAACCTAAATACACTACATAATGGGGAGGGAAAAGGGGTTGTCCGGGGCGGGGTAAGCCATGAAAGTCCAGTGTCTGGCCACTCCTGATTGGTCCACATCTCCTTATCTCATTCTCTGGGCAGATATTGCAGCCGTCAGCTTATAATCTTGTTTCGTTTCTCTGAAATAAGTCTTGGCAACACTGGAACTGTCTTAGTTTAAGTTTCGATTTAAGTAATACGTAGCAAGGAAAGCTTATTGTTATAAGACACAAAATGGTGGTTAGTACATTAGCAAAAAAGCGTATAAAAGTTACAAAAGTATAAAAGTTACAAAAATATATATTCTCTTTTACCCCGACACAGCAATTACATCTTCAATGCTCTTACTGAGGGAAGGACGTTGTTGGCCAAAATCTCGCAATAATGACCCCATCCATCCTCCCTTCAATACAGTGCAGTTATCCTGTCCTCTTTGCAGAAAAGCACCCTCAAAGTAGGATGTTTCCCCCACCATGCTTCACGGTTGGGCCGGTGTTCCTGGGATTCTACTCATCCTTCTTCTTCCCCAAACACGGCGAATGGAGTTGATACTAAAAAGTTCTATTTTGGTCTCATCTGACCACATGACCTTCTCCAATGCCTCCTCTGGATCATCCACAAGGTCATTAGCGAACTTCAAACGGGCTTGGACATGTGCCTGTGTGAGCAGGGGGACCTTTCATGCCCTGCAGGATTTTAATCTATGATGGCGTAGTGTGTTACTAACGGTAATGTTGGAGACTTTGGTCCAAGCTCTCTTCAGTTCATTGACCAGGTCCTCCCGTGTAGTTCTGGGCTGATTCCTAACCTTTTTCAGTATCATCCTTACCCATGAGGTGAGATCTTGCATGGAGCCCCAGACTGAGGAAGATTGACAGCCATCTTATGTTTCTGACATTTTCTAATAATTGAGCCAACAATTGTTGCCTTCTCAACAAGCTGCTTGCTTATTGTCCTGTAGCCCATCCCAGCCTTTTGTAGGTCTACAATTTTGTCCCTGGTGTCCTTAGACAGCTCTTTGGTCTTTGCCATGGTGGAGAGATTGGAGTGTAATTGATTGAGTGTGTGGATAGGTGTCTTTTATACAGGTAATGAGTTCAAACACATGCAATTAATACAGGTAATGAGTGCAGAGTAGGAGGGCTTCTTAAATAAAAACTAACCGGTCTGTGAGAGCCAGAATTCTTGTTGGTTGGTAGGTAATCAAATACTTATTTCATGCAATAAAATCCAATTTATTTATGTAAAAATCATACAATGTGATTTTCTGGATTTTTTTTAGATTCTTTGTCTCACAGGTGAAGTGTACCTGCGATAAAAATTACAGGCCTCTCCATTTTTTGTAGGTGGGAAAACTTGCAAAATTGACAGTGTATCAAATACTCATTTCCCCCACTGTATATCTAGTAACATACAAAATAGAGGATCAAAACCACCATTAGGATATGTGCATATGATGTCTTTTCGAGGCGGGCGACATTATCAAGTTTGTCAGAAGGAAGATGCTCAAGGGCACGCTGACTTTTTTTCCCTGAACTGTATTTAGAGTCTTTTGGTCACTTCCCGATTGCTTATTAGATGTTTTTGGCCACTAACATTTTTTTTTACTGAGATTTTCTGGCTATTTCTTTTTAACTTCATTCAATAACTGAAAATGCCTGAAGAATGGTGAGCCCACTTCTGTTAACCGCTTGAAGTCTTTGGAAAATTGAAGCTGTATAAAGCACTTAAATACCTGAATATACAGTTAGGTCCATATATATTTGGACAGAGACAACATTTTTCTAATTTTGGTTCTAGACATTACCACAATGAATTTTAATCAAAGCAATTCAGATACAGTTGAAGTTCAGACTTTCAGCTTTCATTTGAGGGTATCCACATTAAAATTGGATGAAAAGTTTAGGCGTTTCAGCTCCTTAACATGTGCCACCCTGTTTTTAAAGGGACCAAAAGTAATTGGACAATTGACTCCAAGGCTATTTCATGGACAGGTGTGGGCAATCCCTTCGTTATGTCATTCTCAATTAAGCAGATAAAAGGCCTGGAGTTGATTTGAGGTGTGGTGCTTGCATTTGGAAGGTTTTGCTGTGACGTAAACATGTGGTCAAAGGAGCTCTCCATGCAGGTGAAACAAGCCATCCTTAAGCTGCAAAAACAGAAAAAACCCATCCGAGAAATTGCTACAATATTAGGAGTGGCAAAATCTACAGTTTGGTACATCCTGAGAAAGAAAGAAAGCACTGGTGAACTCATCAATGCAAAAAGACCTGGGCGCCCACGGAAGACAACAGTGGTGGATGATCGCAGAATAATCTCCATGGTGAAGAGAAACCCCTTCACAATAGCCAACCAAGTGAACAACACTCTCCAGGAGGTAGGCGTATCAATATCCAAATCTACCATAAAGAGAAGACTGCGTGAAAGTAAATACAGAGGGTTCACTGCACGGTGCAAGCCACTCATAAGCATCAAGAATAAAAAGGAGTAACAGGGGAAAATATGGGGAAATAGCAGATATTAGTCTGTAACTGACAGTTTACAGTTTAACTAGATGTAGCAGAGTCAAACCAGTAACAAACGACAGTTTTTTCATTTAGCTGACTTGTATCCTCTACAAGGCAGTTGCCAGCTGGTGCTGGTGACGCTGTCTTCAGGCGTCCCCGCCCAAACAATGCTCCGTCTTCTAGCGGCAGCGGGCGGTCTCCGGTTTTACCCGCTGAGCCCATAGTCCATAACACGGCACCTCACGTGCTCAGCTCCACGGACCCTGCGTCTCTTCTCCCTACAGTTAGATTGACTCCTCCGGTCCACTGCACTCGGATCCCTTGCTCCAAGTCCTGTAGCCAGGAGCCTGGACCCTCTCACACTGCTCTGCTCCGCAGGACTCAGCTCTGCTTTCCCACGCAAACGTCCTCGTCTCTCCCTCTCTCTCGTCACACCAGGAGTCCCTCTGTCACCAGACCTCCCAGCTCTCTTTCTCGACACACCCCCAGCTTCCCTGTCACATGACTCCTCTGCTTGCAGTCTGTCTTCCCCCTGCAACACGAGGTACGGCCCCGGCAGTTCCGGATCCCTTGCTCTGAAAGTACTTACACCCCAGTCTTCCCCCTTACACATACACTATATAAAAAGACACATATGCATGTTTTTCTCAATATCTGACATGAAATCAGAATAAACCTTTCCCATTTTAGGTCCATTAGGATTACCATAATTTTTAATATTTGCCAAATGACAGAATAATGAGAGAGAGAGAATGTTTTAAGGCATTTTTACTACTTGCTGCAAAATCAAAAGTTTACATACATTTCATTAAAATTTGGTACCATTACCCTTAAACTGAATGACTTGGGTCAAACATTTGGGATATCTTTCCACAAGCTCCTCACAATAGTTGGTCGGAATTTGGGCCCATTCCTCCTGACTAGTGATGGGCGAGCACTAAAATGCTCGGGTGCTCGTTGCTCGGGTCGAGCACATTGGAATACTCGGGTGCTCGACCACAGCAACGAGCCCAATGTAAGTCTATGGGAAACTCGAGCATTTTTCAGGCGCCTCCCCCCGGCAGTCTGCAGAGGGCCTAAAAATTGCCCAAATCGATGGGAACAGTGCTCAAATGACATGGGAACAGCATGCGGAAGACCCCTGGAAGCATTTCTGACTCCCAGGTCACTGCTGTCACCAACGTTATCAGAGGTATTACACCACTTTTACAGACTCACAATAAAACATACAAAAACGAAACCAAAATGGATTTTCCTGGGAAATATGTTAAGGAACATGCTTTCCATTGTAATGACTTGTATTGTATATAAAGAAAAATGAATAGCCAAAAACAAAAATACTCCTCCACACCTTGGGCTATGTTCACACTTAGCGTTTTTGATGCGTTTTTGCACTTTTGCATTGCTTTCAACCGTGGCAAATGCATTCACCAGGAAATGTCATTTTAACATTTTACAACCTTATCTGGCCATGTGGTGTGTGAGACATGATCAGACACATCGTGTTTCATTTATGAAGGAGGGACTCTGAAAGTCACAAAGCCTATTTTATAGGGCCATCAGGCGGCCTTTACTATTCTTAAAGGGCCAGCAGTCGGCCCTCATTATTCTTAGAGAGCCATCAGCCGGCTATGTTTTATTGTTCCCATTACTAAAGAGTGGGTCTCTTATACTGTTATTGCGTATGCAGTGAGTGGCAGGGCTGCCCAAAATTTGGACGCACCCCAATACCCCCTTGAAGAGACTTAGAGGAGGACCTCCTGAAAACAATGTTCCCATTATTAGGAAGTAGGTCTCCCATTGTGTTTGCCTATGCAGTGAAAGCAAGGGTTGCCAAAAATTTGGAGGCACTCCAATGCCCCTTGGAAGAGACGTGGAGGTCAGAGGGCCTCCTGAAAACAATGTTCCCATTATTAGGAAGTAGGTCTCCCATTATGTTTGCCTATGTAGTGAATGCAAGGGTTACCAAAAATTTGGAGGCACTCCAATGCCCCTTGGAAGAGACGTAGAGGTGGGCCTCTTGAAAAAAAATGTTCCCATTATTAGAAAGTGGGCCTCCCATTGTGTTTGCCTATGCAGTGAATGCAAGGGCTGCTAAAAACTAGGAGGCACTCCAATACCCCTTGGAAGACACATGGAGGAGGGCCTCATAAAAAATGTCCTCATTAGAAAGGAGCGGGCCTCCTATACTTGTAATGCCCATGCCCTAAGTGTATGGGCTGACAAACATTTACCCCTAGGGGGTATACATGAACATACTGTATAAAAACTACATGCATCATAAACACCCTTTAAAAAAATTACCTGGTGATATGGTGGTGGAGGATGAGGATGAGGAGAAGGAGGAGGACAAGAGCAAATAGACAAAATCAGGAAGCGTATACCCATGTGTGGGTGTGAAGAGGTGCATGGGAATACACCTCCCAAAAAAAGACACTGGATTTGAGTTTATGTTACGCTGCTATCATTGAGAAGTCTTGCCCAATCCAACCCTTGTTCATTTTTATAAGAGTCAGCCTGTCAGCATTTTCAGTTGACAGGCGGATGCACTTATCAGTTATAATTCCACCAGCGGCACTAAAAACCCGCTCTGATAAAACGCTGGCAGCAGGGCAGGCCAGGACCTCCAAGGCATAGAGAGCCAGTTCATTCCACGTATCCAGCTTGGATACCCAATAATTATAAGGCACAGAGGAATCACGGAGGAAGTTGGTACGGTCGGCAAGGTACTCCCTCAGCATCTTCCCAAACTTTGCACTCCTTGTGAGAGTACCCCGCGCCTCAGGGCCTGTGCGATGGGAGGGGCTGAGAAAATTCTCCCAGAACTTTGACAGTGTTCCCCTGCCTCTGCTGGATTGAAGTTGTGTTTCTCTTGCCTGTACTCCTTGGTTGTCCAACGAACTGTGACCTCTGCCACCAGCGTTTTCAGATGGGAATTTTTTTAATAGTTCCGCAGCAAGGGCCTTCTGGTACTGCCCCATTTTTGTAGACCAGTCAGCCTCAGAAATAAGAGATATAAAGTTCTCCTTGTAGCGTGGGTCTAGAAGTGTCACCAACAAGTAATGACTGTCGCCCAAAATTTTGAAAACGCGAGGGTCATGGGAAAGGCAGCGTAACATAAACTTAGCCATACGTGCCAGACTGCTAACAGGCAAGAGGATGACTGACCATGCTCTCCTCTTCCTCCTCCTCTCTGTCCTCTGGCCATCCACACTGAACAGATGGGATGACAGTTATGCAGGTAGTACCGTCTATAGCTCATGAAACTAGCTCCTGTTGTTCCTCCTCCTCTTCCTCATTGTCACCCAATCCACATTGGGATGAGTTGAGGCTTGGCTGTGTGTAATCACCCTGTATGGTTCCTTGCTTCATCTCATCGTGCTCCACCTGCAATGCATCCTCTTTGATTGTGAGAAAAGAGCGTTTCAGAAGACAGAGAAGCGGGATGGTGATGCTAATTGTTATGCACACGCCCGGGCTGACTGGCGTGTGCGTGATTTAGTGATTCCACTGTGCCATGAACCGGAGAGTGCCTGGAGGGGCGTAACTAAGTATCAACCCGATCCGACCAAGGTCGCACGACGGCTACGATGCCATGCGCCAGAGAGGAACCGAGAAGAGGGACCAGGCGTGACTCCAGGTCAGACCCCTGACACGGCTGTTTACGCCCACACCGGGGAATACAGGAACAGGCAGGTTAGGCTGGCATACAGACAGGTGGGTATTGGCAGGCACTGCTGGAGTGCAGACAGGAGGATACTGGCAGGCACGGCTGGTATGCAGACAGGAGGGTACTGACAAGTACAGCTGGCGTACAGACGGGGAGGTACTAGCAGGTTGGAGCACAGGCTGGATAGGGTCCAGTACAGACTGGGATTCAGGAACAGAACTGAAGATGCGGTAGACAAGCAGAGCAGAGAGGAACCGCCGGAGAGGTGGGCAAGGCGGAGCAGAGAGGTACCGCCGAAGCAGTGAGCAAGGCGGAGCAGACAGGAGCCGCCTGAGTGGTGAGCAAGGCAGAGCAGGCAGGAACCGCCGGAGCGGTGAGCAAGACAGAGCAAGGAGAAACTGCCAGAGTGGTGAGCAAGACAGAGCAGGGAGAAACCGCCGGAGCGGTGAGCAAGACAGAGCGGGCAGAAACCGCTGGAGCGGGGAGCAAGACAGAGCGGGCAGAAACCGCCAGAGCGGTGAGCAAGGCAGAGCAGGCAGGAACCGCCGGAGCGGTGAGCAAGGCAGAGCAGGCAGGAACCGCTGGAGCAGTGAGCAAGGCAGAGCAGGCAGGAACCGCCGGAGCGGTAAACAAGACGGAGCAGGCAGGAACCGCCGGAGCGGTGAGCAAGGCAGAGCAGGCAGGAACCGCCGGAGCGGTGAGCAAGGCAGAGTGGGCAGAAACCGCCGGAGCGGTGAGCAAGACAGAGCGGGCAGAAACCGCTGGAGCGGGGAGCAAGACAGAGCGGGCAGAAACCGCCAGAGCGGTGAGCAAGGCAGAGCAGGCAGGAACCGCCGGAGCGGTGAGCAAGGCAGAGCAGGCAGGAACCGCTGGAGCAGTGAGCAAGGCAGAGCAGGCAGGAACCGCCGGAGCGGTAAACAAGACGGAGCAGGCAGGAATCACCGGAGCGGTGAGCAAGGCAGAGCAGGCAGGAACCGCCGGAGCGGTGAGCAAGGCAGAGTGGGCAGAAACCGCCGGAGCGGTGAGCAAGGCAGAGCGGGCAGGAACCACCGGAGCGGTGAACAAGGCACAGCAGAGATAAACCGCTGGAGCGGTGAGCAAAGGCAGAGCAGAGCAGACAGGGCACTGTTCACACGGAACAGACTGGAAGAGAAAGGCAGAACCAGATACACACAAGATACTTGCAATGAAGTAGCGAGTGTACTCTAAACTCACAAACGGAAGTACAGCGACAATGAGTAAGAGTTAGGTGCAGGTTCAGACTCTGCAGAAAAAGGGAAGGTATGAACATAAAGACAGGTAACAGGCTAGGAGAGTGTTTAGACAGGAACTGAGTGTTCAGACAGGAACTGACACTGCAGCGAGATACAGGAGCGAGTCTGGGTATGCGGCCCCCAGAAAAGGCGGAACGAACAGGATAGGAGCGAGTTCAGACTGGCCTGGAAATACAGCCTCCAGGAAGGCGGACAGACAGGCAAGAAAACACAGATAACAGATCTAGGTATGCGGCCGCTAGAAGGCGGGACGAACAGGCTAGGAGCGTGTTCAGACAGGCCTGGAAATACAGCCTCCAGGAAGGCAGACAGACAGGCAAGAGAAACAGAACAGGACCTGGCACATTCAGAGTCAAGGAGCACACTGAATGATAGAGTTGCTCAGGCACCAGCTTCCAGGTGAAGCTGGTTTAAATATCCAGTGACAGACAGCAATAGGCTGAGGACGCATTAGGGGTGTGCCCACAGCAGCTACAAGAAACAGGAAGTAACCGGGCCGCCGCCCTAAGCAGTCAGAACAGAGACAAACAGACAGCATGAATAGAAGCCAGGCTAGCAGACTGGACTGAAGATTGAGTTTGCGATCTTGCACAGTGAGAGATGGTGCAGCATGCAAGCCCACCACCAGGTATGTTACACTAATTATGGCGTCATCGCCGCTCACCATCTTGGTGAAGTTCTCAAAGTTTTGGAGGATGGTACATATGTCTGACATCCATGTCCACTCCTGAGGTCTTATGTGTGGAGTCTGAACTGAATACCGATGGCCTTGTTGATGCTGGTACTCAATATCTGCCCTCTTCTGCTCACAAATCCTTCCCAACATCTGCAGTGTTGAGTTCCAATGCGTGGGGACATCACACAGCAGTCTGTGAGCCGGAAGCTGCAAACGCTGCTGAAGCACGTCAAGTGCAGCGGAAGCTGTAGCTGACTTTCTAAAATGGGCACACAGGTGGCGTATTTTGACAAGCAGATCCGGCAGCTCCGGGTAGGATTTGAGAAATCGCTGAACCACGAGATTAAGCACATGGGCCAGGCATGGTACGTGTGTGAGCTCGCCTCGCCTCAGAGCGCCATCAGGTTCCGGCCATTGTCACAAGACCATGCTTGGCTGTAGGTTCAGTGGTGTGAGCCACAGATCTGCCTGCTCTTTCAGAGCTGTCCACAACTCTTCAGCATTGTGGGGTTTGTCACCTACGCATATTAGCTTTGGCACAGCCTGTTGCCGCTTGGCCGAGGCAGTGCTGCAGTGCTTCCAGCTTGTGACTGATGTAGTCATTTCAGAGATGGAGGCTGAAGAGGAGGAGGTGCAGGAGCTGTAGACTGTTGGGGCAACCCTGATTGATCTAGGGCCCGCGATCCTTGACGTCGGGAGGACGTGTTAAATTCCAAGATCCGACTGCGTCCCGGCTTCCACTATGTTTACCCAGTGTGCCATCAGCGAGATATACCGTCCCTGCCCACAAGCACTTGTCCACGTGTCTGTGGTTAGGTGGACTTTCCCAGTAACTGCGTTGTTGAAGGCACGGCTAATGTTTTGGGACACGTGCTTGTGTAATGCGGGGACAGCACACCGGGAGAAATAGTGGCGATTGGGCACCGAGTACCGAGGAATGGCTGCCGCCATCAGGTTGCAGAATGCTTCCATCTCCACGAGCCTAAAAGGCAACATTTCAAGCGCAAGCAGTCGTGAAATGTTGGAATTTACTAGTGTGGCCTGTGGGGCATTGGCTGCATATTTGCGCTTACGTTCCAAGCACTGGGGTATGGACTACTGAATGCTGTGCTTGAACAAGGACGTCGACGTGCTTCCTGATGCTGCTACTTGAGAGTGTGCAACGACAGGTGCAGGGCAGGAGGCATCTTGGCATGCGCCATGGAGAGGGGATTGGGGTGCATGCACAACAGCGGAAGAAGCAGTGGTGTCACCTGCAGACACTGTTTCTAGACCCTGGTGTTCAGCTCACTTAGTGGGGTGCTTTGCTGCCATGTGCCTGAACATGCTGGTGATGGTCAGGCTTCTAGTTATGCTACAAAACCAAAAAGATCTATTTTGGAGAGAGAAATTTGAATGTTAAGGAGAAAAGATTTTTTTCCCCCCTATACAGAGATATTAATATGCCCCCCCCTACCATTCAGGGCTGCTCATGACTGTTGCTTTAGCGCTGATGGACGCCCAGCACTTTGCGACGCAGTGAGGTGGCCACTCTGTGTGTTTGCGTGGTGCTGAGCCTCCCACAGCCTGTTGCCTGCTCATTCAGGCTTTCTGATGCGCCCTCTGAACCTTAACACACCTGTCTCTGTGTGCATATGCCTCCGTCCCGGCGGCGTCTCCGACGGGCCGCGTTGCTGTGTAATGTGGGAGGTACTCCAGCCCCTTCCTGGCCGCGTGTGACGCGCGGGCGTCCGCGTCATCGCCAGGGGCGGGACATTACAACGTACCGAATTCCGATTGGTACATTCTGGTACATAAGGTGTCCCCTCTCCTCATGATAACCACGCCTCCTGACGAAGCCACTTCCGGGAAAAACGCGCGTCGAGGCTGCTTTACACCCCCAGCATTCTCTCCCACGCTGCCTTAGATCCCATTGACATGACTCAAGGTAATGGAAGCTTAATGCCTGTATTCATGATTTACTGACACGTACATTTCATAGCGTAACTATTATGATTTATTGCTCATTTGATTGCATGTAACCGCTCTGGTATCTACCTGTATGTATTTTATATACAGGGCTATCAGTCTTATGCTAGATATTTTCTCAGCTTCCCTCATAGGATTTGTAACCATTATCACCAGATATGGTCAGTGTTAGGATTTTCATCCATTGGCAGCATATTTACATTTTGGGGTGTTAGTCTCTTTGCTACATTATCCACCCTACTCCACTACTCTCTAGCTGTCTTCTCCCACCTTCCCTTGTTGCCCTCATTTTGTCCTTCACTATTGTAATTTTTATGATATTAATATTTTTTCAATAAAGTACAGTATATATTTATCATTTAAATCCCTCATGTGTGTCTGTTTGGAGAGTACTTATAAGTAGACTAAAATCATTACCTGTATAGGGGGGAAAAAAATCTTTTCTCTTTCACATTCGAATTTCTCTCTCCAAAATAGATCTTTTTGGTTTTACTTCTACTATAGGGATTTGCTGACCATGTATTATATGTTAGGCAGATAGGCTTACTAGTTTTGCTACCCCTGCTGATGCTGGCCTGGCAGGTGGTGCAAATGGCCTTTTTGGAGTTATCGGCAGAGTGTTTAAAAAACAACCAGACTCAGGAAGACCTAACAGTTGTACTGGCAACTTCCTTCGTGTTGGTGTTACGGGGCACGGTTGCCTGCCTCTGTCTGTGGCCACCACACTGCTTCTTCCTGCCTGTTGGGGTGCTCTGCCTCCCTCCCCCTGTGTGCTGCTGTCCTCGCTCTGCATGTCCTCCTACCAGCTAGGGTCAGTTACTATATCATCCACCACCTCGTGTTCCACTTCTGCACCCTGGTCTTCTTCTTAACTTTCTGTCAGTTGTGTCTCATCATCATCCACCTCTTGCGACACTTTCCCACCATCCCCATGGCTGCTCAAACATTTGGGCATCGCTACATCCGATCTCCTCTTGCCCTGCTTCAAGTGGACCGGGCGAGAGGCCCGAATCTTTAAATGGAAAAGTGAACAGCTCTTCGGAGTCTCCAAGTGTGGGATCAGTTGTCTCTGGGCACTCGGCATGGTGGGAGGAAGGAGGATTAGGGTGAGGAATATGCAGTCCAGACTCACGGCTACTGAGAGTTGGCCGTGTGGAAGACAGGGTGGTGGTGGTGGTGGCAAAGTGACTGGAAGCATTATCCGCTATCCAACAAACAACCTTTTGACACTGCTCTTGGTTCAATAGTGGTGTGCTGCGGTCCCCTAAGAATTGGGACGAGAAGGTCAGGCGAGAAGATGTGGGTGTTTGTTGTGGCACAATTTCAGTTTGCCCACGGCCTCGGCTTCAGCGTCTGCATGCATCATCACCATCATGTCCAGTTCCCTGTCCCTTGCCAAGTGCCTTGTCCATTTTAAATGGAGGACAATATCTTCTGACTCACCCAGGGGGATATGGGGGACTCGGTACCCGGGCCTTTACCTTCTTGGGATGTCACGGCAGTCGACACACAGGCCCGTACACTGGAGTCACTCTTTAAAAAGGGGGTTGTTGCTTGAAGGGATGAATAATAGTTTGGTCTCGTGACGTCACTTGTGGTTCCTGGTAATGAGTACCAGCGCTGCTGCAGACCTCTGGAGCAGATGTTAGGGCAGCTGGGTTGGTGCGGCTCTCCACAGGCAGAGCTCAGCTCCACGGCAGTGTAGGTGCAGATGGTAATGCTGGGCGTTGTAGTGCAGGAGTGATAACATAGCAGCAATAACTGATTGAGACAGTGGGGTGCAGTCGTCCGAGTTTACTCACAGTTATCAAGTTCCTCAGGTTGCCTGTACAGGTGACAGCCTCCCACGTCGCGCTGCGTTCACCAGGCAGGGGTCCAGCACTCCCTCAAGTATCTCAAGGGCACTTAATGGGACCCCTTTCTGTATGTTCCTTTCTTAGCCGACTTCCCGTGCTGGGTCTCTCCCTCCTGCCCTGTTCCCCGCCACACAAAGTACCGATCAGGTACCTTGGGATCCCTCTGGCAACTTGAAGTTCCCGGACCTTACTTGATGCCCTTTTCGGTGGCTTAGGTGCGGATGTGGCAACTGCACCTTGAAAGTGCCGAAGCCTCCGGTTTTCTAGCTGAGACTTAAAGTAACTTGGCTAGCCCAGGGACCGGTTTCCTTCTTGTGGCCTGATCCCTCTACCGCCTGGCAGATTCGGGCATACGGGTGACGGTCCGGCACTCACCGTACCCAGTGGGACCCCTTTTGCTCCTGGAGCCTTTCTCTCTTGCTCCCACTCCTCTCTCAGTCTTGGCCATGACAGGCCAGACCTGCCTCCCGAGTGGAGCTCCTGAAAAGCCTCCGCTCCCGACGTCCTCACACTCCCTCTCTCTTCGTTCAACTCTCTAAAAATATGGCTTCCCTATATATATATGCCTCTTCTTCAAGTGCTCCCCTGATCTGCGTCCTCCACCCACACCCACTACATGGTTCCCCATCAGTTTGGTCCCCCCCACTCCAGCCAGGGGCAGCAGAAAGCAGTGCATATTGCCCTTCCAGATGGTCTGGAGTAGTGTAGTGTTGGGTGCAGGTGTTAGGGTCCCGGGCAGCACTCCATCCTTACCTGAGAGAAGGAGATGCCATACCTCTGGGTGAAGTGCAGTACCGCTGTGGCGACTGAACCCTCAGGGGCGCCACACTTCCACACTCACTACAAATGGCTGAATTTGGAGCGAAGTTTTATGTAATCCGTGTGACGGAGAAACCACAGTTTTAAATACCTGGCCTGTAGGTAACTATTTTTAACAGCAAACTGTTGTAAATTGCTTCACTGACAGACTGAAACAAATTTTTAATGGAGGCCAGAAATGGCAGTATTGTCTGAAAACGTATATGTGATCCGTGTGACGGAGAAAACACAGTTTTAAATACCTGGCATGTAGTTAACTATTTTGAACAGCAAACTGTTGTCAATTTCTTCCCTGACACACTGAAACAAAATTTTAATGGAGGCCAGAAATGGCAGTATTGTCAGCACAATTATATGTGATCCGTGTGACGGACAAACCACAGTTTTAAATAGCTGGATTTTTAGCGCTGTAATATGGAAAGGAACTGGCTGTATTCTGCAGTGCCAACACGCAAATGGCGCAGAACAACGGTGTTCTCTGGATTGCTTTTTAAGCAAATAATGAGGATTAAGATGCCCCAAAAAATTATTCCTGGCCCCTGAGACCTGGGCCTATTTCTAGAAATATCTAACAGCAACAGCAGACAAAACTGCCGAGATGCTCGGGCGAGCACCGAGCAGTAGCGAGCATGCTCACTCATCACTGCTCCTGACAAAACTGGTGTAACTGATCAAGGTTTGTAGGTCGCTTTGCCTGCACCTGCCTTTTCAGCTTTGCCCATAAATTTTCCATAGTATTGAGATCAGGGCTTGGGAAGCCTTAAAGCCACAGCTGTGGCAGAACAAATCTGATGGAATCTGCTAGACCCGGCAAAAGGTAAAAGCGGTGCGTTATATGGACATTAATATAGTTACTTTGCTGAAGGCTGTAACTGGAGCCAAGTGGACCTGGCTGCCACTTGAAAGGCTCTTGGTTGTTATGTGTGTAAACATGCCGGTGAGCCACTGAGATGGACTGTGTGATAAGCAGTTATGAAGTGTAATAAACTGCTGGATTTCATGTTACTGGAAAACGTTGCATATGTGCTTTAATTGACCCGCTGAAGCGAGTGTCCCCCAGCGTGATGACTAGCGCTGCCTTACATGTGGTTGGAGAATGCGGCAACTGCAGCCCGGTTGCTAGGGGCAACTGCAGCCCGGTTGCTAGGGGTAACGGCACAGGACGACGAGTGTGGATACAAGCATCTTGTTGTGGCTCGGCTGGGTCACGAAGATTAAAGCATCTTGTTGTAATTCAGCGGGGTTACAAAAATTGTCCTCGCACTCAAACCTGGTTTGCTGTGGCTGGGCGGGGTCACGAAGATTAAAGCATCTGGCTGTAACTCGGCAGGGTTACAAAAATTGTCCTCGCACTCAAACCTGGTTTGCTGTGGCTCAGCAGGACCATGAAAATTTTCCGGGGAGAGCAGTGTGAAGTGTCTAGTGTGAACAGTGTACCGTGATGACCATGAATGGTTCAGTACCTCTAGACGGAATGGAGAAGGGGTTAGATGACCGTCTGCAAATGGTTTGGAGCGAAATGGAGTGTCCTGAAGCAATGCAGGAACAGATAAAGATGGCTGTGAAGGGAGCAGCAAATGAGACTGAAGCTATTGAGCAATTAAAGTGCCTGTTAAAATCGCAGCCGCAGGCATTTGAGAAACGACAGCAGGTCATGGTGCAGGAAGGGCAGGAGCTGTTGGCCCTTTACAGAAAGGCGACAACGGACCATTATGTGAGTTCTTCTGGGGCGCCATTATTGTCCCAGAGTGCCCGGGGAGGTGGTAAGAGATGTTGTGAATTGGGTCCTAAGACTATTGCTGATTTTTTTTGTAAAAATCCCCCTACAGGTGTGGGTGTCCAAAAAGGGGGGGAGTTTCAAAAAGGGGCGGATTTTCAAAAGAGCATGGAGTATAGAAAACTAAAATTTGTTACTGGTTGTGGGTTGGTACCGCCTAAAAATGACAATTTAACCATTGATAACGGGGTAGCTTCAGTAGAAGGGGTTGACGTCAAGGTGGGAGGTGACTTGTTGGCCCACAACTCCATGGGGAGTGACACAGACCCCACAACTGACGGTGACACTATGAAAGTAGAAAGAGAGTTCAGTCAGGAGGGGCTAGATGAGGGGAGAGAGTCCCACTCTCGTCGTCGATGGCACAAAGGCCACAAAAAAGTTGCTCCTGTAGATTTTGCTGAAAGGGCAAATAAAGAAAATGCAAGGCTGTGTGCCTTTATTCCGAGTTTGGATCCTCTTTTAGAAGAAGAGGAGGTGACGTTGCCAGTAGCAACCTCCGATACAGTACTGAGACAGAAGGATCAGGATCCGACAGCCCTGAAAGAGGAGGCGGCCAGTCATGACCAAGAGCTGGAGCCTATCAGGCAGCAGTGTCAGCGTGACATGCTGCAACGAAGGGAAAACCTGGAGAACGTGTCCTCAGACCAGCTGAGCCTGGAGTCTGAACAGCAGAAAATAAACAAGGTTGTAAGGAACTTGCAGCGAGAACTGGAAGAAAGCCGCGAGGAAATCAACAAATGGAAAGAAAGGTTTCAGAGAAATAAAGAGGAGGTTTCTCAATTGGAGCTTGACAAAGCGGAGTGTGAAGATGAGTTGTGAGAGGTGAAAGATCGCTTCTCCCTGGTATGGTTAGAGCTGAGGCAAGTGAAGCAAAAGCTGGATTAGGGTCTACACCAGAAGGATAGGGAGCTGTCTGCCCTAAAAGAGGCGCTGCAGGATGAAGTTTCTGGACGTGATCAAAACCTAGAACGACTGCGCGAACAGTTCAACCAGAAGCTGTGTGAATCCAAGAAGGAGTGTAGTGAACTCAGTAAGGAACTGCAACAAATTAAGAGAGACTATGAGGATCTCCTCAAGGTTAAGAAAAAACTAGAGGAGGATAAGGCTGATGCAGAGCACATGCGCCAAGTGGTTGAGACCACTCTACAGGACACCCGTGATGAAAATGATGATCTCCGCAGAAAGACCCTAGGTCTGGTAGCTCAGGTGAAGGAGCTGCAGACGTTCTCTGATAATCTCCAGAGGGCAGAGACGTGCCTTAAGGAAAGAATCAGCAAGATGGAAGCTGAGCGGAAAAAGATGGAGGAGTCCATCGAAGAAGGGAGGTATGAAGCAAATGCCTCTTCAGATAATGCGAGCTTGGGTGATTCGGTGGATGTGAGAGCCAAGATCAAGGAACTCAAGGAGTTGCTACAAGCCCATTGGAAGCAAGAGAAGCTTGAGAGACTGGCTGTCGAGAGCCGAGTGGGCGCATTGGAGACAGAGAGCTCTGAGAAAATTCTGCTGATAAAGGAGCAGTTGAAGCCGGAAGAGCTTCAGAGATTGGTTGCAGAGAGGCGAGTGGCTGAGCTAGAGGAAGAAGAGGTCAAGACGAAAATTCTTGAATTTGTAGCTGTGAGTCAGCTCAGGGGAAGCATACAGGGTGAAGAAGCTGAAAGTCAGTTCCCCCTGAAACCTGAGCCGGTTGATCGACTGAAAACCACTGGTGAAACAGAAATGTCTCGGTACAAGTGCCTCATAGATGTACCCGAGGATTTGAGAGAAGAATGCACCAGTGAGTCCGTGCATGAAGAGTTTAAGAAGGCCATGGGAGCCTGTAAGGTATACTCGACCTCAGAAGCTAAACAGCTGTTGGTCCTGTCCACAACCGAAGTCACAATGAAGAGGGTGGCTATCCTAAGTAACATGCACTGGCGATGTATTCGCACAAAGCGGTTTGTCCGGTTGAAGACGAAACAAGCCATTAGACAACTGGAGCTTATGAGTAAAGCTCAAAGTCTGCATGAAGAGGTCATCCGGGTGCCTCATGCTCTGGTAAGAAAGCTCATTGTGGGAAATGGCCGAGCCATGCAGATGATGGTAAAGAAGTCCGGTGTGATGAAAGTAAGCAGTCCACGTGATCGACAGGACTCGGTACCAGATGAAGACGGCATGGTGTCATTCTCCGCTGTAGGAACAGAAGAAAGTCTTTTATATATTCGCATACTGTTGGAGTACCGAGTGACCTACCTGCGAGAGGTAGAACAGTTGAATCTCGCTAGACTGCGAGTGGAAAGACAGAATCGCCTGAGCAGCAGAAGATGGCAGCCGTCTAGAAATTGTGAGACCAGACAGAGAAAGGACCCTTCAAATAATAGAACGGCTACAGTAGAAGTTAGAGACTTTCCAAGATGTCCTGAGGATAGTGGGCGTGGGTTTAGAGGTAGTGAGACTTCCAGTAACTCAGGTCTGAGTGGCCCATACAAACGACCCAATAGAGTACGGGACAGTAGGGAGTCGAACCGGACCTTAGATACCAGGGTATGTGAGTCACACTGCTGTATTGACCGCTGGGAGCGGGGGAGGTCTGACAAGGTTACGACCGACCGCTGGGAGTGGGGAAGGTCTGACAAGGTTACGACTGACCGCTGGGAGCGGGGGGAGGTCTGACAAGGTTACGACTGACCATTGGGAGCGGGGGAGGTCTGACAAGGTTACGACCCAGAAATTTGACTTGACGAAGGCAGTGACAATGACAGAAGGTAGGTCCCTAAGGAATGGGCTAATGTTGATGATTAGTGTTCCAGGGGCTGAGCAGCGCAATTGTCAAGTACTTGGTCTCTGTGTGAACTGTGGGTTATAATGTGATTGTGTATATTATGTGTTCAACCGCACAAGTTTGAACAGAGGGGGGATATGTAATGCAGCGGCTTGCGGCATTACTGTAATGGTCCAGGGTGTGTTCTGGCTGACCATGTACCTCTCCCTCAGGTGACTGATCACATGACTGTGACATCATCACAGGTCCTGTGCACACAGAAGGACTGATCACATGATTGTGACATCAGCACAGGACCTGTGTGCACTGGAGGATATATAAATCTTGGTGCTTTTGAAACAGGGTGTGAAAGGCATGAGGCCTGTTCCCCGTGTGTGGGACACCATTAGAGTGTGAGGCCTAGTGAAGCCGGGTGAAGCCTGAAAGGCAAAGGCAGGATCCTTGTGTATAAGAGATGCCAGTAGCCTTGGAGGGCAAGAGGCTTGGAAGACAAGAGTCCTGAAAGGCAGAGGCTGGTTTCCTTGTGTGTGCAAAGAGATGCCAGTAGCCTTGGAAGGTAAGAGGGCTGGAGACCCCCATCTGGGAAGCCGTAAAGCCACAGCTGTGGCAGAACAAATCTGATGGAAACCGCTAGACCCGGCAAAAGGTAAAAGTGGTGCGTTATATGGACATTGATATAGTTACTTGGCTGAAGGCTGTAACTGGAGCCAAGTGGGCCTGTCTGCCACTTGAAAGGCTCTTGGATGTTATGTGTGTAAACATGCCAGTGAGCCACTGAGATGGACTGTGTGATAAGCAGTTATGAAGTGTAATAAACTGCTGGATTTCATGTTACTGGAAAACGTTGCATGTGTGCTTTAATTGACCCGGTGAAGCGAGGGTCCCCCAGCGTGATGACTAGCACTGCCTTACAATATATATATGTAAGTATGTGTAGACACTGGTTAGGCTACTACTGTAACGGCTTGAGTATATATGACACTGATCAATTATCATTATGGCCTCTGTCAGGTAATTACATAGATGATGCTCAGTGACAATAGTAAATGGCCCAGTAATACAATATGGGAGAAGAAAGATGACACTCACCATAAGGGTCTTGGTATTTTTGTTGGCTAAAAAATAGCAGCTGACCTGTTACAGGAGAGCGTGGGTGCATGCAGGTGCCGACCATTTCCTGTTATTGTGCTGCTTCGTTTGGTGTGACTAATAAGACAAATAAATATACCAAGATACTTCTTACTTCTGGTGAGCTCTGATTGTCTTCTCCCATATTGTATGAGCTCAGTCTAACCCCACCTGCACCCAGAGCTGTGGAGTCGGAGTCGTGATAAAATGGACCGACTCCGACTCCTAAAATATATAACAAATTGGGTGTAGTAGTTCAATGCAGTTTGTGGAGAATATTATTTCATAAGGATTTGGGAAAGTTATGAAATGTCCTATAAATGTCTGTCCTATTCTTGATCTAAGGGTCTAGACTTTTAGCTGAGATGAATCTGTGCTACAGTAAATTTATCTCTTAAACATGAGCCATGTATGAGGGTGTTGGAGTCAGAGTTGGAGTCGGTGTCATGGAAATTGAGGAGTCGGAGGTTTGGCTTACCGACTCCACAGCCCTGCCTGCACCACTGATTTACAGCTTTCTGTCTACACTGTGCATAGACAACGCTGACAGTGGAGAGGGACATGGTTAGCCTGAGCTCATGAATATTAAGGACTGCATAGCAGGAGCTGATCATTGAGAGGACTAGCAGAGCTGCAGCAGATAACACAATTGTAGCACCCCGAGGACTCGGCTGCTACAGGGGTATTGCACCTCGATCCAGAGGTGTGGTATTCCACTCCCGGGTAAGGATGGAGTGTGGAACTGGGCTCAGTTAGCTGCATGCACCACACTCACCCCATTTCCGGGGGACAGACCAACGGTACTCCCACCAGATAGATGTGCAGGTACGACAGCTTCTGTCCCCGGCTGGAGTGGGGAGGGGGGAGGAACATCCTAGTGGTGTAGGAGCAGATAGGGGAGGGACTCTGGGCATAGGTAGGAGCCCATTGGGTGCTTGTCACCTGGGCTCAGGTGTCAGAGGGAGTATATAAGGTGGGCACCATCTTAGGACAAGGTCTTTTTGGTCTGCTCTGTGCAGAGAGGAGCTCAGCCAGAGAGGGCTGACAGGGAGCTGTGGCTCAGTCTGGGCCCAGCTCCAGAGCCAGGCCTGGAGAGGAGGCCTGAAGCAGAGAGAGAGAGAAAGGAGAAGAAGGAGGAACAGAAACACCAGGAGAGGCCCAGAGATGCAAGAGAAGAGGGAACCCTGAGATCCCACGAGTTAACGGGTGAAGGGTTGGCAGAACAGGGTACCGGATCCCAAACTGGTGGAGGCCAATTATCCTCAGCCAGGAACCGGAGGTCGTGGACAAGTTTTGGCGCGACCCCTCGCCATATCCACCAGGAAGGCATACCACGTATAGGGTCAGGGAAGCCGGGAAAGGTTTCACCACCAGAAGGCTCGAGGGAGCTGGACAAAGGTGGATCCCTGGTGGGGACGGCCAGTAGGAAGGAAGAGAGGGGAGCTCAGGACCACGCTCTGGAACTGCCTGGGAGTTGGCCGAGTCCCGCACCTGGTGGACGCAGCACGGCTCGGGTGGTCACTCTTGGCCGAAGTGATCTGAATACCAACTGTGAGTAAAGCTGTGAAAACTGCAATGCACGTCTCTGAGCTTCCTTGTCACACCACTACCACTATCATCATTCCCTGCTTCACCAGCTGCCCTGAGGCTATACCTCTCCCGTTGGGGGTTATACCATCCACGCTGCACAACCACACCACCGGCCTCAGCGGTCTGCCCTGCAGCGGCGGCTTCATAGCTGCAATCAACGGGTGGCGTAGTCGAACTCTATAACATCTTAATGCCGAGCACTGCCTCTTAGTTTGACCACCCTGGGCACGGACCGGGTCACCGCCACGAGGACTACTACCCCTGTCAGATCCGGCTCCGGGTATCCCCCGCATGCGCAACGCAGCACAACATGGCCCAGGGGGCGCGTCACAATGATTTATCAAAACTACAGCAAGGAGCCCAGTAACATCACTGGATTCGGGGTCTCGGCCCCCACATCATGCTGCTCTCAGATGAGGTAGCATAAACCTGGTGACAGATTCCCTTTAGTAACATCAGACACGATCTTCCATCCAACAAGTCAATGGACCCGAATAATTCAGACTCAGGATTTCTGACTATGATGTTGGCCAGGAGAGTGTGTGAAAAGAGTCTCCTTCCTGCAGACGATCATGCCTTTCAGCTTTGGAAGATGAGCTGCTGCAGCAGAGAGTACAGATTGCTGCCATTGTTGCCCTACAACCGTCACAAGCCGCACAGTCTCGTAAGCCATTGTTTTTGTAATCCTTATAAATCACT
This sequence comes from Phyllobates terribilis, assembly GCF_046119375.1. Classification (NCBI taxonomy): domain Eukaryota; kingdom Metazoa; phylum Chordata; class Amphibia; order Anura; family Dendrobatidae; genus Phyllobates; species Phyllobates terribilis. Next base: position 79,899 of record NW_027363651.1, on the reverse strand, counting down.
TAATGGGTTAAACAGGTCAAGCTTTTGCTATGTATTTGGTATGATTTGATCTCGTTTTTGTTTCTCAGATACAGAATCAATGTGCTCATTTAGCTGCCCAGGTAATGCCCTCTCACCCCCATCTTCAGCTTCTCCACCACTTTCCGCACAGTTTTTGCAATTTACAACCCCAGTAGCTCCGCTGCCCCCTCCTCCTCCTCCTCCTCCTCCTCCACCACCCCCAGTCCCATCTTCCCAACTAAAATCTGCACTTGATATTATAAGAGAACGTAAAGCTTCTCACAAATGCAGCCCGACGGAAAGTGAGGCTTCAGAGAAAGGCAGTGTGGATCAGCTCCCCAGTATGATGGATGTGTTAAAAGGCATGAATTCCATCAAGCTTCGGGCGGTCGAAAGGTCATTTTATAGATTTTCTTTAAATATATATTTTTTATTACAGACATGCGTGAAATAGAATGAAGGAGAAAACTGTAAAAAAAAAAAAAATCTGTCACTGAGCCTGCATCTTTCCCTGCACATGACTGCTGATCTCATGAGCTGTCATGTGCCTTTAACAGCCGCAGTCGGATCCGAGATCCACCCGCAGCTGTTAACCAGTTAAATACCGCTGTCAATCACTAGCAGTGGCATTTAATACACACCTGCCAGAAGCTCGTCACAAGACACACCCATAGGCGTCCCTGTCATGTGATTGCGGGGTGCCAATGTGTTGTCATGACAGCCGGGGGTCTGCAGAAGACCCCTGGCTGTCATTGTAGATCCCCTGTGGCCGGCATTCATAGGAGATTGTGATTTCTGCTATACATAGCAGTGCTGAAGCCCTGCTATGTGTAGCACAGGTAATCAGATGATTGCAGCTTCAAGTCTCCTAAGAGGACTATTGCTGCCAGTAAAAAGTAAAAAAAGTTTTAAAAAACATAAAGGTTTAAATCACGCCCTTTTGCCCTATTGAAAATAAAACCATTAAAAAAATATACGCATATTTGGTATCGCTGTATTCAGAAATCTCCGATCTATCAAAATATAAAGTAAATTAATCAGATCGGTAAACGGCGTAACGACAAAAAAAATCTAAACTCCAGAATTATGTTTTTCTTTTTTTGCCTCCGCAAACATAACAGGCGATCAAAACATTGTATCTACCTCAAAATTATATAAATAAAAACGTCCGCTGAGGGCGCAAAAAATAAGCCCTAACCTGGCCCTAGACCCGAAAAATGGAGATGCTACGGGTCTCGGAAAATGGCGACATAAGCGATTTTTTTTAATTTTTTTTTTACAAACTTCTGATTTTTTTTTTCACCACTCACATATAAAAGAACCAATACATGTTTGGTATCTATGAACTCGTACTGACCTGGGAATCATAATGGCTGGTCAGCTTTAGCATTTAGTGAACATGGTAAATAAAAAAAAAAAATTACAATTGTGGAAATGCACTTTTTTGCAATTTCACCGCACTTGGAATTTTTTTCCCGTTTTCCAGTACACGATATGGTAAAATAAATGATGTCAATCAAAAGAACAACTTGTCCCGCAAAAAAAAAAGGTACCGTACAGACCAAAAGTTTGGACACACCTTCTCATTTAAAGATTTTTCTGTATTTTCATGACTATGAAAATTGTACATTCACACTGAAGACATCAAAACTATGAATTAACACATGTGGAATTATATACTTAACAAAAAAGTGTGAAACAACTGAAAATATGTCTTATATTCTAGGTTTTTCAAAGTAGCCACCTTTTGCTTTGATAACTGCTTTGCACACTCTTGGCATTCTCTTGATGAGCTTCAAGAGGTAGTCACCGGAAATGGTCTTCCAACAATCTTGAAGGAATTCCCAGAGATGATTAGCACTTGTTGGCCCTTTTGCCTTCACTCTGCGGTCCAGCTCACCCCAAACCATCTTGATTGGGTTCAAGTCTGGTGACTGTGGAGGCCAGGTCATCTGGTGTAGCACCCCATCACTCTCCTTCTTGGTCAAATAGCCCTTACACAGCCTGGAGGTGTGTTTGGGTTCATCGTCATGTTGAAAAATAAATGATGGTCCAACTAAACGCAAACCAGATGGAATAGCATGCCGCTGTAAGATGCTGTGATAGCCATGCTTGTTCAGTATGCCTTCAATTTTGAATAAATCCCCAACAGTGTCACCAGCAAAGCACCCCCACACCATCACACCTCCTCATCCATGCTTCACGGTGGGAACCAGGCATGTAGAGTCCATTCTTTCACCTTTTCTGCGTCGCACAAAAACACGGTGGTTGGAACCAAAGATCTCAAATTTGGACTCATCAGACCAAAGCTCAGATTTCCACTGGTCTAATGTCCATTCCTTGTGTTCTTTAGCCCAAACAAGTCTCTTCTGCTTGTTGCCTGTCCTTAGCAGTGATTTCCTAGCAGCTATTTTACCATGAAGGCCTGCTGCCCAAAGTCTCCTCTTAACAGTTGTTGAAGAGAAGTGTCTGCTGCTAGAACTCTGTGTGGCATTGACCGGGTCTCTAATCTGAGCTGCTGTTAACCTGTGATTTCTGAGGCTGGTGACTCGGATAAACTTATCCTCAGAAGCAGAGGTGACTCTTGGTCTTCCTTTCCTGGGGAAGTCCTCATGCGAGCCAGTTTCTTTAAACCAGACAATGTGAACTGAGGTCTAAGATGGCAGACATACAAGAAACAGAGGCATGTTCACACTAGCAAAAAAGAAGCAAGACAAAAATATATCTCATACCCTACCATAATTATATATAAATGTAAAGCAAAATTGCATAATAAATATAGGGTACTTAGTGAACTATTTTTGATCAAAAAAAGTATACAAGCCGTCCCACCAGCGGCAAGGTGACCCTAAATTGGGACGGTACCTATACTGCCTATATTAAAAACCTTACTGTATATCAAAGTTGAAGTAATGCATATAAAAGGGTAGACAAATAGGACCGGGTCCCAACTCCAGACCACCTAGGCCCGTGGTAAGCTACATATATACCAATCAGCTCAACAAAGGGCATGCCACACCCTTAAATTGCACAGAATGCAAACAAGTCAAAAAACCAGACAATGTGAACTGAGGTCTAAGATGGCAGACATACAAGAAACAGAGGCATGTTCACACTAGCAAAAAAGAAGCAAGACAAAAATATATCTCATACCCTACCATAATTATATATAAATGTAAAGCAAAATTGCATAATAAATATAGGGTACTTAGTGAACTATTTTTGATCAAAAAAAGTATACAAGCCGTCCCACCAGCGGCAAGGTGACCCTAAATTGGGACGGTACCTATACTGCCTATATTAAAAACCTTACTGTATATCAAAGTTGAAGTAATGCATATAAAAGGGTAGACAAATAGGACCGGGTCCCAACTCCAGACCACCTAGGCCCGTGGTAAGCTACATATATACCAATCAGCTCAACAAAGGGCATGCCACACCCTTAAATTGCACAGAATGCAAACAAGTCAAAAAACCAGACAATGTGAACTGAGGTCTAAGATGGCAGACATACAAGAAACAGAGGCATGTTCACACTAGCAAAAAAGAAGCAAGACAAAAATATATCTCATACCCTACCATAATTATATATAAATGTAAAGCAAAATTGCATAATAAATATAGGGTACTTAGTGAACTATTTTTGATCAAAAAAAGTATACAAGCCGTCCCACCAGCGGCAAGGTGACCCTAAATTGGGACGGTACCTATACTGCCTATATTAAAAACCTTACTGTATATCAAAGTTGAAGTAATGCATATAAAAGGGTAGACAAATAGGACCGGGTCCCAACTCCAGACCACCTAGGCCCGTGGTAAGCTACATATATACCAATCAGCTCAACAAAGGGCATGCCACACCCTTAAATTGCACAGAATGCAAACAAGTCAAAAAACCAGACAATGTGAACTGAGGTCTAAGATGGCAGACATACAAGAAACAGAGGCATGTTCACACTAGCAAAAAAGAAGCAAGACAAAAATATATCTCATACCCTACCATAATTATATATAAATGTAAAGCAAAATTGCATAATAAATATAGGGTACTTAGTGAACTATTTTTGATCAAAAAAAGTATACAAGCCGTCCCACCAGCGGCAAGGTGACCCTAAATTGGGACGGTACCTATACTGCCTATATTAAAAACCTTACTGTATATCAAAGTTGAAGTAATGCATATAAAAGGGTAGACAAATAGGACCGGGTCCCAACTCCAGACCACCTAGGCCCGTGGTAAGCTACATATATACCAATCAGCTCAACAAAGGGCATGCCACACCCTTAAATTGCACAGAATGCAAACAAGTCAAAAAACCAGACAATGTGAACTGAGGTCTAAGATGGCAGACATACAAGAAACAGAGGCATGTTCACACTAGCAAAAAAGAAGCAAGACAAAAATATATCTCATACCCTACCATAATTATATATAAATGTAAAGCAAAATTGCATAATAAATATAGGGTACTTAGTGAACTATTTTTGATCAAAAAAAGTATACAAGCCGTCCCACCAGCGGCAAGGTGACCCTAAATTGGGACGGTACCTATACTGCCTATATTAAAAACCTTACTGTATATCAAAGTTGAAGTAATGCATATAAAAGGGTAGACAAATAGGACCGGGTCCCAACTCCAGACCACCTAGGCCCGTGGTAAGCTACATATATACCAATCAGCTCAACAAAGGGCATGCCACACCCTTAAATTGCACAGAATGCAAACAAGTCAAAAAACCAGACAATGTGAACTGAGGTCTAAGATGGCAGACATACAAGAAACAGAGGCATGTTCACATTAGCAAAAAAGAACCTTGCGGCAAGGTTTTTAATATAGGCAGTATAGGTACCGTCCCAATTTAGGGTCACCTTGCCGCTGGTGGGACGGCTTGTATACTTTTTTTGATCAAAAATAGTTCACTAAGTACCCTATATTTATTATGCAATTTTGCTTTACATTTATATATAATTATGGTAGGGTATGAGATATATTTTTGTCTTGCTTCTTTTTTGCTAGTGTGAACATGCCTCTGTTTCTTGTATGTCTGCCATCTTAGACCTCAGTTCACATTGTCTGGTTTTTTGACTTGTTTGCATTCTGTGCAATTTAAGGGTGTGGCATGCCCTTTGTTGAGCTGATTGGTATATATGTAGCTTACCACGGGCCTAGGTGGTCTGGAGTTGGGACCCGGTCCTATTTGTCTACCCTTTTATATGCATTACTTCAACTTTGATATACAGTAAGGTTTTTAATATAGGCAGTATAGGTACCGTCCCAATTTAGGGTCACCTTGCCGCTGGTGGGACGGCTTGTATACTTTTTTTGATCAAAAATAGTTCACTAAGTACCCTATATTTATTATGCAATTTTGCTTTACATTTATATATAATTATGGTAGGGTATGAGATATATTTTTGTCTTGCTTCTTTTTTGCTAGTGTGAACATGCCTCTGTTTCTTGTATGTCTGCCATCTTAGACCTCAGTTCACATTGTCTGGTTTTTTGACTTGTTTGCATTCTGTGCAATTTAAGGGTGTGGCATGCCCTTTGTTGAGCTGATTGGTATATATGTAGCTTACCACGGGCCTAGGTGGTCTGGAGTTGGGACCCGGTCCTATTTGTCTACCCTTTTATATGCATTACTTCAACTTTGATATACAGTAAGGTTTTTAATATAGGCAGTATAGGTACCGTCCCAATTTAGGGTCACCTTGCCGCTGGTGGGACGGCTTGTATACTTTTTTTGATCAAAAATAGTTCACTAAGTACCCTATATTTATTATGCAATTTTGCTTTACATTTATATATAATTATGGTAGGGTATGAGATATATTTTTGTCTTGCTTCTTTTTTGCGAGCCAGTTTCTTTGTAGCGATTGATGGTTTTTGCAACTGCACTTGGGGACACTTTCAAAGTTTGCCCAATTTTTCGGACTGACTGACCTTCATTTCTTAAAGTAATGATGGCCACTCGTTTTTCTTTACTTAGCTGCTTTTTTCTTGCCATAATAAAAATTCTAACAGTCTATTCAGTAGGACTATCAGCTATGTATCCACCAGACTTCTTCACAACACAACTGATGGTCCCAACCCCATTTATAAGGCAAGAAATCCCACTGATTAAACCTGACAGGGCACACCTGTGAAGTGAAAACCATTGACGGTGACTACCTCTTGAAGCTCATCAAGAGAATGCCAAGAGTTTGCAGAGCAGTCATCAAAGCAAAAGGTGGCTACTTTGAAGAACCTAGAATATAAGACATATTTTCAGTTGGTTCACACTTTTTTGTTAGGTATATAATTTCACATGTGTTAATTCATAGTTTTGATGCCTTCAGTGTGAATGTACAATTTTCATAGTCATGAAAAAACAGAAAAATCTTTAAATGAGAAGGTGTGTCAATCTTTTGGTCTGTACTGTATATTGACAAAAAATAAAAAACTTGGCTCTGGGAATAAGAGTAGAAAAAAATGAAAGGGCAAAAACAGAAAATTGCAAGGTCATGAATGGGGTTAACAATGCTGTACCCTTCTCTGGAAGTCCCACATATAATGAATGTAGCAGTGGCGTGAATGCTTGAGAAGGCTCAAATATAATGTGTCTCTTCCAAGCCCCATTCATGGTGGGGGTCTTCCATGCGGACCTCCTGCGATCAGCAGGCTTATCCTGTGGATATGACTAGCCCAGGGGAATGGGGATGACTCGGTACCCGGGCCTTTAGCCTGGCCTTTAGGGATGTCACGGTGGTCGGCTCCCGGGCCCGTACTCTGGGCCTCTCTTTTAAAAGGGTTGGTGTTGTAAAAGAAAGAGTTTGTGACGCCACCTGTGGCTTCTGGTGAGGATCACCAGTGCTGCGCAGTCCACTGAGGCAGGTGATAAGGCAGCTTGATGGTATAGCTCCCCACAGGTAGAGCTGGGCCTCAGGGCAGTATAGGAACGGGGATGCAGGACAAAGAGACTCCGCCAGGCCAGATCAAGAACAGGGATGGACACAATAGTCACTTCAGTACCTTTTACTGGTGGAATTTCAGGCACTCCCAGGAGCACTGTAGGGTGAAGGTTGTATGTCCAGATCCTCCCCAATGAGCAGGTTTTGGGCCTCCTGGTTCTGGCTTCTGCGTAGTAAGTTTCTGACCTGCCTGGAGCTAGGCCTAACTTTGCCTCTGTCCTGCGCTGGCTGACCTTGTGGTAGGGCCTTCTCTTGGAGAGCACGCTCACGACCTACGGGGCCTATGTGTCTCCTGGCTCTGGTACGTATCAGCACTTTAGCGATCCTGGGACCTGTAGTTCTCCAGGGATTCCAGTTTATCTTACTGGGTCGTGGAGATCCCGGCAAGCTTCGGTAACTACTTCTTCTTCGGGGTGAGCTAGTTAAGCTCCTCTGCCCCCTATGAACTAACTCTCTACTCTTCGCCTTCGGCCTACTCGGACCCTCAATAGGCTACTCACACTAACGGCAGCGTGCCGCGTTTCACCGATCTTATGGCGCCGACACACCTACAGCTCACCTCACTGAGCTACACGTGAGTCTAGAACGTGCTCCACTGCAGACTGACCTCTCTCAGGCTTTTGCACTGCAGGAACTCTCACAACAGGTTTGCTTTCTGTCGTCTCCAGTCTAGACTAACTGCTGCCTGGCTCCACCTTCCCTTATATATCTCCCTAAGGAGCTCCCTCTGGTGGTCTGAGGTGGAAGTTGGAGATGTGTGAATGGTTATGGGGGCCTCTTGTGGAGGAATCCTTCAGTACACCCTCCTGGGTCTGTGATACCAAGCACAGCTGGGCTTCACATTCCCCCCTAGTTAAACTCAGCACTCCCGGGCTGAAGTACATTTTATAACAACAGTAACAATAGGAAACATAAGCAATACTAGAACACTCTTCCCTTTATGGGAGGCACGGATCTTAAACGTTGCAGAAACAATACAAATACAGAGTGTCCTCAGAATCCAAGTCTCCTATGGTGAGGTTCCCATACAGGATGTCCATCTCACAAGGTAGAGTACTTTGGTAGTTTTGAGGGACCTGTCCTAAACCCTCTACGCAGGCCCTGGGGTGGCTGCAGGGCATGAAGATCAGAGTTGGACCTCCAAAAGAGCCACTCCAGATAGGTTTTCCTTCTGAGGTCACCTGAAAGGGGCACTCCAGGGAGCGCAATTATATACAATAAGAGTTTTTGGGCTGCACACAGTCCTCAGCCATGCAGTTCATTATGCAAATAAAGAATTAATAGGAAAAAGCACAAATTGATAAGCATGCATGAAAACAAACAGTTACGCAATACATTACAATTTAATACTCAATACCCCAGGGGTAACTATCTACATTCTCTGAAATTTTGCTACTTTACTCAGTGTACCTAGCAGGAGGTTTACCTCTTGTGCTGCGTACTGATCTGCATAGTGCTGTGGTTAGTGGAGTGTCAGTATCTGTATCCTCAGTTACCCTACCAGTTTTACATGTAACCATGTTGTAAAATTGCCTTAACCTCTCTCTTGGACTGGCAAGTCTACCATTGGCTGGGCCCTCTTGCTCCGCTCCTGCCGGGGATCCTTCATCCGGGGATACTTCTTGAGCTGGCTCTTCTGCAGCACTTACAGGTTCAACTTGCTGTGGAGGGTTTTCTGGCTGTTCATAGAATTGGAGTACTGGAATGATTACTGCACCTCCTATTTGAGGCCAATCCGCTGGGAAGTCTCCAAGGTCAGTGTGTATCACTGTTTCTTTAGGTTCTTCCTGGGTTGTGAAAGACACTTCTTCCTGAGTCTTTAGTAGATGTAGACACAACTTCAGGTGGTCCCTAGATATTGTCGCAGTTGTTCTTCCTCCATCTTTGCTGATCAAACACGTCTTCCTGTTGTCAAACCTTGAATTCAACACAGTGTAGGGTTCTCTCTCCCACTGGTCATCAAGCTTGTGTTTCCTCCGCTTCCTTTTCAATACCACTTCTCCTGGTGTGAAGGGTTCTGCTGGTGCACTTCTGTTGTATTGTGCCTCTTGTTTATCCCTCACCCGAGTGAGACTGTCTTCGACACAGGCTTGGACTCTCCTGTACTGCTCCTGTCTGGTCGTGTCCCAGTCCTCAGTGGTCACATCAGCTTCAGGTTCTACCACACCAAGCTTCAGGTCCATGGGCAACTTCCCTGGTCTTGCACGCATGAGATATGCCGGAGTGCAATTGGTGGAACTTACTGGTATGTGATTATACAGATCCACTAGGTCAGGTAGTAGGTCTGGCCACTGGCTTCTCTCTTCTAGTGGTATGGTCTTCAGTAGATCGATGATGATGTTATTCATCTTTTCACAGAGACCGTTAGTTTGGGGGTGGTACGGTGTAGTCCTGATCTTTTTATACCCGTACAGATGGCAGAACTCTTTGAACAATTCAGCCTCAAAGGCCGTGCCTTGGTCAGTCAGTACCTGTCCAGGCTATCCATGGGACCTGCAGAAGTACGCTTGGAACGTCTTAGCTGCTGTCTCTGCTGTCAGGTCTTTGATAGGGGAGACCACCAGGACCCTGGAGTAGTGATCCACCATGGTCAGGGCATAGGAGTATCCTGACCGACTGGGTGACAACTTGACATGGTCCAGGGCCACGATCTCCAGAGGGCGAGTCGTCTTGATGGGTTGCAGGGGTGCCTTCTGGCTGCTGTAGTCTTTTCTTCTGAGGCTACAGGGTCCACAGTCTCTGCACCACCTCTCAATGAAGCTGCGCATCCCCACCCAGTAGAATCGACACTTCAACAGGGTCTCTAGCTTTTTCTAGCCAAAGTGCCCCGCCTGATCGTGGTAGGTCTCCAACACCATCTGGATGTCCGTCTTGGGGACCACTATCTGCCACACCATCTCGAGGGTTTTGGGATTGACGTACCTCCGGCACAACTTCTCACGGTAGATAAACAGCCGGCTTCTCTCATTCCACAGCTGCTTTGCTTGGAGAGCCGCATCCTTCTCCAGGGAGGAACCTTCTTGGGTTATCAGCTCCTTGATACGGCTGACAACCGGGTCGCTGTCCTGGGTCTCTTTCCAGCTGTGGTGAGGCAAAGGGTTTAACGTCTTACCGCGTTGCTTCCTGGAGGCTCGTAGCTCGTGGGCCATCCCATTCCGGTGGAAGGCAGGTAGTTCAACCTCTTCCAGGTCATCCACTTCTTCTTCTGTGTCTGACTGGTGAGGCATCCTGGACAGGGCATCGGCGTTGGCGTTCTTGCGGCCCGCCCGGTACTTTATGGTGAATTGGTAGTTTGACAGCCGAGCCATCCATCGCTATTCCATGGCTCCCAGCTTGGCTGTTTGAAGATGAGTTAAGGGGGTATTGTCAGTGTAGGCAGTAAACTTGCTGGAGGCTAGGTAGTGCTTGAACTTTTCTGTGATGGCCCAGACCAAGGCCAGGAACTCCAACTTGAAGCTGCTATAGTTCTCTGGGTTCCTCTCGGTCGGGCGGAGCTTCCTGCTTGCATACGCGATGACTTTCTCCTGGCCATTCTGCTTCTGACTTAAGACAGTGCCCAGGCCTTCATTGCTGGCATCTGTATACAGCAGGAATGTTTGGCTGTAGTCAGCGTAGGCTAGGATCTCATCACCTGTCAGGATCTCCTTCATCTCTTGAAATGATTCAGCCTGTTCTTTACCCCAGTGGAATGGAGGGTTTTTGCTTTTGGGGGACTGCCCTACCAGGAGGTCTTGCAGAGGAGCTGCCTTCTTAGTGTAGTCCTTTACAAACCTCCGGTAGTATCCGACTAGTCCCAAGAACTGACGCACCTCCTTGAGGTTCTTCGGCTCCGGCCACTTCTGGATGGCAGTAACTTTCTCCGGGTCTGGTGCTACCCCTTCCGGACTGACAATGTGCCCCAGGTACTGTACCTTTCTCTTGAGCAGGTGGCACTTTGAGGGCTTCAACTTCATCCCGTACCGGGACAGTGACTCAAATACCTCTGCCAGGTGTTTCAGGTGGTCCTCGTACGTTCTGGAGTACACAATTACGTCATCCAGGTAAAGTAACACAGTCTCGAAGATGCGGTGTCCCAGGCAGCACTCCATCAGTCTCTGGAACGTTCCGGGGGCATTTTAGAGTCAAAACGGCATGCTGTTGAACTCGCAGAGTCCCATCGGGGTGGTGAAGGCCGTCTTCTCCCGATTCTCCTCAGCCACAGCGACCTGCCAGTAACCACTAGTGAGGTCAAGGGTAGAAAAGTAATTTGCAGACTTTAAGGCAGCTAGGGACTCTTCTATGCGTGGTAAAGGGTATGCATCTTTATGTGTAATGCGATTTACTTGACGGTAATCTACACACATTCTCATGCTCCCATCCTTTTTCCTAACCAGCACTAGGGGAGCCGCCCAGGGACTACAACTATCCCTAATTACTCCCGCCTTCCTCATGTCATGCAGCATTTCTTTTGCCTTCTGGTAGTGAGCTGGGGGTATAGGCCTATAACGTTCTTTAATTGGGGAATGGTTGCCTGTGGAGATATGATGTTGAACCCCCTTAACCCTCCCAAAGTCAAGTGGATGTTTACTGAACACCTGCGAGTATTCTTGAACCACCCGGTGTACACCCTGTTTTTGATGGGCAGGAGTGGTGTCTGTCCCAACATGGAGCTGTTGACACCAATCCTCCACCTGGGTTGCAGGGTCATTATCTTCCACTTCTTCTGGTGAAGTTAAGGACTCCGCCACATGGATACAGTTGTTGTTGACAGCATGTAGTTTAGCAACAGTGGCATAACGTGGCAGTTTGACCTCATCTTCCCCTAGGTTAAGAAGACGGACAGGCACCCTCCCATTACGTACATCTACCACCCCCCTGGCGGTTAAGAGCGTGGGTCTGTGCTCAGAGCAAAGGGGTTCTACTACCGCCTGGTAGCTCTGTCCTCTAAGACCTATGGCAGCTCTACACCAGATGAGCATTTCACTCATTGGGGGAACAACAATGGGTATAGGGTCTGTTACCCTCACGTTACCGATTTCACCATCTGTTAATTGTACTTGCTGTTGATACATCAAGACGCGGATTTCTCTCTGCAGCGCCCTCCTCTGTCTCGGTCTGGCAGTGTCAGCGATCTCTTGGAGCAAGAACACAACCTCTCCCAAACAGTTACCAACAACATTAGTGCCTAGTACCATATATGGGTTGCTGTCATCAGGGTTAGTCTCCACTACAATAAGTCCCTGGTCCTTCAGCTCCACTCTCCCCACCTTACAGTCACATTCTTAACCCCGAGTAGGTTAAGGGGGAGTCCATTTGATGCATATACAGACAAATTTGGAGCTGGCGGACGCAGATCGTCCATGGACCAGTACCTCTTGTAGAGGACTTCAGGTATGATGGTTACCTGAGATCCTGTGTCCAGCAGGGCATGCATCGGGATCCCGTCCAATACAATGGACAGGAAAGGTCTTCCTCCGACGAACCTGTTGTACCAGTCTGATGGACCTGGTGAGTCTACTCCTGGGTGGCGGCCTTCGGACCCAGGGTTTTCTCGTTTAAGGGACAATTCAGGGCGATGTGTCCTGTCTTATGGCATCGGTAACAGATCGGTTCCCTTGGTGGACGGCGTTGGTCACTGGTCCTCGGCGAGGGTGGTGTTGGCCTCCTCCTCCTCCGCATCCAGGGGACATCCTCAGGGCTATCAGCTAGCAGGATCTTCCCTCCTCCCTCAGGCTCCGTCCGCAGCTGCAGGGCACTCAGCACGGTGGTCAGGGTTTTACTCAACTGACGCACCTCTGAGCGCAGACTGTCCAGGTCTTTAGGGGACGTTGTTGGAACCTTAGCTTCAGCAGTCACTGGAGAAAAGGTGGGCGTTGCAGGCTCTGGGGTTGCCCCACCCTGGTAACATTGGATGGCATTTGTCTCCAGGGGCTGTAGTCCTTTTATAGCCATGTCCTTTAGATTGTCAAAGGTGGCATCTGGATGATCCAGGGACCACCAACGCACAGTCCTGCTCTCCTCTGGAGACTTCAGTCCCCGGACAAACTGTTCCTTCAGCATTTTGTTCTCATTCTCAAAGCTGGTCGGACTAACCTGGTTCAGAGCCCGCAGGGCCCCTTGAAGATGCCAGGCGTAGTCACGAACATAGTCCTCTGGTTGTTGGGAGCAGCTGTAGAACCTCATCCGGAGGTCCGCCTCAGTAAGGTCCTCAAAGACAGTATGTAGTTTTTGGAATATTGCGGACACTATCCCCGGTCTGCGGCCGACCATGTTTCCACTTCCCGCTCTGCAGCACCGGTCAGCTGTCCTAATACAACGGCAGCTCTTTGTTTGCCGGTCATAGAGTACATGTCCAAAATACCACATATCTTCCGCTTAAATCCAGACAGGGTATCTGGTTTGCCGTTGTACTGGCGGAGCCACTTTTCTCCAGGAATGTACGGTAAAGTCATAGGAATAACAGGTGTTACAGGCGCTGCTGGTGGAGCGGCGGCTTCGGCCTGCCCATTATCGGGGACGTTGACCGGTAGGTCGGCGTTCTGCTGTTCGACGGACATCTTAGCGCCCCCCTAGTTAACCGTGGCCTACCTTCTGGTTTTTCTTCCGGTAGGCCGCAGCTCCGCAGGTGACGGTTGTCTTCAGGACCTTGCGTCGCTTGCATCCTACGTCAGAGCGTTCAGCGACGCTCCGTACAGGACCTGGCGCTTCCTGATTTGACATCAAGGCGTGGGGTGTGTCCGGGACTTCGTGCTCTTTTGCAGGTACGCCCCTTATTTTCCCGCGGTTACGCCCTTCTTCTCGCTCAACGGCCCAACAATGGCGGCTATCTTCACCACAACTTTTCGTACACAGTTCAAAATAAAGGCGCACAGTACCCGGTGGCAACGGGCAAAACACGGTGTCGTTGCAGTGGGCACGTGATCCTGTTTGCGACGCCAGGAAAGAGATGACTAGCCCAGGGGAATGGGGATGACTCGGTACCCGGGCCTTTAGGGATGTCGCGGTGGTCGGCTCCCGGGCCCGTACTCTGAGCCTCTCTTTTAAAAGGGTTGGTCTTGTAAAAGAAAGAGTTCGTGACGCCACCTGTGGCTTCTGGTGAGGATCACCAGCGCTGCGCAGTCCACTGAGGCTGGTGATAAGGCAGCTTGATGGTATAGCTCCCCACAGGTAGAGCTGGGCCTCAGGGCAGTATAGGAACGGGGATGCAGGACAAAGAGACTCCGCCGGGCCAGATCAAGAACAGGGACGGACACAATAGTCACTTCAGTACCTTTTACTGGTGGAATTTCAGGCACTCCCCGGAGCACTGTAGGGTGAAGGGTGTATGTCCGGATCCTCCCCAATGAGCAGGTTTTGGGCCTCCTGGTTCTGGCTTCTGCGTAGTAAGTTTCTGACCTGCCTGGAGCTAGGCCTAACTTTGTCTCTGTCCTGCGCTGGCTGACCTTGTGGTAGGGCCTTCTCTTGGAGTGCACGCTCCCAACCTACGGGGCCTATGTGTCTCCTGGCTCTGGTACATATCAGCACTTTAGCGCTCCTGGGACCTGTAGTTCTCCAGGGATTCCAGTTTATCTTACTGGGTCGTGGAGATCCTGGCAAGCTTCGGACCCGGTGTCCGGTAACTACTTCTTCTTCGGGGTGAGCTAGTTAAGCTCCTCTGCCCCCTATGAACTAACTCTCTACTCTTCGCCTTCGGCCTACTCGGACCCTCAATAGGCTACTCACACTAACGGCAGCGTGCCGCGTTTCACCGATCTTATGGCGCCGGCACACCTAAAGCTCACCTCACTGAGCTACACGTGAGTCTAGAACGTGCTCCACTGCAGACTGACCTCTCTCAGGCTTTTGCACTGCAGGAACTCTCACAACAGGTTTGCTTTCTGTCGTCTCCAGTCTAGACTAACTGCTGCCTGGCTCCACCTTCCCTTATATATCTCCCTAAGGAGCTCCCTCTGGTGGTCTGAGGTGGAAGGTGGAGATGTGTGAATGGTTATGGGGGCCTCTTGTGGAGGAATCCTTCAATACACCCTCCTGGGTCTGTGATACCAAGCACAGCTGGGCTTCACAGATAGGTGATAACTTGCAAAGTTAAAATTAACTTATGCAAACATGATTTCAATAATTATATTAGGTTTAACATTTCAGAGTAGTCTGTCCCTAATCATAAATATGCTGTATTAGCCCCACTAATAGGATCTTAGACAAGTCTTTTCAGAAAATGGATAGCAGGTGATTGATTCATTTTTTTAGAAAAAGTCTGTAAAAAAAAATCTTATTAGACATAGCAGCAATGAACGAAAAGTGGTTTGTATGAAGAGCTAAGTTATAGCCTGTCAGCCCGTCTGTTACAGAATGGCAGTGATGTTTATTTTCACTGCTTTTTCACTTTAGATCCCCTGGTGGGAAACCCTCAACCAGGAAAGACAAGAAGAGATGTTCACTTAATGAACCCACAGACCCTGCAGCCATTATAGCCAAAGCCTTGAAGCAGAAGTTTGCGCACAGAAATGGTGATGACGCTGTCAATAAAGAAAATAGATCTCATGAGGAGTCTCCGTTCTCCAGTCCTGAAGCCCCAATGGTACTGTTTGTAAATCTTACATGACTGACCAACCAAAAATCAGGCTTATGAAAGATCGTGAATGGAAGGTTTGTTGCTGGATCTTTAAACGGTTTATCCAGGACTATTTTATCTTTTTACTATAAGCCTAAAAACTAACAGGCAGGTTGTTACTAACAGTGGCAACTACCTGCCTGTTGTATCCGGTGCCGGCTCGGAGAGGTCACCGACCACTGTCGCCGGCGATTCAGCTGCTCCAAGTCAACAGAGCAGCTCTTCTTCTTCCAGGCTGCTCTGTTGATGGGGCGTGGCTACCGACGTTAGGCAACTTGTGAGTCGGCTGCCAATCAGCATGACGTCAGCAGTCACGATCCATCAAGAGACCAGAGCAGAAGAGAAGCCGCTGCTCTGTAGACATGATATTAGCAGAAGCCGCTGAATTGCTGTGACCGCTCTGTGTCAGCAGAGATCTGTGCAGGGCACAACAGACTGGTAGTTAGCAACTACCTACCTGTTAGTTCTTAGGTCAATAGTTAAAAAAATGTAATAGTCCTAGATAACCCCTTTTAACATTATATACTTGGCAGCAATTATCTATCGTGTGACGTGGCCATAAGACTAAGTCAACTGTATAACATGGTCCTTGACTGTATAACATGGTCTATTACTGACCAGTGATAAGAAAGTATAAAAGCACGGACAACCCCATTTATTTGAAATATGGTTCCTAATGTTGGCGGCACTAGCTACAGATATAGACCCTAATTGCTCTATAGGGGTTGTCCATCAATAAAGACAATTTTTTTAAATACTTAAATGCATGCATTTTTAGCTAAAAATAATTTTTTGGAATTGGATTTGATTAAAAATTTTGCACCGTTTGCCTTTTGTAGTCTCTATCTTGCACTGTCTAAGAATCCATCAGTGAGCTTATTATAACAGTTCAATAGGAGAGAACTGTTATAACAAGAGAAGGAGAGTACCTTTTTTTATGTCTTTTTCTGACATCATCTCAGCTGGTTTAAGACCACTGACCACATCAAAGTTGAATGTGCAGGGAAACAAATAGTCTGTAAAAGCCAAATGGTGCAATATATTTAATGAAACCAAAATGCACAAAATATATCTTTAAGTCCACAAAGATGCAACATGCACCAATTGGCAGAACGGGGAATTTTTATCCCCAATGGAGAACTTTTATCCCTGTTACAAAATATGTGCCGCAGGTCAGATGCATGACCGCTGGGAGTCTACCGGAAAAAGCCGAGCAGCTACCTAGGGAATGAATGGAGCAGCTGTCAAGCATGTGCCTTTGCTGAAGCATTCGTCATCGAAACCAATTTTTTACACTGTTGATACTACATAGTAAAAAAAACATAGTTCTTATAGATGCTATATAACCCTTTTAAGGCAACCCACATACTCTAAAATCTAGACCTTTCGGCTGCGTGCCCACGATGCGTTTTTCATGCGTTTCCACTGCGGAATTTCCGCAGTGGAAACTCATTAAAAACGCTTGGTAATCTGCACCACATGGTCCTCAATGGCATTCCGCAATGTCAATGCACATGCTGCGGATTATTCCGCAGCGTTTCTGCGGCGCTCAAAAATCCGCAGCATGTTCATTAATTTTGCGGAAGCGCAGCGGAATTGCCGCCATTGACTTGCATTGAGACGCATATAATCCGTGTCTATACGTTTGTACATGTGGATTATATGCGTTTCTATGTGCGGATGGTACCCAGTTCTGGAGGAGAGAAGACTCTCATCCAGACCTGGGTACCATTGTACCTGTGAAAAAAAGAATAAAATAATAAATAAAGTTTATATTTACCTTCTCGCGGGCCGGCCGGCAGCGCTTATCTTCCAGGACCTGAGATGACGTCGCGATCATGTGACCGCAGGCTGTCTCGCGATATGCCGGCAACCCGGAAGGACCGCGACAACACACGCGGCAGCACATGCGGCAGGGGATCGGTAAGTATAGCTTTATTTTTTACAGTCACACTATATAAATCCATGCTGTTTGCATGGATTTATATAGTGTGACCTAGTTGTCAAGCACTTTCCAAGTGATGCTATCGGGGCTCGGTTAGCTGCATGCATCACACACACCCCATTTCCGAGGGACAGCTCAACGGTGCTCCCATTAGTACAGTAATGCAGGCACGACAAATCATGTCCCTGGCTGGAGTGGGGAGGGGGAAGCACACCCAGTGATGTAGGAGCAGGGGGGGATGGTTTCTGGGCATAGGTAGGAGCCCATTGGTTGGAAGTCACCTGGGCTCATACACAGAGAGGGAGGTATATAAGGTGTCTTCATCTTAGTCGAGTAGAGTCAGTTCAGTCAGGAGGAGAAGAGAAAAGGAGTTCAACCAGGAGGGCTGACAGGGAGCTGTGGCTCAGTCTGGGCCCAGCTCCACGAGGCAGGCCTAGAGTGAAGGCCAGAGCCAGAAGAAAGGACAGAAACAGAAAGGAACAGAAAGGAAAGTAAGAAGGAACAGAACACCAAGAGAGGCCCAGAGACACGAAGGCAGAAGGAAACCTAAGGACCCAGGAGATTACAGGTGACGGGTTGGCAGAACAGGGTACCGGATCCCAAGTTGGTGGAGGCGACTAATCCTTAACCAAGAACCGGTGGTCGCAATCATTTAGTGGTGCGACCCCTTACTACACCTACTAGAAAGGCACACCACATAGGGTCAGGGAAGTGGGTACCCAGCCCTCCCAGGAGAAGATCAGAGGCAGCTGGACAAAAGTAGTGTCATTGGTGGGGCACGGCTGACGAAAGGATAGAAGGGAGTCCTGTGCCACACTCTGGAATTACCTGGGGGTTGACCGAGCCCCCTGCCTGGTGGAAGCAGCACGGCTCGGGCGGTCCTACCTGTGCACAAGTGAACTGGATGAGAACTGTGAGTAAAAAGCTTGAACTGCAACGCCTTGTCTCTGTGCTTTCTCACCGTATGCAGCACTACTGGTACTGGGACGCCCGTGCACCATAACCCCCACCGTCTACTACACTGCCCTGGGGCTTCACTCTTCCCGTCGGGAGTCACACTACCTCAGCTGCATACACCATCAGCCCCAGCGGTCTGCCTTGCAGCGGCGGTTCGCACTGACCGCAATCCACGGGTGGCGTAGTCGGACATTATCCCATAAAAGCCCCCACAAAAGACCGCCATTGGCCTGACCACACTGAGCCACGGGCCCGGGTCACCGCCACGGAGACTACAACCCCCAGAAGCCCGGTTCCGGGTGTCCCTCGGCCCAGGGGGCGAGTCAAATGCACGATCTGCATGCATTTTTTCTGGCAAGGGAGATGCAGAAACGCTGCAGAAATTTTCTGCTTCATTTCTGCATCGTGGGCACATACCCTTATTGGGTAGAAGTGTTTTAACTAATTGAATCGTTGACTGATCCTTCACGATTTTCCCAGTGTATATATGAATGTATATCTGGTTCTAACTTTTCCTATGTTCTTCACTTGTAGTTTGGGCGCCACCTGCTTAAGCCTATTGGGAAAAGAACACAGAAGGAAATTACAAGAAAGCAAGTTCATGTCTGAGTTGATGTTCATACCCCTGATGAAGCCATAATCACTTGGCGTAACGCGTAGGTTATTTATATCCTTCCTTTTTCTTTGAGCAGCTTTATTCTTGGCTAGTGTTGAGCGATACCTTCCGATATCGGGAAATATCGGATCGGATTGGATCGGACCGATACCGAAAAAGTATCGGATATCGCCGATTCCGATACCGGAAACCAATGCAAGTCAATGGGACAGAAATATCGGAATGAAAATAAACCCTTTCTTTCCTTGTAGGTTAATTCTACATGAAGGAAAACAACTAAGAATAATGTAGAATGTATTGGGGGAGGTGGGGGAGACAATAAAGGCATAGAGGTTTAGCCCTATCAAATGGAATAGCAGGAATTAATTTTTTTTTTTAAGACGTTCTGAGTTACGGAAATATTGACTATGTTAAGTATTTTTATATTTTGTCAGATATTTATGTTTCACTACTTCCATGCTCTTCACCTTCTTTTTTACTTCTCCCACACTTTCTCCTTCATCATCCTCAGCATCTTTTTCATCCACTTCTTCTTCACCTTCTTCATCTTCTTCTTCTTCACCTTCTTCGTATTATTCTTTTTTTTTACATTCATCATATTCTACTTTTTCATCTTCTTCATCTTCTTCTTCTTCATCATATTCTTATTTGTGGCAGGCATTCCTCTAGTTGTTATCTATAAAAGGTTGGACATTACACCTTTCGTTCTGCCCGTCACAAAAGATTTACAACAGGATTTGTCCGCGTTCAGTTTGGCCTGCAGCAGCAGGTCTTTTCCAGGGGCATCACGAGGAGGAACGGACTCACCCCCATACACTGCTTAGTCATCTTCTGCTTATAATTTAGATATTATCTTTTGCTCTGATTTTTAGTCTTATGCTTAATGTTCTTCCGCTTTTTGTTCTGCAGCTTCTTGTATTTCTGCTTCTTGGTTTTCTGTCTCTTGTTCTTCTGTATCTTGGTGCTTGTCTTCTCTTCTTTGTCCTCTTGGTCAACTTCTTCAGGGTCATCTTCTTGGTCTTCTTCGGGGTGGTCTTCAGGGTCGTCGTCTTCGGGGGTCCTCGTCTTCGGGGTCCTCGTCTTCTTCGGGTTGGTCTTCTGGGTCCTCATCTTCGGGGTCCTCGTCTTCTTCGGGGTGGTCTTCAGGGACCTCGTCTTCTTCGGGGTGGTCTTCAGGGCCCTCGTCTTCTTCGGGGTGGTCTTCAGGGTCCTCGTCTTCAGGGTCGTCGTCTTCGGGGTCCTCGTCTTCTTAGGGTTGGTCTTCAGGGTCCTCGTCTTCAGGGTCCTCGTCAGGGAGATCTAGAGTGATTACCAAGAACCATTTCAAAAAGCTTGAACTTGGAAATGTAGCAGAAGGTACAAGAAAGCTGAGGAACTACCGAGGACCAGCTGACGGTACTGGAACCCGGATGGGTAGCAGAAGGTACAAGAGCCAATGAAACTGCCGAAGACCAGCTGACGGTACTGGAACTCGGTTACTAAGCAGGAGGTACCTGTGCCAGAAAGCACTACCAAGGACCAGCAGACGTTGGTGGAACTTGGATACCGAGAAGGAGGCACCTAATCCAAAGGCACTGTCGAGAACCAGTTGACGGTACTGGAACCCGGATGGGTAGTAGAAGGTACAAGAGCAAATGGAACTACCGAGGACCAGCTGACGGTACTGGAACCCGGATGGGTAGCAGAAGGTACAAGAGCCAATGGAACTGCCGAAGACCAGCTGACGGTACTGGAACTCGGTTACTAAGCAGGAGGTACCTGTGCCAGAAAGCACTACCAAGGACCAGCAGACATTGGTGGAACTTGGATACCGAGAAGGAGGCACCTAATCCAAAGGCACTGCCGAGAACCAGCTGACGGTACTGGAACCCGGATGGGTAGCAGAAGGTACCCATGTAAAAAAAAATTCAAGGCCGCGAACCGGCCGCAGTTACCACAACCCACAGTCCTACAGGGGGTGCTTGTCCTATTGGCACTATGGAACCAGCCTTCATTGCCAGATCCCGCAGCCCACATAGGAGTCACCTAAACTGCAGGCACCATAGAGTCGGCTAACCCGACCGCAACACGACAGGACAACGCATTGGAGGCAAAGTGACGTTGACACTACCCGGAAACAGCTGGCGTGCTGGAACCAGGCTGGGCAGGAGGGAGTACCCATGCCAAAGTCACTGCCGATAACCAGCTGACGGTACTGGAACCCGGATGGGTAGCAGAAGGTACAAGAGCCAATGGAACTGCCGAAGACCAGCTGACGGTACTGGAACTCGGTTACTAAGCAGGAGGTACCTGTGCCAGAAAGCACTACCAAGGACCAGCAGACGTTGATGGAACTTGGATACCGAGAAGGAGGCACCTAATCCAAAGGCACTGCCGAGAACCAGCTGACGTTACTGGAACCCGGATGGGTAGCAGAAGGTACCCATGTAAAAAAAAGTTCAAGGCCGCGAGCCGGCCGCAGTTACCAAAACCCACAGTCCTACAGGGGGTGCTTGTCCTATTGGCACTATGGAACCAGCCTTCATTGCCAGATCCCGCAGCCCACATAGGAGTCACCTAAACTGCAGGCACCATAGAGTCGGCTAACCCGACCGCAATACGACAGGACAACGCATTGGAGGCAAAGTGACGTTGACACTACCCGGAAACAGCTGGCGTGCTGGAACCAGGCTGGGCAGGAGGGAGTACCCATGCCAAAGTCACTGCCGAGAACCAGCTGACGGTACTGGAACCCGGATGGGTAGTAGAAGGTACAAGAGCAAATGGAACTACCGAGGACCAGCTGACGGTACTGGAACCCGGATGGGTAGCAGAAGGTACAAGAGCCAATGGAACTGCCGAAGACCAGCTGACGGTACTGGAACTCGGTTACTAAGCAGGAGGTACCTGTGCCAGAAAGCACTACCAAGGACCAGCAGACGTTGGCGGAACTTGGATACAGAGAAGGAGGCACCTAATCCAAAGGCACTGTCGAGAACCAGTTGACGGTACTGGAACCCGGATGGGTAGTAGAAGGTACAAGAGCAAATGGAACTACCGAGGACCAGCTGACGGTACTGGAACCCGGATGGGTAGCAGAAGGTACAAGAGCCAATGGAACTGCCGAAGACCAGCTGACGGTACTGGAACTCGGTTACTAAGCAGGAGGTACCTGTGCCAGAAAGCACTACCAAGGACCAGCAGACATTGGTGGAACTTGGATACCGAGAAGGAGGCACCTAATCCAAAGGCACTGCCGAGAACCAGCTGACGGTACTGGAACCCTGATGGGTAGCAGAAGGTACCCATGTAAAAAAAAATTCAAAGCCGCGAACCGGCCGCAGTTACCACAACCCACAGTCCTACAGGGGGTGCTTGTCCTATTGGCACTATGGAACCAGCCTTCATTGCCAGATCCCGCAGCCCACATAGGAGTCACCTAAACTGCAGGCACCATAGAGTCGGCTAACCCGACCGCAACACGACAGGACAACGCATTGGAGGCAAAGTGACGTTGACACTACCCGGAAACAGCTGGCGTGCTGGAACCAGGCTGGGCAGGAGGGAGTACCCATGCCAAAGTCACTGCCGATAACCAGCTGACGGTACTGGAACCCGGATGGGTAGCAGAAGGTACAAGAGCCAATGGAACTGCCGAAGACCAGCTGACGGTACTGGAACTCGGTTACTAAGCAGGAGGTACCTGTGCCAGAAAGCACTACCAAGGACCAGCAGACGTTGATGGAACTTGGATACCGAGAAGGAGGCACCTAATCCAAAGGCACTGCCGAGAACCAGCTGACGGTACTGGAACCCGGATGGGTAGCAGAAGGTACCCATGTAAAAAAAAGTTCAAGGCCGCGAGCCGGCCGCAGTTACCAAAACCCACAGTCCTACAGGGGGTGCTTGTCCTATTGGCACTATGGAACCAGCCTTCATTGCCAGATCCCGCAGCCCACATAGGAGTCACCTAAACTGCAGGCACCATAGAGTCGGCTAACCCGACCGCAGTACGACAGGACAACGCATTGGAGGCAAAGTGACGTTGACACTACCCGGAAACAGCTGGCGTGCTGGAACCAGGCTGGGCAGGAGGGAGTACCCATGCCAAAGTCACTGCCGAGAACCAGCTGACGGTACTGGAACCCGGATGGGTAGTAGAAGGTACAAGAGCAAATGGAACTACCGAGGACCAGCTGACGGTACTGGAACCCGGATGGGTAGCAGAAGGTACAAGAGCCAATGGAACTGCCGAAGACCAGCTGACGGTACTGGAACTCGGTTACTAAGCAGGAGGTACCTGTGCCAGAAAGCACTACCAAGGACCAGCAGACGTTGGTGGAACTTGGATACCGAGAAGGAGGCACCTAATCCAAAGGCACTGCCGAGAACCAGCTGACGGTACTGGAACCCGGATGGGTAGTAGAAGGTACAAGAGCAAATGGAACTACCGAGGACCAGCTGACGGTACTGGAACCCGGATGGGTAGCAGAAGGTACAAGAGCCAATGGAACTGCCGAAGACCAGCTGACGGTACTGGAACTCGGTTACTAAGCAGGAGGTACCTGTGCCAGAAAGCACTACCAAGGACCAGCAGACGTTGGTGGAACTTGGATACCGAGAAGGAGGCACCTAATCCAAAGGCACTGCCGAGAACCAGCTGACGGTACTGGAACCCGGATGGGTAGTAGAAGGTACAAGAGCAAATGGAACTACCGAGGACCAGCTGACGGTACTGGAACCCGGATGGGTAGCAGAAGGTACAAGAGCCAATGGAACTGCCGAAGACCAGCTGACGGTACTGGAACTCGGTTACTAAGCAGGAGGTACCTGTGCCAGAAAGCACTACCAAGGACCAGCAGACGTTGGTGGAACTTGGATACCGAGAAGGAGGCACCTAATCCAAAGGCACTGCCGAGAACCAGCTGGCGGTGCTGGAACCCAGGGTAAATACTAAAAACAGAGTGGAGCCAGAGGTGTAATTGGAGCAAGTTTTAAATCAGTAGTAAAGTGGATGTGGACAAAGCAGGAGAATTTGCCGGACACACAGCAGGGGAACAGCTGACGTTACTGAACCCCAATAACACTGGAGCAAGCGTTGACTGTGCAGACGGCACTTCTGAGCAGCAACTAGCGGTATTGGAGCCCAGGGTAAATACTAAAAACAGAGGAGCCAGAGGTGTAATTGGAGCAACTTTAAAATCTGTAGTAGTGAGAATGTGGACAGAGCAGGAGAAATTGCCGTCCGCACAGCAGGGGAACAGCTGACGTTACTGAACCTCAATAACACGGCAGCAAGTGTTGACTGTGCAGACGGCACTTCCGAGCGCCAACTGGCGGTGTTGGAGCTCAGGGATAATACTGAAAACAGAGGAGCCAGAGGTGTAATTGGAGCAACTTTAAAATCTGTAGTAGTGAGAATGTGGACAGAGCAGGAGAAATTGCCGTCCGCACAGCAGGGGAACAGCTGACGTTACTGAACCCCAATGACACGGCAGCAAGTGTTGACTGTGCAGACGGCACTTCCGAGCGCCAACTGGCGGTGTTGGAGCTCAGGGATAATACTGAAAACAGAGGAGCCAGAGGTGTAATTGGAGCAACTTTAAAATCTGTAGTAGTGAGAATGTGGACAGAGCAGGAGAAATTGCCGTCCGCACAGCAGGGGAACAGCTGACGTTACTGAACCCCAATAACACGGCAGCAAGTGTTGACTGTGCAGACGGCACTTCCGAGCGCCAACTGGCGGTGTTGGAGCTCAGGGATAATACTGAAAACAGAGGAGCCAGAGGTGTAATTGGAGCAACTTTAAAATCTGTAGTAGTGAGAATGTGGACAGAGCAGGAGAAATTGCCGTCCGCACAGCAGGGGAACAGCTGACGTTACTGAACCCCTATAACATGGCAGCAAGTGTTGACTGTGCAGACGGCACTTCCAAGCGCCAACTGGCGGTGTTGGAGCTCAGGGATAATACTGAAAACAGAGGAGCCAGAGGTGTAATTGGAGCAACTTTAAAATTTGTAGTAGTGAGAATGTGGACAGAGCAGGAGAAATTGCCGTCCGCACAGCAGGGGAACAGCTGACGTTACTGAACCCCTATAACATGGCAGCAAGTGTTGACTGTTCAGACGGCACTTCCGAGCGCCAACTGGCGGTGTTGGAGCTCAGGGATAATACTGAAAACAGAGGAGCCAGAGGTGTATTTGGAGGAGGTTTTAAATCAGTAGTACAGTGGATGTGGACAGAGCAGGAGAAATTGCCGTCCGCACAGCAGGGGAACAGCTGACGTTACTGAACCCCAATAACACGGCAGCAAGTGTTGACTGTGCAGACGGCACTTCCAAGCGCCAACTGGCGGTGTTGGAGCTCAGGGATTACAGTTCAGGTGGTAGAAACATGAACAGAACAGGAGACCTGGATACTGTTGCCAACTAATTATTTATTCTGGAAGAGGACTGGCAAATTCATGAGAGATCCAGGCCTTGTTCATTTTGAGAAAAGTAAGCCGGTCAACGTTATCGGAGGATAGTCGCATGCGACGGTCTGTTAGTACACCACCTGCGGCACTAAAGACGCGTTCCGATAATACACTAGCAGCAGGGCAAGCTAGTACCTCCAATGCATACTGACTAAGCTCTGGCCATGTATCCAGCTTACAGACCCAAAACTTGAAGGGAGAAGAGCCGTCTGGGAGTACACAAAGAGGGCAAGACATGTAGTCTGTCACCATCTGACGGAAACGTTGCCTCCTGCTGACTGGAGCCGTCTGTGATGGTGTAGACATTTGTGGCGGCGGGGACACAAAACTTTGCCACATTTCGGCCTTACTGGTCTTGCCTTGTGCTGAGGCGCTGCTTCTGCTCCCTCTTTGTGCAGAGCTTCCTCCACTGCCTCGACGCACTGAGCTGCTTTGTAAAGCACTAGCAGCACTGCTCTCGGTTGGAATGGAGAACATGATGGAATGCACCAGTGCGACTTGGTACTCCCGCATTTTACGCTCCTGGTTCAACGGTGTTATGAGGCTTTGTAAGTTGTCCCGGTAGCGAGGATCTAGGAGGGTGGACACCCAATAATCAGCCGTGTTGAGAATGTGGGCGATGCGGCGGTCGTTTCTCAGGCACTGCAGCATGAAATCAACCATGTGCTTGTCACGGGTGTGTCGCCACGAAGATCGTCACGATTACACAGCCTGACTTCTCGCAGCTGACTTTTTGGTGCTTTGTGTTTTTCGGCAGTGAGGGAGTTAATTCTCTCTCTCTCTGTGCTAGACGAGGTCCAGCCTCGCCCAGCTGCAATCAATGCTGCTGTAGTGAGACTCCTTCAAATGCCTGCTGGTCTGTTAGGGAAGTGTCGGTGAAAGCATTTCATGCAGACTAACTGAGCGGATCGTGGTTTTTGGAGTTTCAGAGATAAGTGTATTTGGAGTGTTTTTTCCCTTCCTCGCTTTATCATTTATCTCCTTTCCCGTTGGTGTTCCCTCTGTTGTAGTTGTGTAGTTTTTGTATGCAAGGTGGTTTTGGTTTTTCCCTTGTACTGTCTCGTTCGTCTAAGTACTGTGTGTGGGCATATTATTACTTGTCCCCTTTTGTTGTGATCGGGGTCCTTCTCAGGACTAGATTACTTAGGTGCAGGGATCCTCAGGAGGTAGGGGTTACGTTGGCGGCCTGGACCTCTGTACCTTTAACAGTACCTCCAGGTTGAGGGATTAGTCAGGGCCCCAGCTTAGGGTCAGCTTAGGCCCCCTACCTCCAGTATACAGAGACAGCGTGACATTTTCACCGACCCCTTAGTTTTTCTCCAGCTACCATGGATCCAGTAGCCGGTCTAGCTCGGCAGTTGCAGAGTTTGTCCATGGAGCTGGCGGACGTTAGGTCCAAGGTTTTGTATCCTCAGGAGCAAGCCGGACCAGAACCTAAAGTAGCTCTCCCTGACAGGTTCACTGGGGGGCGGGACAAGTTTTATGTTTTCCGGGAGGCATGCAAGTTGTACTTTCGGCTGCGGCCTCGGTCATTGGGGAGTGAAGAACAAAGGGTGGGAATTGTCATCTCGCTCCTACAAGGGGACCCACAATCTTGGGCGTTCTCTCTTCCCCCGGGCTCCCCGACTCTCCAGTCAGTGGATAGGTTTTTCGCTGCTCTGGGACTCGTATATGATGACCCAGATCGGATCTCCCTTGCTGAGTCTAAGTTACGTAGGATCCAGCAGGGAGATCGTCCGGCGGAGGAATTCTGTTCGGAGTTCCGTAGGTGGGCCACGGACACCCAGTGGAATGACCCGGCTCTTAGGAGCCAGTTTTGTCAAGGTTTATCTGACAAATTACAGGATGTGTTGGCACAGTATGACTCTCCCGCGTCACTGGAAGCCGTTATGGCCCTTGCTATTCGCGTTGACAGACGGCTTCGGGAGAGGTGCGGGATAACTCTACCCCCTGTGATGACTCCACCTCCTACAAGGTCCCCTCATATGGTGGTTCCCCTGGTCAGTCCAGAGGAGCCTATGCAATTAGGAGGGACATCATTTCGGGGGAGGGGACCGGTGGTGCGCCATAAGACAGGAAGGTGTTTCTTCTGCGGGAGAAAGGGACATTTTATTGGTGGGTGTCCATCCCGTCCCTTGCAGAGTGAAGAGTCGTCGGAAAACTGTTGATCCCAGGTTGTGTGGTGGACGGCAATCTGGGAGTAGGTATTTCGTCCCTAGGTTCGTCTCAGTTTCTCGTACCGGCGGAGGTGGTGGTGGGTACGAGAACTGAGAGGATATCTGTTCTTCTGGATAGTGGGGCCGGGGCTAATCTGGTTGATGCTCGGTTTGCCCGGGTTCAAGGTATGCGATTGAGTGAGTTGGCTAAACCCATCCCCATATTCTCGATCGATGCCAAGCCTCTCGGTCAGGGAAGTTTTTTGCAAGCTGTTCATGACGTAAAACTTCAAGTGGGGGTGATACATAAAGAACTGTTGTCTTGCTACGTGTTGGAGGGTCTTCCCACTCCTATAGTGTTGGGCCTTCCTTGGTTAACTAAGCATAACCCGGTTATTAATTGGCAAACCAGAGAGATAAGCCAATGGAGTAAATTCTGTAATAAAAACTGCATGAACACGGTCATCGGTGCGGTTACTCCTTGGGTCTTACCTCCATTTCTGGCGGACTTTGAGGATGTATTCTCTGAGAAAGGGTGTCAGGAACTACCTCCTCATCGCGAGTATGACTGTTCTGTAAAACTGCTCCCTGAGGCCAAGTTACCTAAAGCTAGGTTGTATAACCTTTCTGGTCCTGAGAGGCAGGCCATGAAGGATTATATTTCAGAAAGTCTGGCTAAGGGGCATATTAGACCTTCATCTTCACCGGTGGCTGCGGGGTTCTTCTTTGTTAAGAAGAAAGATGGAGGCCTACGCCCTTGCCTGGATTTCCGTGAACTTAATCGGATTGCGGTCCGAGATCCGTATCCGCTCCCACTTATTCCCGATCTCTTTAATCAGATCGTGGGCGCCAAATGGTTCTCTAAGTTGGATCTCAGGGGGGCGTACAATCTGATTAGGATGAAGGAGGGGGATGAGTGGAAGACGGCGTTTAACACTCCGGAGGGGCATTATGAGAACCTTGTCATGCCATTCGGTCTGACTAATGCCCCGGCGGTGTTCCAACACTTTGTTAATGACATTTTTCGCCGCCTGGTGGGACAGTTTGTTGTCATATATCTGGATGATATCTTAATTTACTCGCCGGATCTGGTGTCTCATCAGGAGCACGTTAGGCAGGTGTTACAGATCTTGCGGGATAATAAATTGTATGCCAAATGGGAAAAGTGTGTGTTCGCCGTACAGGAACTCCAGTTTTTAGGCTTCCTGGTTTCAGCGTCCGGTTTTCGTATGGACCCTGGGAAAGTGCGGGCAGTTCTTGAGTGGGATCGGCCAGAGAATCTTAAGGCACTACAACGTTTCTTGGGGTTTGCTAATTATTACCGGAAGTTCATTCGTAATTTCTCGTCCATAGTTAAGCCTCTCACAGACATGACTAAAAAGGGGACGGATTTTTCTAGGTGGTCTGACAAGACTTGTCAAGCATTCTCCTCCTTGAAAAAATGTTTTGCCTCGGCACCCATACTCATTCAACCTGATGCGTCACAGCCATTCATTGTAGAGGTAGACGCTTCCGAGGTAGGGGGGGGAGCAGTATTGTCACAAGGTTCGTCCCCTGGTAAGTGGCATCCATGCGCCTTTTTCTCTAAAAAATTGTCGTCCGCTGAGAGGAATTACGATGTCGGCAATAGGGAACTCTTGGCCATTAAGTTAGCTTTTGAGGAGTGGCGCCATTTTTTGGAGGGGGCAGTCCATCCGGTCACCGTCATCACCGATCACAAGAACCTGCTATATCTGGAGTCCGCGAAACGTCTGAATCCCAGACAAGCTAGGTGGTCATTGTTTTTTACCAGGTTTAATTTTGTCGTTACATATCGTCCTGGGTCAAAAAATGTAAAGGCGGATGCCTTATCTCGTAGTTTCCCTGGGGCCGGGAATACGGACGACCCGGTTCCTATCCTTCAGGAGGGGGTGGTGGTTTCGGCAGTATGCTCTGAGCTGGAGGAGGAGGTATTGGAGGCTCAGGGGGACGCCCCTGTTGGACCTCCGGGGAGACTGTTTGTTCCAGATCAGTTGCGACAAAAGGTGATCGAGGCACACCATAACTCAGTTTTTGCAGGACACTCGGGGAGTAGAGCAACTGTGGATCTCCTCTCGCGTCGGTTTTGGTGGCCTAACTTACATAAGGAGGTGGTAACTTTTGTCGCGTCCTGTGGGGTTTGTGCGCGCTCTAAGACCTCACATACCCGTCCGTCTGGGGCCCTCTTACCTTTGAAGATCCCGGAGCGTCCTTGGACTCATCTGTCTATGGACTTTATTACGGACCTCCCTCCATCTTCGGGTAAAACGGTCATACTCGTTGTAGTGGACAGGTTCAGCAAGATGGCACATTTTATCGCTCTTCCGGCTCTCCCTAATGCTAAAACTCTTGCGCAGGTGTTCATTGGGGAGATTGTGAGGCTTCACGGGGTACCCTCTGATGTGGTGTCTGATCGGGGGTCTCAGTTTGTGTCCAAGTTCTGGAAGGCGTTTTGTGCACGGCGGGGGATGCATTTGTCGTTCTCAGCGGCTTTTCATCCTCAGACCAATGGTCAGACGGAACGTATGAACCAGAGCTTGGAGACATATCTCCGGTGTTTTGTGTCAGAGAACCAGGAGGACTGGGCTTCTTTCTTACCTCTGGCAGAGTTTGCTCTTAATAATAGGCGGAGCGAGTCCACTGGTAAGTCCCCGTTTTTTGGGGCATATGGTTTTCACCCCCAGTTTTGTTCTTTCAGTAGGGGGGGCTCTTCGGGGGTTCCTGAGGAGGAACGATTTTCCTCATCACTCGCTTCAGTATGGAGAGGGGTGCTGAAGAATCTGAATACTATGGGGAACCGATACAAACGTATGGCTGATAGGAGGAGAGTGTCTGGTCCGGACCTAAGTGTGAACGATCGGGTATGGTTGTCTACCAGGAATATAAAACTTAAGGTTCCCTCCTGGAAACTGGGTCCCAGGTCCATCGGGCTGTACAGAATCAGTTCTATTATTAATCCGGTGGCATTCCGTCTTGACCTCCCCCCTACGTTTAAAATTCACAACGTGTTCCACAGATCGTTGCTTAAGAGGTATGTGGCGCCGGTGGTACCGTCACCTTTACCTCCCCCTCCAGTGGTGGTCAAGGGTAACTTGGAGTTCCAGGTATCGAGGGTCATCGATTCACGCTTTAATCGCCGGTCCCTTCAGTACCTGGTTCATTGGAAAGGGTATGGTCCTGAGGAGAGGATGTGGGTTCCTGCATCGGATATTAACGCAGACCGATTAGTTCGGGCCTTCCACACGACTCACCCGGATAAACCTGGCCCTGAGGGTCCGGAGGCCCCTCGTAGAAGGGGGGGTACTGTCACGGGTGTGTCGTCACGAAGATCGTCACGATTACACAGCCTGACTTCTCGCAGCTGACTTTTTGGTGCTTTGTGTTTTTCGGCAGTGAGGGAGTTAATTCTCTCTCTCTCTGTGCTAGACGAGGTCCAGCCTCGCCCAGCTGCAATCAATGCTGCTGTAGTGAGACTCCTTCAAATGCCTGCTGGTCTGTTAGGGAAGTGTCGGTGAAAGCATTTCATGCAGACTAACAGAGCGGATCGTGGTTTTTGGAGTTTCAGAGATAAGTGTATTTGGAGTGTTTTTTCCCTTCCTCGCTTTATCATTTATCTCCTTTCCCGTTGGTGTTCCCTCTGTTGTAGTTGTGTAGTTTTTGTATGCAAGGTGGTTTGGGTTTTTCCCTTGTACTGTCTCGTTCGTCTAAGTACTGTGTGTGGGCATATTATTACTTGTCCCCTTTTGTTGTGATCGGGGTCCTTCTCAGGACTAGATTACTTAGGTGCAGGGATCCTCAGGAGGTAGGGGTTACGTTGGCGGCCTGGACCTCTGTACCTTTAACAGTACCTCCAGGTTGAGGGATTAGTCAGGGCCCCAGCTTAGGGTCAGCTTAGGCCCCCTACCTCCAGTATACAGAGACAGCGTGACAGTGCTGCAGACTGCCAACTGGCCAAGAAACGCTGTCCCCTGCTTGAGGCGTGATCTCTGCCTGCTCTGCATCACCCCACCCTCGCTCTAGATACTGACTACTAGAGCATTGTGTACCTCCCTCCTCTGGACAGATGTCTTCCTCATCCATTGACTCCTCCTCATCCTCCTCACAGAGTGTCCCCTGCCTAGGCCTTTGTGAGGAACCACGTTGCGCAAACTGTAGAGAAGCAGATGGCATTTGTGACTCCTCATCCTCCACCTCTTCCAAAACCTCGTCCCTTAGTGCTTGCAGTGTTTTTTCAAGCAGGCAGATATGGGGGATAGTCATGCTGACTAGTGCATCATCTGCACTCACCATCCGCGTGGAATAATCGAAGGCATGCAAAACGTGGCAAATGTCCTTCATAGAGGCCCACTCAGTGGTGGTGAAGTGTGAACGGCGCGCACTGCGACTTGTTTGCGCCTGCTGCAGCGGGTACTCCATTACTGCTGCCTGCTGCTCACACAACCTCTCCAACATATGTAACGTTGAATTCCACCTGGTGGGTAGGTCACATATGATGCGATGTTCCGGAAGACGTAATCGGCGCTGCAGAGCTGCAATGCGTGATCTTGCATTGCTGGAACGCCGCAAGTGAGCGCACTCTATGCGGACCTTGTGAAGCAGTGCATCAAGATCCGGATAGTCCCTCAAAAAACTCTGCACGACCAAGTTGAGCATATGTGCCAGACATGGGATGTGAGTGAGGTTGCCTAGGCCCAGAGCTGCCACCAGATTTCGGCCATTGTCACACACTACCATGCCTGGCTGGAGATTCGCTGGCACAAACCACACGTCGCTCTGCTGCTTGATGGCATTCCAGAGCTCCTGCGCTGTGTGGCTTCGATTCCCCAAAGAAATTAATTTTAATACGGCCTGTTGACGTTTGGCCACGGCTGTGCTCATATTGGTCACCATAACAGATAACCGTTCACGGGTCGATGTGGAGGTAGACCGTGACGGCTCCTGCAGCGCTGATTCAGAGGAACTGGAGTATGAGGAGGAGTCAATGTGTACAGACTGGATTCCTGTAATCCTTGGAGTTGGCAGAACACGTACAGCGCCACACTCAAGATCTGTACCTGGCTCCACAACATTTACCCAATGGGCAGTGAGGGAAAGGTATCGTCTCTGTCCATGCTTACTGGTCCACGCATCGGTGGTCAGGTGGACCTTGCTACTGACGGCGTTTTGTAGCGCATGTTTAATTTTTCCCTCCACATGATGTTGCAAGGCAGGGACTGCTTGCCTGCTGAAATAAAATCGGCTGGGCACGTTGTATTGTGGGACTGCCAATGCCATAAAGTTACGGAATGTGTCAGTCTCCACCAGCCTGAATGATAGCATTTCAAGGGCCAGTAGTTTAGCAATGCCAGCATTCAGAGCCTGTGCTCGGGGGTGGTTTGCCGAGTATGGGCGCCTTTTCTCCCATGCCTGTGCTAACGATGGCTGCAGACTGGCCTGGGAGTGTGAGGATGACTGGGAAAGTGGTGCTGTGGGTGGAATTACACTGTGTCTCTGTACAACAGTGCCAGAGATTCTTCCATGGCGATCCTGTGAGGAAGCCGAACCAGCTGTGTGTGAGCTGGAGGAAGAGGCTACAACACGAGTTGAAGAGGTGGTAGGTGGCGCTGTAGGTTGGCCTAGGTCTTCAGTGTGTTTTTGTAACTCCACCATGTGCTTGGTCCGCACATGTTTCCACATATTTGTGGTATTGAGGTTGCTGACACTTTTCCCTCTTTTCACCTTCAGATTACACAGCTTGCATTTGACAAAGCAAATGTCATCTGCAACTGTGTCAAAAAAGGACCAGGCACTGCAAGTCTTGGGAGCGCCCGCTTTGGATTTTGGAAGAGCCATGCTCCTAATGGGTGCCGAAGTGGAGGCTACAGGCAACCAAGTCTGCCCCCTCCCTCTCCCTCCTTTTTGGGCTGTTCGGGGAATCTCTTCCTCAGAGCTGCTCCCACCACCTTCCTGTCCCTCACGCCATGATGGGTCAAGGACCTCATCATCTACACCACCCTCTTCAAACAACTGCTTCTCCTGAGTAGTCTCGACAGCACAGTACACACCAGAAAGTGGCACCTGAGTCTCATCATCAGATGCGTACTGAGGTGTGCTGCTGACCATAGGCACTGGCCCACCCGCCTCTTCAGATTCAGAGAGACAAAACGGTTGCGCATCACTGCATACTACCTCTTCTTCAAATTCTCGAATTCTGCTTGGCTGGCCCCCTCTTTCCAAGCCAAGAGATTCAGAGAACAGAAGTAGAGATGGCTCCTGTCCAGGGCTCTCTGACTGCCTGGGCAATTTGGCAGGTGGTGAAGAGACAGATGGGTGCTCTTCAGTGCTCAGGACCTGAGAGGATCTGGAACTAATCCGACAACGGCTTCAATTTGGTCCTCGCGCAGCAGTGGGGTACGGCTAGCTCCCACAAAGCTGCACATAAAGGACTGTTCCCTGGTAAAACTGGGGGATGCTGAGTCACTGGTGCCGGCAGCAGGCACAGAATCCCCACGTCCTCTCCCTGCAGGCACAGAATCCTCACGTCCTCTCCCTGCAGAAACTCCACGCCCACGCCCACGCCCACGACCACATGCCTTACTCCCTGCCTTCTTCATCTTGGTAGACTGATAAAGATAGGCAGAAAAGTACTAAGGGCTTAGTGTGCTTATTCCTGAACAGCTGCTAACAGGTATAAGAAACACTAATTTTATAAAGTGTGGACTAGACTTTAATATGAGCTAATGTGGCCTACACAACTGTAAAGTGGAGTGTTTGGTGAACTTTATTTAGGTTTTTTTGTCACAAAAAGACACTGTATGTGCCTAAAGATGTAATAACGATAGTATCACAAACTTTTTGTAGCTATTACAATGTAGGAAGGTAACCTACAATGCAATAGATGAGGCTGCAAAAAATAGGCTAATACTAATCTGGCTGGGGCTGCAGGGCCCAATGCTGCAGAGAGGCTCCTCTAACTACTCCTATAAAGTGTGTTTGGAACCAATTTAGCTGAATACGGATGGAACCACCACACTAATAGGAGAAATGAGGAAAAATTATGAATTGGCAAAAAAGGACAATGTATGAGGCAGTGACACACACTGAGTGCACTACAACCAGACGTGGTTGAAGCACACACTACAGGGTGAGCTGCACTCACACACCAGACCTTGCAGACAGCGGTGAACAGTACAGATGCAGAGCACTATGCACTAGCGCTGCAAGACCAAAAAAATTTCTCTATCTACTCCTATATAGTGTGTTTGGAACCAATTTAGCTGAATACGGATGGAACCACCACACTAATAGGAGATATCAGGAAAAATTATGAATTGGCAAAAAAGGACAATGTATGAGGCAGTGACACACACTGAGTGCACTACAACCAGACGTGGTTGAAGCACACACTACAGGGTGAGCTGCACTCACACACAGAGACCTTGCAGAAAGCAGTGAACAGCACAGAGAACTGTGCACTAGCACTGCAAGGCACAGCGATTTATAAAGTAG
The DNA here is from genome assembly GCF_046119375.1 of Phyllobates terribilis. NCBI lineage: Eukaryota > Metazoa > Chordata > Amphibia > Anura > Dendrobatidae > Phyllobates > Phyllobates terribilis. Next base: position 44,723 of record NW_027363651.1, on the reverse strand, counting down.
CTTGGGTAAAGCAGAATAGACCAAATAGGTAGCTAAAACTGTCCCTCAGAACAACAGCGTCCTATCCCTAACTGAATTCACAGCAGAGTGAGCTCAAAATGGCGGCGGCGGCTTTTATAGTGCATCATGACATCATTTCAGCAGCCAATCACAGCCATGCCATTAGTTAAGATGCCTACATGCCTAACAGGATGTGCCCACACTTCTTAGGATCCTCATTGGCTGATTAAAATGAAAATGGCTCATTGCATTATGGGAACTTCCGATTCCGGTATACGATATTGCAAAAGTATCGGAATTAAGTATCGGAATTCCGATACCGCGAATATAGGCCGATACCCGATATTTCAGTATCGGAATGCTCAACACTAGCAACCAGCGATCTATATAGTATGCTCCTTCCCCAAAGCAACCTAGTAATCGAACACTATCCGGGTGTACCAGCAGTAGCCTAAACGCCCCTTCAATATCTGTTTTGGCCATCAGCGTACCCTTCCCTAATTTTTTGACCCACTTGAGCGCTTTGTCAAAGGAGGTATAAACCACCGAACTTAATTCTTCGGCGATACCGTCGTTCACTGAACTACACCTTGGGTACGATAGATGGTGTATTAATTTAAATTTATTGGTTTATTGGGTTCTTTTTTGGGGACAACCCCGAGTGGGGACACCACAACATTTTTTCATGTTAACTCCTTGAATGGCTCTGCCATTCTTCCAAACGAAACCTCCTTTTTTACCTTTTCCGCCATTACCACCGGGTACTGGTAGGCTGATTTTAGGATCCTATTGGTAACAGAGACCTCGACTGTGATGGAGGGGATCTGAAAGCACACCTCAAAACCTGCCGCCAGCAGCTCTGCTATTTTCCTGTCTGGGAACCTATTTCGGAAGGTAAGCATTTCTGTTAGTTTCACTGGCGTCACCCCTTTGGGAATAGCTGGTAGTGGCCCCCTCATCTTCCTTTTTTAAAACATTTATCTGCCCGGTGTGATGACCCATTACAGAAGGAGCAAGCATGCCTGTATTTACAGTTGGCGGCGAATTTGCACTGGCTCTCATTGAACTACCAGCATAATCCTGACCTCTGCCCGCTCGCTTGCCCCCCTTCTCCCCTATCTCTTCCTCTACTTCCGTGGTGGCCGGATGACCCGGCCCTGCTTGGAAAGGGCTGCCCGAACCTCGCTTTCTTTTTCTGCCTTTCTTTGACTAAATTGTTTGTCGTATCTCAGCCATGTTTGCCCACCATTCACTCTATACGCTTCCCCAATAGCGTCTTGGTAGCAAAATAGTGCCGAGCAGTTCTCCCGTGCCCTCTCGCCTATGATACTTGCTAGGATAGAGAAAGCCTGCAACCAATTCGAGAATGTTTGTGGGATTAATCGCCACTTCCATTTCTTTTCATCCTCCTTTCTATTATCGTGGTTCTTATTTTTGTCTAAATTAAATTTCTCAGCAGTAGGGAAAAAATTTCGACGTACTCATCCCTTCAAATTTGCTCTTTTACCTCCTTCTTTAAGTGTGCCCCCAGGGAACCCTCGTAGCAGACGTAAACTTCGCCCCATATCATCCAGGTGAATCTTATCCCCTTTCCCTTTCGTAGTCTGCTCTGCTACCGGTGACATACTTGTCGCCGCTGGCTGCTGATCCCCCTCTCCCTGCCCTACCCCTTCGCTCCGCACCACCTCATCACCCAATGGGACCCAGGCTGACGCTGTAGCTGGTGGCAGGTTGTGCGCCTCCAGAGAGGCTATGCAATTTTTAGGATAGTCAGCATGTTCTGCATACCTGCCCCTTCCGGGTTCCCCCCTACCCTTACTACCTGATCTACCTCTCCTGCCCTCTGACTGTGCTCCGTGCCCTCCGACATTAGTATGGGTGTAAACGGACACGACAAAGAGTCATACTCACGGGGCCGCGTGGGCGTTCCCGCCACACCGGCCGGACATCCCGCGTCCAGTCGTCCTCCCTGGTCGCACGGTGTTGTCCTTCCTGGAGTTCCTGACGCTGAGGAGGCATCCCTGGTGATAAATGCGCTAGGCAGGCCCTGGGTGAGTCTAGGGGGTAGATTGGGGCTAGCGGGGGGGTCATTGTGAGGGCTGCCATGACCTGCATATGACTAGCAGGCAAATTGGCCAGCAAAGGGGCAACAGGATCCTGTGCAAACTGCAGGGTGAGGTGGGGATAGCATGAGGAGTGCTTCACATTGTAGGGGGCTCTGCCGGGGAATGGGGCGGGCTGTGATTGTTAGTGGCCGGGAGGTGGAGGCAGAGACAGGCCCATGGTATGGGTTATGGAGGAGCATAGTGGGGGCTGCGCCTTGCCCCCTGCAGAATCCAGTGCTGGCCGCCGGGTCCCATGTGCAGGCACTGGCTGCGGCGCCCTGCCGCCGATATCCCTCTTCCTGCCCGCGGTCACAAGACCGCAGGTCCTAGACGACTCGCTCGTCCGCTTCTGGAAGTAGACTCAGTTTTCTCTGCAGGCTTTATTAAATGGCATAAAGCTCTGCACTCCAGCAAACTAAACACGGCCTTACTGGCAAAACGACAAAACAAAAGAATAAACGATAGCAGAGTCCATATGAGTATGGGATTTGCCCACACAAGTTGTAGTTCAAGCCTTCAGCTCTGTCTTGAGCTGAAGCTCTCCCAGTCTGGAGACCTTGCCTCTCCAAACCACAATACAGAAAAAAAACAGGACTGAACATTTATTGTCAAACTACTGTGTTTTCTCTTTTTAAATCTTAATGACAACCAAAGGCATCCAAATGACCCTGATCAAAAGTTCACATACCCAGGTGATTTTGGCCTGATAACATGCACATAATTTGACACAAATGGGTTTGAATGGCTGCTAAAGGTAACATCCTCACCTGTGACCTGTTTGCTTGTAATCAATGTGTGTGCATAAAAGCTGAGTGAGTTTCTGGGATCCAGACAGACTCTTGCATCTTTCATCCAGTCAGGTGGATCGATGATGTTTTGGGGATGTGTGAGCTACAAAGCAGGGCCGGCTCCAGGTTTTTGTGGGCTCTTGGCAAAAGAGTCTCAGTGGGCCCCTTTAACACATACCACAATTCATGATGCATAGATACCGCAGAGAAATATATATATAGCACAATGCCAAAGATTTCACTTCTTACATTACATGATCGATATCTATTGTAAATTCCACAATAGCTCAATAGCTCAGAAACCGGCGAATCGCTCCATACAGAATACTGGCCCTCATAAAATGCTCCATACAGGATACTGGTCCCCATATAACGCTCCATACAGAATACTGGCCCCCATAAAATGCTCCATACAGGATACTGGCCCCCATATAACGCTCCATAGAGAATACTGACCCCCTTATAACGCTCCATGCAGGATATTGGCCCCCATATAATGCTCCATACAGAATACTGGCCCCCATATAATGCTCCATACAGAATACTGGCCCCCATATAACACTCCATGCAGGATGTCACCCCCCCTTAAAATGCCCCATGCAGGATGTCACTTCCCCCCTTTTAATGCCCTATGCAGGATGTCAACCCCCCATATAATGCCCCATGCAGGATGTCACTCCCCCCCTTTTAATGCCCCATGGAGGATGTCACGTCCCCCCTTTTAACGCCCCATGCAGTATGTCACACCCCACCTCCCTTATAATGCCCCATGCAGGATGTCAATTCCCCCCCTTTTAATGCCCCATGCAGGATGTCACTTCCCCCCCTTTTAATACCCCATGCAGGATGTCACCTCTCCCCCCCTTCCTTATAATGCCCCATGCAGTATGTCACTTTCCCCCCTTATAATGACCCATGCAGGCTGTCACCCTCCCTTATAATGCCCCATGCAGGATAAACTCCCCCCCTTATAATGCCCCACGCAGGATGTCACCCTCCCTTATAATGCCCCATGCAGGATGTCACACCCCCCCTTTATAATGCCCTATGCAGGATGTCACCCCCCCTTTATAATGCCCCATTCAGGATGTCACTTCCCCCCTTATAATTCCCCATGCAGGATGTCACACACACCTCCCCTCCCTTATAATGCCCCACGCAGGATGTCCCTTCCCCCCTTATAATGCCCCATGCAGGATGTCACACACACCTCCTCTCCCTTATAATGCACCATGCAGGATATCACACCCCCCCTCCCTTATAATGCCCCATGCAGTATGTCACTTTCCCCCCTTATAATGCCCCATGCAGGATGTCACCTTTCCCCCCTTCCTTATAATGCCCCATGCCCCCATACATTAAAAAAAGAAAAATCAAATACTCACCTCACTCTTTACCTGCTGCCGCTGCTCTGGGCTCCAGCATCGCCAACGTCTTCCCGCTCTGCGCTGTGACGGCTCAGGAGAGAGCGCGGTGTAAAGACATCACTGCGCCCTCTGACCTGAGATGTCACAGTCAGAGGACGCGGAAGACACCGGAGCTGCTGCGGAGGCACGGGGAGAGGTAAGTATTGTTTCACTGGCTGCCGGGGCCCTGAGCAAGTTGGGGGGGAGTGGGCGCTGACACTACTCTCCTCCGCTCATGGGTCCCATAGAGTGCCGGGGTGCCCAACGGCGAATGGTCCCCTCCACCTGCTCAGGGCCCCGGCACTTACCGAGGTGCGCCGGGTGCTGACAAAACGGTGCACCAGGTTTATGAATTTGGCATTAAGTAAAAAATGGTCTTTCTCTGTCTTGAACTATGTTTGGTAAATTTTGGCACCAAAAATTGCAAAAATTGCCCCCAATAGTGGCTTATTGAAAAATACAGCAGGGTTGGACTGGAGTAAAGTGGTGTCAAATTTTAAAATGGTTTCAATTGATGAATCAGAATAAAACATCTGGAATTACTAGACTTTGCCCACAAAACGGAAAACAAAATAAAAACAACCAGGCAAGCACATAAAGAATAAACTTAAAAAAAGGCGCAAATAAAATAATTAAATAGGTATAAACAAAAAGGCGCTAAACACACAAAGCTAGACAAAAACACAGGTGCAAAGGCAATCAGGGCATGTGACCTGGAGCCGTTCCCTATGTGTAATAATCAGAGAAGCTAAAAAGTGCATTGGCTGAAAGATGGGGGTGATAAGTGATGGGGATCTGTATATAACTACTATAACCAAACAGAATGACAATTCCAGTTTTCTTCCTCTACATGATGCTAATGTAAATCATGTCCTTTCAGTTCAGTATGAAGATAAACGCTGGCCAAACACCACCATCACTTACCTCATCCTCTGGGATCCTGATGCCATCATCCAGCTTCATGTAGATGATCTGCAATACAACAGATAAGAATTAGTTTGTATTTATTTTTTTTAATATCATAAAGGAGTTGTGTAGCCTTGGTGGAATTTTCATAAAGCATTGTATCCTAACACACTGTCAGGATTCGGCTTTCGCCTGTCGGTTCCAGCAGTTGCCATGTGACCAAAAGTATGCAATTTTCATACAAGTGGTCCTATCAGTAGAACATTACATACTGCTTGTATTCTGTCGAAAATTACATCAGGGCTGAACAACCCCTTTGATTCAGTCATTTAATAAATTCCTCATATTATTGCATACTAGGACTTCTAGCTTAGAGATGCCTGCAGGGCCATAGGTAAGGGAGCACTTATATAGACTATGGTGGCAATGAGGCTCTTACCCTGTCATCATCGTCATACCCACCGCATCCTGATCCTAATAGAAGAAAAGAGGAAAATTACAAATTGTATAGGTAAAATGTTAGTGCACTCTCAGATCTGCACTGTATTATTGGGGTTTTTCTCTGTGTATTTGTGTTTTTTCGATATTCTAGTTTTGATGCAGTTTTATGCTTCATTTAACAAAAATTGTAGACACACAAATATCTATGATTTTGTGCCCTTTTAGTCAGTTGCTTAATACGCTAGTCATACAGTTTTACTTTTTCTGAATATTTCTTTGTGTACATGTCTCACGGAGCAGAGTGACCTCGGTGAACTATAATGATTTAACTCTCATTAACTGACCAAATATGTGATATTTCCGCTGACTAACTGACTTGAACACAGCAGATCTGCCTCCACTCATGGTCCTCACACTGCCTGTGTCACGTGCTGCCTGTGAGCGGCCACCGATAGCGCCGCCCACAGGCAGCATCAGCAGCACAAGGTACTTAGAAAGAAGCTTGTATTTATCATTAAAACACACTGGCATTTTTTTTAAAAGTACCGGACAACCCTTTTAAGGACTTGCTCCGATCTACAGAGTTTCTGCCATTTTGACAGCAAAACTAGCAGAGCACTCTGGCAAAACAGTCTCCGCCTTTGAACGTAAGGCCAAGTTCACACAATTTTATTTTCGGTCTGAGTGCTGTCCATGAAATAACTGACATCACACGGACGGCACGAGGACCAATGCAGTTCAATTAGTTGATAGGAGCATGGGTTTTTTTGTTTTTCATGGACCGAATCTGCATGCAAAAACACATCTTAGCATGCGTTAGTTTCTTCTGTAGGTCAGATGAGACTTGCCTATGTAAGTCTATGTGTGCGCAAAAAAATTGGATCCAATACGGATCATCTGAATAGTGTAAGATTTTTATGGATACAAACAATTCTTTAACATAGGAAATGGTATTCGGTCATGTAAATGCCATACGGATGAAAATGGAGATGAAAATCATCTGTTTTTGTGGATGAAATCAAACATACTGTATCTAATAGATGAAAGAGCCTGGCACTGACACCATCTATAAAGCTGTCCAGCAGGTCAGAAATCATGGACACGTAGCTCTCGGCATCGGCCTGCGGCTCCATCGCGCTATCAGAGGCTGTAGATCCGGACATCGATGGCTCCTGGGCAGAGATTAGAAATATGTTTAAACATGTGAGAATGTCATATTCCAGAGTCACCAATAAAAAGTTACAAAGTGAGACCATAACATAAGACTAGAAAAGTGCTGAGTAAATGAATATAAGAGAGAACACAATATCTGAGTGCCCAATCACATAAGTACAATATACAGGATCAACGCACAAATCTGTATTCCCCTGCGCCATGAAGTCAGAGGTGCGGACTTAGTTCACTTTCTGAAGAAAACCTATTGATTACTCATCTGATCCCAGCATTTTACACCAGTTATGGCCGTTATTCAATAACCACCAAAAAATACACCCCTAAAATAGAACTTTTAATGATTAGGTTAAAAACTCACAAAAACATATATTATAATGTGTATATCCAATTACACATTTAACAGCCAATATATATAAGGGTCCACAATAAATATATAATATATTGACAGGATATGATATATAGGACCCTATTACACCCCTAATCTAAAGTGCAGCACAGGTAGTAGTAATCACAAAATCCTGGATGTGTGTCAATATAACAAAATACACAGCAATTCACTGCCCATGTTTGAAAAGACAAAGATGTTATACATCAAAGTGTGCATCAATTATTAAGTCCCTGACCCTATAAGTATATGCAGAAATGATCAGGAGTCGTCAGGGAAAATATATCAATAGGGAAACACAAAAAATCAAGACACCAAACAGAATAAGCAAATGAGCATAAGTATCTTAATAGATAACCAGTACTGATGAGCGAGCGTGCTCGTTTAACCTATTAATTGAGCACCCTCGGGTGCTCGCCGAGTATTTGCGGCGTGCTTGGCATCTATGTTTGATCTGCCGCGGCTGCATGTGTCACGGCTGTTAGATAGCTGCAGCACATGCAGGGATTGCCTAACAAACAGGGTTAAACAAGCACGCGCGCTCATCACTAATAACCAGCCTTATAAGAAGTCCACATCTGGTGTATTGATTTTTTGTGTTGCCCTATTTGTATACTTTTCAGCAAATCCCAACCGGCATATTTTTTTTATTCAAAGAAAAAGAAATTGGAAATTCATAAAAACATGTGATTATGTCCCCATTTTCCAAGACCTGTTACAGTTTCATTTTTCCGTCAATATTGCTGTGTGAGAGCTTGATTTTTGCATGGCGAGCTGACGTGTTTATTGATGCCATTTGGGGTAGATATCACGTTTTGATCGCTTATTGCATTTTTTTACAGAGTTGCTGTAGCCGAAAAATTACAATTCTGGCTTTTGGATTTTTTTCACTTTACAGCAGGTGTCCCAACCTGTGGCTCGAGGGCACACATGTGGCTTGCGGACTCATGAAATGTGTCTCACGACCGTCTGCCAGCCCAATGCATTAGCACCAAGCCTAGCAAACAGCTATGAGGAGCAGATCTCCAGATGGTGACTTCTATGATTAGCCCAGTACAAAAGAGCAGATCTGGATGCTCATATACTGGCCTTGGGGGTTTAGAGATAATTTAAGTATTGTAAGCTGGAGATAGGATACTTATAGTCATAGGGGATGCTTGAAGCTGGATGTAACAGTGTTGTGGGGGTGGTTGAGGAGACAATACTGAATGAGGGTAAGGTGGAAACCCCTGGATCTAGGTATACTGCTTCAGGCCCCCTTCTCACATCCATTTTCTATGTCCATATGAGGCCCGTTTTTAAAGGACCGCAAATATGTATGACATACACACACCTATTGTATTCAATGGGTGTACACACATGTCAGGTTGCTCACACGGACCTTGAGTCCGTGTCACGCTGTCTCTGTATACTGGAGGTAGGGGGCCTAAGCTGACCCTAAGCTGGGGCCCTGACTAATCCCTCAACCTGGAGGTACTGTTAAAGGTACAGAGGTCCAGGCCGCCAGCGTAACCCCTACCTCCTGAGGATCCCTGCACCTAAGTAATCTAGTCCTGAGAAGGACCCCGATCACAACAAAAGGGGACAAGTAATAATATGCCCACACACAGTACTTAGACGAACGAGACAGTACAAGGGAAAAACCAAAACCACCTTGCATACAAAAACTACACAACTACAACAGAGGGAACACCAACGGGAAAGGAGAAAAATGATAAAGCGAGGAAGGGAAAATACACTCCAAATACACTTATCTCAGAAACTCCAAATACCACGATCCGCTCTGTAAGTCTGTATGAAATGCTTTCACCGACACTTCCCTAACAGACCAGCAGGCATTTGAAGGAGTCTCACTACAGCAGCATTGATTGCAGCTGGGCGAGGCTGACCTCGTCTAGCACAGAGAGAGAGAGAATTAACTCCCTCACTGCCGAAAAACACAAAGCACCAAAAAGTCAGCTGCGAGAAGTCAGGCTGTGTAATCGTGACGATCTTCGTGGCAACACACCCGTGACAGTACCCCCCCTTCTACGAGGGGCCTCCGGACCCTCAGGGCCAGGTTTATCCGGGTGAGTCGTGTGGAAGGCCCGAACTAATCGGTCTGCGTTAATATCCGACGCAGGAACCCACATCCTCTCCTCAGGACCATACCCTTTCCAATGAACCAGGTACTGAAGGGACCGGCGATTAAAGCGTGAATCGATGACCCTCGATACCTGGAACTCCAAGTTACCATTGACCACCACCGGCGCCACATACCTCTTAAGCAACGATCTGTGGAACACGTTGTGAATTTTAAACGTAGGGGGGAGGTCAAGACGGAATGCCACCGGATTAATAATAGAACTGATTCTGTACGGCCCGATGAACCTGGGACCCAGTTTCCAGGAGGGAACCTTAAGTTTTATATTCCTGGTAGACAACCATACCCGATCGTTCACACTTAGGTCCGGACCAGACACTCTCCTCCTATCAGCCATACGTTTGTATCGGTTCCCCATAGTATTCAGATTCTTCAGCACCCCTCTCCATACTGAAGCGAGTGATGAGGAAAAACGTTCCTCCTCAGGAACCCCCGAAGAGCCCCCCCTACTGAAAGAACAAAACTGGGGGTGAAAACCATATGCCCCAAAAAACGGGGACTTACCAGTGGACTCGCACCGCCTATTATTAAGAGCAAACTCTGCCAGAGGTAAGAAAGAAGCCCAGTCCTCCTGGTTCTCTGACACAAAACACCGGAGATATGTCTCCAAGCTCTGGTTCATACGTTCCGTCTGACCATTGGTCTGAGGATGAAAAGCCGATGAGAACGACAAATGCATCCCCCGCCGTGCACAAAACGCCTTCCAGAACTTGGACACAAACTGAGACCCCCGATCAGACACCACCTCGGAGGGTACCCCGTGAAGCCTCACAATCTCTCCAATGAACACCTGCGCAAGAGTTTTAGCATTAGGGAGAGCCGGAAGAGCGATAAAATGTGCCATCTTGCTGAACCTGTCCACTACAACGAGTATGACTGTTTTACCCGAAGACTGAGGGAGGTCCGTAATAAAGTTCATAGACAGATGAGTCCAAGGACGCTCCGGGATTTTCAAAGGTAAGAGGGCCCCAGACGGACGGGTATGTGAGGTCTTAGAGCGCGCACAAACCCCACAGGATGCGACAAAAGTTACCACCTCCTTATGTAAGTTAGGCCACCAAAACCGACGCGAGAGGAGATCCACAGTTGCTCTACTCCCCGGGTGTCCTGCAAAAACTGAGTTATGGTGTGCCTCGATCACCTTTTGTCGCAACTGATCTGGAACAAACAGTCTCCCCGGAGGTCCAACAGGGGCGTCCCCCTGAGCCTCCAATACCTCCTCCTCAAGCTCAGAGCATACTGCCGAAACCACCACCCCCTCCTGAAGGATAGGAATCGGGTCGTCCGTATTCCCGGCCCCAGGGAAACTACGAGATAAGGCATCCGCCTTTACATTTTTTGACCCAGGACGATATGTAACGACAAAATTAAACCTGGTAAAAAACAATGACCACCTAGCTTGTCTGGGATTCAGACGTTTCGCGGACTCCAGATATAGCAGGTTCTTGTGATCGGTGATGACGGTGACCGGATGGACTGCCCCCTCCAAAAAATGGCGCCACTCCTCAAAAGCTAACTTAATGGCCAAGAGTTCCCTATTGCCGACATCGTAATTACTCTCAGCGGACGACAATTTTTTAGAGAAAAAGGCGCACGGATACCACTTACCAGGGGACGAACCTTGTGACAATACTGCTCCCACCCCTACCTCGGAAGCGTCTACCTCTACAATGAATGGCTGTGACGCATCAGGTTGAATGAGTATGGGTGCCGAGGCAAAACATTTTTTCAAGGAGGAGAATGCTTGACAAGCCTTGTCAGACCACCTAGAAAAATCCGTCCCCTTTTTAGTCATGTCTGTGAGAGGCTTAACCATGGACGAGAAATTACGAATAAACTTCCGGTAATAATTAGCAAACCCCAAGAAACGTTGTAGTGCCTTAAGATTCTCTGGCCGATCCCACTCAAGAACTGCCCGCACTTTCCCAGGGTCCATACGAAAACCGGACGCTGAAACCAGGAAGCCTAAAAACTGGAGTTCCTGTACGGCGAACACACACTTTTCCCATTTGGCATACAGTTTATTATCCCGCAAGATCTGTAACACCTGCCTAACGTGCTCCTGATGAGACACCAGATCCGGCGAGTAAATTAAGATATCATCCAGATATATGACAACAAACTGTCCCACCAGGCGGCGAAAAATGTCATTAACAAAGTGTTGGAACACCGCCGGGGCATTAGTCAGACCGAATGGCATGACAAGGTTCTCATAATGCCCCTCCGGAGTGTTAAACGCCGTCTTCCACTCATCCCCCTCCTTCATCCTAATCAGATTGTACGCCCCCCTGAGATCCAACTTAGAGAACCATTTGGCGCCCACGATCTGATTAAAGAGATCGGGAATAAGTGGGAGCGGATACGGATCTCGGACCGTAATCCGATTAAGTTCACGGAAATCCAGGCAAGGGCGTAGGCCTCCATCTTTCTTCTTAATAAAGAAGAACCCCGCAGCCACCGGTGAAGATGAAGGTCTAATATGCCCCTTAGCCAGACTTTCTGAAATATAATCCTTCATGGCCTGCCTCTCAGGACCAGAAAGGTTATACAACCTAGCTTTAGGTAACTTGGCCTCAGGGAGCAGTTTTACAGAACAGTCATACTCGCGATGAGGAGGTAGTTCCTGACACCCTTTCTCCGAGAATACATCCTCAAAGTCCGCCAGAAATGGAGGTAAGACCCAAGGAGTAACCGCACCGATGACCGTGTTCATGCAGTTTTTATTACAGAATTTACTCCATTGGCTTATCTCTCTGGTTTGCCAATTAATAACCGGGTTATGCTTAGTTAACCAAGGAAGGCCCAACACTATAGGAGTGGGAAGACCCTCCAACACGTAGCAAGACAACAGTTCTTTATGTATCGCCCCCACTTGAAGTTTTACGTCATGCACAGCTTGCAAAAAACTTCCCTGACCGAGAGGCCTGGCATCGATCGAGAATATGGGGATGGGTTTAGCCAACTCACTCAATCGCATACCTTGAACCCGGGCAAACCGAGCATCAACCAGATTAGCCCCGGCCCCACTATCCAGAAGAACAGATATCCTCTCAGTTCTCGTACCCACCACCACCTCCGCCGGTACGAGAAACTGAGACGAACCTAGGGACGAAATACCTACTCCCAGATTGCCGTCCACCGCACAACCTGGGATCAACAGTTTTCCGACGACTCTTCACTCTGCAAGGGACGGGACGGACACCCCCCAATAAAATGTCCCTTTCTCCCGCAGAAGAAACACGTTCCTGTCTTATGGCGCACCACCGGTCCCCTCCCCCGAAATGATGTCCCTCCTGATTGCATAGGCTCCTCTGGACTGACCAGGGGAACCACCATATGAGGGGACCTTGTAGAAGGTGGAGTCATCACAGGGGGCGGAGTTGCCCCGCACCTCTCCCGAAGCCGTCTGTCAACGCGAATAGCAAGGGCCATAGCGGCTTCCAGTGACACGGGAGAGTCATACTGTGCCAACACATCCTGTAATTTGTCGGATAAACCTTGACAAAACTGGCTCCTAAGAGCCGGGTCATTCCACTGGGTGTCCGTGGCCCACCTACGGAACTCCGAACAGAATTCCTCCGCCGGACGATCTCCCTGCTGGATCCTACGTAACTTAGACTCAGCAAGGGAGATCCGATCTGGGTCATCATACACGAGTCCCAGAGCAGCGAAAAACCTATCCACTGACTGAAGAGCCGGGGAGCCCGGGGGAAGAGAGAACGCCCAAGATTGAGGGTCCCCTTGTAGGAGCGAGATGACAATTCCCACCCTTTGATCTTCACTCCCCGATGACCGAGGCCGCAGCCGAAAGTACAACTTGCATGCCTCCCGGAAAACAAAAAACTTGTCCCGCCCCCCAGTGAACCTGTCAGGGAGAGCTACTTTAGGTTCTGGTCCGGCTTGCTCCTGAGGACACAAAACCTTGGACCTAACGTCCGCCAGCTCCATGGACAAACTCTGCAACTGCCGAGCTAGACCGGCTACTGGATCCATGGTAGCTGGAGAAAAACTAAGTGGATCGGTGAAAATGTCACGCTGTCTCTGTATACTGGAGGTAGGGGGCCTAAGCTGACCCTAAGCTGGGGCCCTGACTAATCCCTCAACCTGGAGGTACTGTTAAAGGTACAGAGGTCCAGGCCGCCAGCGTAACCCCTACCTCCTGAGGATCCCTGCACCTAAGTAATCTAGTCCTGAGAAGGACCCCGATCACAACAAAAGGGGACAAGTAATAATATGCCCACACACAGTACTTAGACGAACGAGACAGTACAAGGGAAAAACCAAAACCACCTTGCATACAAAAACTACACAACTACAACAGAGGGAACACCAACGGGAAAGGAGAAAAATGATAAAGCGAGGAAGGGAAAATACACTCCAAATACACTTATCTCAGAAACTCCAAATACCACGATCCGCTCTGTAAGTCTGTATGAAATGCTTTCACCGACACTTCCCTAACAGACCAGCAGGCATTTGAAGGAGTCTCACTACAGCAGCATTGATTGCAGCTGGGCGAGGCTGACCTCGTCTAGCACAGAGAGAGAGAGAATTAACTCCCTCACTGCCGAAAAACACAAAGCACCAAAAAGTCAGCTGCGAGAAGTCAGGCTGTGTAATCGTGACGATCTTCGTGGCAACACACCCGTGACAGTCCGTATAAAAAAAGCCGCAGACTTGTCAGGTATTTTTGCGCAGCACTCACAAAATGCGTTCTGCAAACTGATGACACACGGATGACAACTGTGCATCATCTGCGTGACACGTACCGGCGCCTGGGAATCAGCGGTACAGTTCGCGCTGATCCCCAGCAGCGGCCGCTGCTGGAAGGGGCTCTCATCATTGTCCCCTGCTTGCGCTGAGATCAGCGCGAGCAAGAGACAATGTTAAGAGTTGTAGGCAGCCCCGTCAACAACGAGTGTAAAATGAAGAATAAAATTAAAAAAAACACTTATACTCACCTTACACATTATGCCCTGAAGCCCAAGTCACCTGTAATATAAAAAACAACCATAATACTCACTTGTCCGACAAACTGCCCCACACCGTAATCAACATCTACGATCACTGATTTACAACCTGAATGGTGCCAAGATGCGACCGTGCAGGCTGTAAGTCAGGTCACAATGACCTGCTGAGAGCGCATCTTCAGTGACAAGCGATGAAATCATAGAGGTTTTAAACATTTTAGAGTTTTACGTTTCCAAACTCTCGCATCCGAGCTTGCCTGGAACAACGAGGCCCTGGTGTCCACCTTCTGGGGAGGTCTTTCCGGTCGGATCAAGGATGAGCTAGCCGGTCGTGACATCCCTTCCACCCTGGACGACCTGGTATCATTAACTACCCGGATTGACATCCGTTTTCAGGAACGTGCAAAGGAGACTACCCGGAAGAGAAGATTTCCGCCTCTCGCTCATGTATTCCAAAAGCCTGCCTCTCAACCAGCATTTCCCCGGGCATGTTCGCCTGAGCCCATGCAAATTGACCAAACCAAGATGGTCAAGTCTCGCCAGGAGATGCGCCGTGCCGAGGTGAGTTGCTTCTACTGTGGCAGTAAAGAGCATCTGACCAATCCTGCCCGGTGAGGCCGGGAAACTCCAGTGTCTAGGACCGCTTGGAGAGGTCATCCTAGGCAAGTGTAAATCCTCTCTGTACTTGACTCTGTCCTTTTCTGTTTCCAGTGGTGAGACCCGCTTCTTCGAGATTGCCCATCTGGATTCCGGAGCCGCTGGGAATTTCATTCAACAGGCTGTTGTGGAGCGGTATCAGATTCCTACTGTACGTCTGGCTGAACCGTTGGCGGTTGCCTCCGTGGATGGGAGGCTTCTTCTGGAGACCATATTACTCGTCACAGAGCCTGTAACCCTTCAGGTGGGAATGCTGCACTCAGAGAAGATCTCCTTTCATGTGCTGTCCAGTCTCTCTCACCCCCTCTTGCTTAGTCTTCCCTGGTTACAAAGACATGAGCCCATCCTGAATTGGAGATCTGGTGAAATGCCATGAGTCCTGCTTGGATCCGGTTCGTCCAGCTCGACCCCCGTCTACTCTGGCTAATCTACCTGGTCTGCCGGCACCCTACTGGTCCTATGCTGACGTCTTCGACAAAAAGGAAGCAGAGACTCTACCACCTCATAGGAGGCATGATTGCCCCATCAACCTGGTACCTGGTGCTTCTCCTCCCCGCGGGCGTATCTACCCCTTGTCGCTGGCTGAGACCCGGATTATGTCTGAATACATAGAGGAGAATCTTGCTAGGGGATTTATCCAGAAATCCACCTCTTCGGCTGGAGCAGGATTCTTCTTAGTCAAGAAGAAAGACGGCTCTCTACGTCTCTGTATCGATTACAGGGGTCTTAACCAGATTACCATCAAAAATAAGTACCCCCTGCCTCTCATCTCGGAGCTGTTCAACCGCCTTAAAGGCGTAAAGATCTTCACCAAGCTTGATCATTGTGGGGCATACAATTTAGTCCGGATCCACCAGGGAGACGAGTGGAAGACGATATTCAACATCCGGGATGGTCACTACAAATACCGCGTAATGCCCTTTGGTCTCTGTAATGCTCCAGCCATCATCCAGGAGCTGGTTAACGACATCTTCCGTGATCTCCTGTATTCTTGCATGGTGGTGTACCTGGACGATATCTTGGTCCTCTCTCCGGATCTGCCCTCACACCGGAGGGATGTCCGTCAGGTTCCACTAATGCTCCGGCAGAATCGCCTATACGCTAAATTCGAGAAATGCCTCTTTGAGCAGACCTCTCTACCATTCCTGGGCTATATTATCTCCGAGACTGGTCTGCGGATGGATCCCGAGAAGGTCTCTGCCGTCTTAAAGTGGCCCCGACCGGAGGGGTTGAAAGTGATTCAGCGATTCCTGGGCTTCACAAATTATTACCGCCTCTTCATTCCTCATTTCTCCTCCCAAACTGCTCCTATCTCCGCGCTCACCCGTAAAGGAGCAAATCCCAGGGAATGGACTTCCGAAGCGGAGGAGGCCTTCGTCTCCCTAAAACAAGCCTTCTCCTCCGCTCCTGTGCTACACCGCCAGGATTGCAACAAGCAGTTCTTCCTGGAGGTTGATGCATCCTCCTCCGGAGCCGGAGCGATGCTCACCCAGAAATCCTCGTCCGGGAGAATGGTAACCTGTGGCTTCTTCTCCAAGCTCTTCTCCTCATCTGAGCGCAATTACTCCATAGATCGTGAGCTGCTGGCCATCAAATTAGCGCTGGAGGGTTGCTCTGCACCAGGTGGTCATCTACACTGACCACAAAAACCTCGCTTATTTGCAGAACGCCCAAAGATTAAATCCGCGTCAGAACAGGTGGTCTCTATTCTTTGCCAGATTCTGCTTCACTCTGCATTACCGCCCGGCGGACAAGAACATTAAAGCTGACGCTCTATCCCACTCATTCTTGTCTTCTGACCAAGAGGAGGAGCCTCTACATATTATCAACCCCTCCAAAGTAATGACTGTGGCTCCGTTTGACCTGTCTCATCTTCCACCCGGTAAGACCTTTGTAGCGGTTCCAGTTCGTAAGAAGGTTCTACTCTGGGGCTAGTCATCCAAACTAGTCGGTCATGTTGGCCAGAGGACGATCTTTCTGCTCATCGCCCGACATTACTGGTGGCTTTCCCTGCTCAAGGATATTGCGGACTTCGCGGCTTGTTCCTCCTGTGCCCGTAACAAGGTTCCCAGGCACCTTCCATCCGGCCATCTTCTTCCTCTTCCCGTGCCTTCCACTCCATGGCAACACATTGCAATGGACTTCATTATGGAACTCCCTGTTTCTGCCGGTTGTACGGTCATTTGGGTGGTCGCTGACCGCTTTTCTAAAATGGCCCACTTCATCCCTCTGCCTGGTCTTCCATCTGCATCTGTGCTGGCTAAGGACTTCATCCATCACATTTTTCGTCTCCAGGCCTACCCCTCCACATTGTGTCTGATCGCGGGGTTCAGTTCACTTCGCGCTTCTGGAAAGCTACGTGTAAGCTGCTGGATGTCTCCTTGGATTTCTCCTCTGCTTAGCATCCTCAGTCCAATGGTCAAGTGGAATGTATCAACTAGGTCCTTACCAGCTTTCTTCGGCACTTTGTCAACGCTCACCATAACGATTGGGTTGAGCTCCTGCCCTGGGCCAAGTTCTTTTATAATAACCATGAGAGCGAGTCTTCCTCTAAATCTACGGTCAACATCCCCGGATTCCGTTTCCCGTCTCCTCTTCAGTGGACAATCCTGCCGCGGAGTCTCTGGTCAGCGAATTTTCAGCTATTTGGGAAGACACTAGATCTGCACTTCTTCAGTCCTCCGAGCGGATGAAGAAACATGCTGATAAGAGACGTCTGGATCTGCCTCTATTCCGTCCGGGAGACAAGGTCTGGCTCTCCTCCAAATATGTTCGTCTCAAGATACCTTCTTATAAGTTGGGTCCGCGGTTCATCGGTCCATTCAAGGTTCTGAACCAAATCAAGCCCGTGGCTTGCAAGCTGAAACTCCCAGTCACCTTAAGGATTCCCAACTCCTTTCATGTATCTCTCCTCAAACCTGTTGTCCTTAATTTTTTCTCTGACGATCCAGGTACCGTTCCAGCTCCAGTCTCTGCTGAGGACGTCTTTGAGGTAGAAAACATTTTGGCCACCAAGAGGGTAAGAGGAAAGACTTTCATTCTTGTGGATTGGAAGGGGTTTGGCCCTGAGGAGAGGTCTTGGGAACCCAGGGAGAACATTCATGCCCCTCATCTTCTTAAAAAATTTCTTGCGGGCCTAAAGAAGAGGGGGCGTAAAGGGGGGGGTACTGTAGCATAGGCGTCTCTGCCTCCTCCCGGGCAGGGACGCCGTTCCCCTCACCGCCGCGGTCCAGGTCCGGCGTCCTCCTGCTCCTGTGGCACGCACCGTGCACAGCTTCCCAGGCTCTGTGCTTAGGACGTGCGTGCGAGCGCGCCCTCGCTCTTAAAGGGGCCGCACGCGCCATCCTATAGAGTCCCCGGCCAATGGCCAGAGGACTGCCCCTATATAAGGCACCTCCTCCAAAATGTTATCTGTTGTGCCCGCCAGCCAGCTTACCTGGAGCACCTGCCTGTAACCTGCCGTGCCCGCCAGCCTGCCTACACAGAGCACCCATCTGGCCACCTGCCGAACCAGCCTGCTTAGCTACCCGGACCACCCGTCAGCCTTCCTGCCATGATCATCCACTGTACCGGTCAGTTCTTGCTTTCTGACCCGTGGAAGTCACCTGCTCTCACACAAGGTCGGTCCCAGAGTGGCACCTGGTCCACCTGCCCGGTCCCTCACTGGTTCACGGAGTCGATTGAGCCACCGTGCGACCTTGGTCAGGCCGAGTAGGCACTTAGTCACGACCCTTTGGTCCCTCCTTGCACCGAAGCATAGAGGTTCCACCACCCGGACCCATAACACTCTCTTCCCATTGAAAAAAATAAAGTTGAATCCAAAATGTCTGACTTCAAAATGGCCGCCATGGTCACCACCCATCTGGAAAAGTTTCCCCCCTCCCATATACTAATGTGCCACAAAAAAGAAGTTGATATCACCAAACATTCCCATTTACTTTAGGTGTATCCATATAAATGGCCCATCCTGTATATCACTGCACAATGTTGCTCTACTGTGTCCTGTTTGGTTTTTACACCTTCCACCATTTATTCTAGTTTCAATTTATGTGAGACCCCCTATACTCACTTATTTTCATATACAGGTGCATCTCAGTAAATTAGAATATCATCAAAAAATTAATTTATTTCAGTTCAATACAAAAAGTGAAACTCATATATTACATAGAGTCATTGCAAACTGAGTGATCTATTTCAAGTGTTTATTTCTGTTAATGTTGATGATTATGGCTTACAGCCAATGAAAACACAGAAGTCATTATCTCAGTAAATTAGAATACTTTATAACAACAGCTTGAAAAATGTTTTTAAATCCGAAATGTTGGCCTACTGAAATGTATGTTCAGTAAATGCCCTCAATACTTGGTCTGTGCTCCTTTTGCATCAATTTTTGATGATAATCTAATTTTAATCCATGATGGTGCAGTGTGTTGCTAATGGTAATGTTTGAGACTGTGGTCCCAGCTCTCTTCAGGTCATTGACCAGGTCCTCCTGTGCAGTTCTCGGCTGATTCCTGACCTTTCTCAGAATCATCCTTACCCAATGATGCGAGATCATACATTGTGATTTACTGGTTTTTATTTTCAGATTTTGTCTCTCAGTGAAGTGTACCTACGATAAAATTACAGTCCTCTCCCTTCTTTGTAGGTGGGAAAACTTGCAAAATCTGCAGTGCATCAATTACTTATTTTCCCCACTGTATACCAGGAAGGGGGGCCATATATACCATGATGAGGATCATATATACCAGAATGGGGGCCACATATATACCTGAATGGAAATCATATATATCTGCATTTATAAATGACACACTTTATGATATTCAATGCATTAATTATATTATATTTTTATTGTATTAAATTATTTTCCATTTCATATTGTTTTTCTGTATTTGTCACTATAGATATTATCATTAAAGGGAATCTGTCACCCCCCTGGGACTTTTCAGACCTCTACTATGGGCATACAGGTTATAGAAAAGTAAGTCTATACATACCTGTATGACCCATAGTAGAGGTCTGATTGCAGAGAAAAGTTTTTTATTCAGTTCTGTTTTGCACAGGTTTGGTGTCCGGGGGACGCCAAGAAATCCCTGTCTATCTCTTTTTTATTGCCCTAAATCCCCGCCTATATGCTTAGTTATCATATTCCCCCCTCCCCTGCATGTCACAGGGCCCTGTTACGTGCACTGCACTCCCTGACTTCCCGGGCATGCGCAAAGCGCTGCTCACATAGGGTGCTTTGCTTCCTCCCGGACCCGTCTCTCCATGCACTGCGCTGCACGGTTCTATTGTGCATGCCCCGGGGAGTCACTGTCACTTCCCAGCGCCTGCGCAGTAGAACTGTGTGGCGCAGAGCACACAGACGGGGCGGGGATGAAGCAAAGCGCGCTTTATGTGAGAGGCGCTTTGCGCATGCCCGGGGCGTGCGACGTGCAGGGGAGGTGGGAATATGATAACTAAGCATATAGGCGGGGATTTAGGGCAATAAAAAAGAGATAGACGGGGATTTCTTGGCGTCCCCCGGACACCAAGCCTGTGCAAAACAGAATTGAATAAAAAACTTTTCTCTGCAATCAGACCTCTACTATGGGCCATACAGGTATGTATAGATTTACTTTTCTATAACCTGTATGCCCATAGTAGAGGTCTGAAAAGTCCCAGGGGGGGTGACAGATTCCCTTTAATATGTATTTTATTTATGGCAATATTCAGGGTCGGACCGGCCTGGCGGGATATTGGGGAAATCCCCGGTGGGCCCCGATGAGAGAGTGAGAGAATTAGTTACAGGGGCCCTTTATAAGTGCGGGCCTTTTAAAAGCACGACCGAAGATGTAGCGTCACGTGCACATTACATTCAGCGGTGACAGTAGGCCCGCTGCAGTGACGCGCATACTTACATGATCTGGATAGGAGGAGGACGCAAGTTGCTGTTCTTTGTGGGCGGTGATACGCACCGCTCTCTGCTTTCGCTCTGCCTCAGCTGCCTGTAATGCTACCTGGCAGTGGTGTGGTGTCAGGTGACAAGCCGATGATGCTCTCTGCTCTCCCTGCTCCCAGGCTGGCTTCTGACACCGACCTTGCTCTCCTGTCCCGGCTCCTGCTTTTGGCCTTGTAAGTTGTAACACTGGCGGCGGCATCTGCGCGCCACTTTCTTCTCTTCTGCTCTCGGCCTTGTTGTAACACCGGCTCCAGGCTGGGTATGTGGACACCGGCACCGGCGCACCACCCTCTTCTCTCCTGCTCACGGCCTTGTAAGGGCAGCTCCGGGTATGTGGTGACCCGCACTCTGCGCTTGACTCTAACCAAGGCTGGAAACAAGGTTGCAGGCAGGCCTAGGCTACAGCTCTCCCTGCTTTTCAAGTGCAGTTTTCTGAGTGACTGTTCCCATCCAGCATTGGCCAACAAACAATAATATCATTTATACATTATGCATTGCACTCTAGGCCTCTTATATGAAATATAGATCACCGTCTTGGCCTCTCATATGACATACACAGTCTGTATATGTCATATAGGAGGCCAAGAGTGCGGTATACGACATATATGAGGCCTAGAGTGCGGGCGGCGGGTCTATATGATGTATACAACACACTCAGCCTCCTATATAAAGTATAGACTATAGGAGGCTGAGAGTGCAGTATACGTCATATATGAGGCCTAGAGTGCGGGCGGCGGGTCTATATGATGTATACAACACACTCAGCCTCCCATATGAAGTATATACTATAGGAGGCTGAGAGTGCAGTATACGTCATATATGAGGCCTAGAGTGCGGGCGGCGGGTCTATATGATCTATACAAACACTCAGCCTCCTATATAAAGTATAGACTATAGGAGGCTGAGAGTGTGGTATACGTCATATATGAGGCCTAGAGTGCGGGCGGCGGGTCTACATGATGTATACAACATACTCAGCCTCCTATATAAAGTATAGAGTATAGGAGGCTGAGAGTGCGGTATACGACATATATGAGGCCTAGAGTGCGGGCGGCGGGTCTACATGAAGTATACAACACACTCAGCCTCCTATATAAAGTATAGACTTTAGGAAGCTGAGAGTGCAGTATACGTCATATATGAGGCCTAGAGTGCGGGCGGCAGGTCTACATGATGTATACAAGGCATTCAGTCTCCTATATAAAGTTTAGACTATAGGAGGCTGAGAGTGCAGTATACGTCATATATGAGGCCTAGAGTGCGGGCGGCGGGTCTATATGATGTATACAACACACTCAGCCTCCTATATAAAGTATAGACTATAGGAGGCTGAGAGTGCGGTATATGTCACATATGAGGCCTAGAGTGCGGGCGGCGGGTCTACATGATGTATAGAACACACTCAGCATCCTATATAAAGTTTGGACTATAGGAGGCTGAGAGTGCGGTATACGTCATATATAAGGCTTAGAGTGCGGGCGGCGGGTCTATATTATGTATACAATGCACTCGGCTTTCTATATAAAGTATAGACTATAGGAGGCTGACAGTGCAGTATATGTCATATATGAGGCCTAGAGTCCGGGCGGCGGGTCTACAAGATGTATACAACACACTCAGCCTCCTATATAAAGTATAGACTATAGGAGGCTGAGAGTGCGGTATACGTCATATATGAGGCATAGAGTGCGGGCGGCAGGTCTGTATGATCTATACAACACACTCAGCCTCCTATATAAAGTACAGACTATAGGAGGCTGAGAGTGCGGTATACGTCATATATGAGGCCTAGAGTGCGGGCAGCGGGTCTATATGATGTATACAACACACTCAGCCTCCTATATAAAGTATAGAATACAGGAGGCTGAGAGTGCAGTATACGTCATATATGAGGCCTAGAGTGCGGGCGGCGGGCCTATATGATGTATTCAACACACTCAGCCTTCTATACAAAGTATAGACTATAGGAGGCTGAGAGTGCAGTATACATCAAATAAGAGGCCTACGGTGCAGGCGGCGGGTCTATATGATGTATGCAACACAATCAGCCTCCTATATAAAGTATATACTATAGGAGGCTGAGAGTGCGGTATACGTCATATATGAGGCCTAGAGTGCGGGCGGTGGGTCTACATGATGTATACAACACACTCAGCCTCATATATAAAGTATAAACTATAGGAGGCTGAGAGTGCGGTATACGTCATATATAAGGCTTAGAGTGTGGACGGCGGGTCTATATGATGTATACAACACACTCAGCCTCCTATATAAAGTATAGACTATAGGAGGCTGAGAGAGCGGTATACGTCATATATGAGGCCTAGAGTGCGGGTGGGGGTCTATATGATCTATACAACACACTCAGCCTCCTATATAAAGTATAGACTATAGGAAGCTGAGAGTGCAGTATACGTCATATATGAGGCCTAGAGTGCGGGCGGCAGGTCTATATGATTTATACAACACACTCAGCCTCCTATATAAAGTATATACTATAGGAGGCTGAGCGTGCGGTATATTTCATATATGAGGCCTAGAGTGCGGACGGCGGGTCTATATGATGTATACAACACACTCAGCCTCTTATATAAAGTATAGACTATAGGAGGCTGAGAGTGCGGTATATGTCATGTATGAGGCCTAGAGTGCGGACGGCGGGTCTACATGATGTATCCAACACACTCAGCCTTCTATATAAAGTATAGACTATAGGAAGCTGAGAGTGCAGTATACGTCATATATGAGGCTTAGAGTGTGGACGGGTCTACAT
The DNA here is from genome assembly GCF_046119375.1 of Phyllobates terribilis. Lineage (NCBI taxonomy): Eukaryota > Metazoa > Chordata > Amphibia > Anura > Dendrobatidae > Phyllobates > Phyllobates terribilis. The sequence goes on along the minus strand of NW_027363651.1, from coordinate 21,035 downwards.
GATGTATACAATGCACTCGGCCTCCTATATAAAGTATATACTATAGGAGGCTGAGAGTGCGGTATACATCATATATGAGGCTTAGAGTGCGGACGGGACTACATGATGTATACAATGCACTCGGCCTTCTATATAAAGTATATACTATAGGAGGCTGAGAGTGCGGTATATGTCATGTATGAGGCCTAGAGTGCGGACGGCGGGTCTACATGATGTATCCAACACACTTAGCCTTCTATATAAAGTATAGACTATAGGAAGCTGAGAGTGCAGTATACGTCATATATGAGGCTTAGAGTGTGGACGGGTCTACATGATGTATACAATGCACTCGGCCTCCTATATAAAGTATATACTATAGGAGGCTGAGAGTGCGGTATACATCATATATGAGGCTTAGAGTGCGGACGGGACTACATGATGTATACAACGCACTCGGCCTTCTATATAAAGTATATACTATAGGAGGCTGAGAGTGCGGTAAATGTTATATATGAGGCTTAGAGTGCGGACGGGCCTACATGATGTATATAACGCACTCGGCCTCCTATATAAAGTATAGATTATAGGAGGCTGAGAGTGTGGTAAATGTTACATATGAGGCTTAGAGTGTGGACGGGCCTATATGTTGTATATAACACGCTTGACGCGCCCCCAGGGCCGTGGGGTACTCGGCAGCCGGGCCTATGGATGCCGGTTTGGGGAATATCACGGTGGCTGGCCTGTTCCGTGACCCAGGGCGGTCAGTGAAAAGGGGGGTTTTAATTTATAGGGGATTTGTAAAGTTCGTGACGCCACCTGTGGATTGCGGCTAAAGGGAGCCGCCGCTGTGAAGCAGTCCTCTGGAGATGGTGTTCGGCAGCAGGGATGGTGTGGCTCTCCACAGGTAGAGCTAGCTCCAGGGCAGTGTAGAAAGTGTAAGTTGCGCTGGGCGTTGTAGTGCCGGGAGGGAGAGCTGGCGCAGATGAAAGATTGGACGGAGGCAGTACAGTGCAGTCATCCGAGTTTTTACTCACAGCTCTTATGACAGTTCCACTGGTGCACTGTACGGGTGCTAGCCTCCCACGTCGCGCTGCGTTCACCAGGAAGGGGTTCAGTTCTTCCTCAGGCAGTTAGGAGTACCTGACAGAAACCCACTTTCTTGTGTTCCTAGCTAGACTGTCTTCACGTTGGGTCTTTCTCCCTCCTGCCCTGCGCTTCCCCACTCTGAATCCTGCTCGGGTGCTTTGAAGTCCCTCCTGTTTCGTTGGAGTTCCCAGACCTGCTTGACCCTCACGGGGATTAGAATGAGGCTTCGGCAACTGACTATACAAGCCAGAAGCCTCCGGTTTTCCCAGCCGAGACTTAGAGTAACACGGCTGGACCAGGGGCCGGTCCCCTTCTTGTGGCCTACGATCCCTCTGTCTTCTGACAGATTCGGGGCGTATGGGTGCTGTCCTGCACCCCCTAGGATCCCTTCAACAGATCGGAGCCTACTCCCTGCTCCCCTCCTGGGCCTCTAGGACTAGGCCATACTCGTGGAGCCGAGCTCCTAAAGAGACTCTGCTCCCAGACTGTTCTTCTGAACTGTCCTCTCACTAACTGATCTGCCACCCTAAGATGACTTCCCTTTATATACCTACTTCTCCATGTGCTCCCCCTAACTTCTTCCTCCACCCACACCCAGTACTGGTTCCCCCTACCTTTGGGTTCCCCCCACTCCAGCCAGGGACAGAGCTCAGCAGAAAACACATTGCATTTTGTCCTTCCAGCTGGCATGGAGCGGTGTAGTGTTGAATGTGGGTGCTGGGGTTCCGGGCAGCACTCCCTCCTTACCTGAGAGAAGGGAGACACCACACCTCTGGTTGAGGTGCAGTACCTCTGTGGCGACTGAACCCTCAAGGGCGCCACACACTCAGCCTCCTATATGAAGTATACACTGTGTGCAGAATTATTAGGCAAGTTGTATTTTAGAGGATTATTTTTATTATTGATCAACAACTATGTTCTCAATCAACCGAAAAGACTCATAAATATCCAAGCTTAATATTTTTGGAAGTTGGAGTGGTTTTTTTTTTTAGATTTGGCTATCTTAGGAGGATATCTGTTTGTACAAGTAACTATTACTGTGCAGAATTATTAAGCAACTTAATAAAAACCAAATATAATCCCATCTCACTTGTTTATTTTCACCAGGTAAACCAATATCAGTGCACAAAATTTAGAAATAAACATTTCTGACATGCAAAAACAAAAAACAAAAAAATTAGTGATCAATATAGCCACCTTTCTTTATGATGACACTCAACAGCCTTCCATTTATAGATTCTGTCAGTTGCTTGATCTGTTTTCGATCAACATTGAGTGCAGCAGTCACCACAGCCTCCCAGACACTGTTCCGAGAGGTGTACTGTTTTCCCTCCCTGTAGATCTCACATTTTATGATGGACCACAGGTTCTCTATGGGGTTCAGATCAGGTGAACAAGGCGGCCATGTCATTATTTTTTCTTCTTTTAGATCTTTACTGGCCAGCCACGCTGTGAAGTAGTTGGATGCATGTGATGGTGCATTGTCCTGCATGAAAATCATGTTTTTCTTGAACGATATCGACTTCTTACTTACTATTGCTTGAAGAAGTTGTCTTCCAGAAACTGGCAGTAGGTCTGGGAGATGAGATTCACTCCATCCTCAACCCTAAAAGGTCCCACAAGTTCACCTTTGATGATACCAGCCCATACCAATACCCCGCCTCCACCTTGCTGGTGTCTGAGTCGGAGTGGAGCTCTCTGCCCTTTACTGATCCAGCCTCTGGCCGATCCATCTGGCCCATCAAGAGTCTCTCTCATTTCATCAGTCCATAAAACTTTTGAAAAATGAGTCTTAAGATATTTCTTGACCCATTCTTGACGTTTTATCTTATGTTTCTTGTTCAAAGGTGGTCGTTTTTCAGCCTTCCTTACCTTGGCCATGTCCCTGAGTATCGCACACCTTGTGCTTTTTGATACTCCAGTAATGTTGCAGCTCTGAAATATGGCAAAACTGGTGGCGAATGGCATCTTGGCAGCTTCACGCTTGATTTTCCTCAATTCATGGACAGTTATTTTGCGCCTTTTTTGGCCAACACGCTTCTTACGACCCTGTTGGCTATTTGCCATCAAATACTTGATTGTTTGGTGATCACTAGTGTTGAGCCACCCCCGTAGTGTTCGAGTTCGGTTCGGTTCGTCGAACACCCGTGTGTTCGCCGAACTGTTCGTCGAACTGTTCGTCGAACACCTTCGAACACCGTTAAAACCAATGGCAGGCAAACAAAAACACATAGAAACACATAGAAAACACCTTCAAAGGTGTCCAAAAGCTGACAAACTGCTCAGAAGACACAACTAACACATGGAAAAGTGACAAGTACATATAGTCATGCGAAAAGAAAAGAGGTGGAGGAGTAAAAGGAGGGGGAGACACAGATATAGGCATGTCATGCCCTTCTAAAATCCAAAAAGTGAGAAGCCGACACGGCCAGTCCGCTCCTGCCCGTGCCACCTCCGTGTCGCCGGGTTTGTGCCAGAGCCACGGTGAACCCTGACGGCCAGCCCCCCTCTCCCAATACTGGTGCCTGTCCGCTGGTGGGTCGAGAGAGCCCCCCTGTGGTGGAGGCAGCTCTAAGCTTTTTAATTTAAATTGTCCCTCTAATTTGAATGAATACACTTTAAATCCATTTACAAGGATCTATTGGAGGGCAAGTCTCATGCCAGCAGCCGCGTAATTCCAGCTCCAGTAGCGTCCACTAAAGCTGCTGCAGTTAAAAAGCTTTTATAAGGATCGAGCTCGGCTGTCCACCGCAAGGCATCCTAGTGCCAGTCCCAGCCCCTATGCCTTGGGGTGCCTCCTGATGCTCTTCACTGAGTATCCCGTGGTCCCGAAGCATTTCCTTTGAAAAAATTAAGTGTCCAAACTACAGGTGGTGTAGCTTGCTTAACAGCCGGGATAATCCGCTGACTAGCAGACACTGCTACTAGGCACAAAGTATTTCCTGGGCTAGATGCAGTTAAAAATTTGTAAGTAGATACTCTCGTTGGATGCTGAGAAAGCATTCCATAGAGTCTCCTGGCACGCCATATATGATTCTCTTAAAAAGCTTGGGGTAGGGGTCTAGGGGACCCTTTTATAGCCAAAATCACGGCCCTGTATCACAATACGTCACCTAGGCTGAAGATAAATGGAACTGTAGCACCCAGGGCTCGGTTGCTACAGACGTATTGCACCTCACCCAGAGGTGTGATATCTCACTCTCAGATAAGGATGGAGTGTGGATCAGGACCCGACACCTGCATGCATTACACCACATTGCCGTGGGGCAGGGCGACCAATATGCCCCTGAGATGGGCACGACAGTCCCTGTCCCTGGCTGGAGTGGGGGGAGGGAACACTGAGGAAGGGGAACCCTGCAGTGCAGGAGCAGGGAGGAAGCAGTTCCTGGGTGCATTGAGAAGGGAGTATAAAAGGTGGGCACCATCTTAGTTCAGTGCAGAGAAGTCTGAGCAGAAGTGGCAGGGAGCAGGGGCTCTGCATGAGCTCTGCTCCGGAGGCGGGCCTAGTAACAGAGGCCCAGGCCTGCAAGAGGGAGAAGGAAGGAAGAGGAGCGGAGAAGGCTCCAGGAACGAGGAATGAAGGGATCCCAGGGGTGCGGACGGGCGAGTCGCCACCGCACGCCCGAATCCACCTGCGTGGAGGGGTCAGGCCAAAGGGGGAGACCGGTCCCCGAACTAGTGGAGGCAGGAAACGACCCTCAGCTAGAAACCGGAGGCTCTGACATTTTATGTGGCGCAGCCCCTTGCTCCACCCGCTAGGAAGGCACCACATAGGGTCAGGGAAACTGGCGCCAAGTTTACCAAGAGGAGGCCCGAGGCAGCCGGACAGAAGTGTTGGTAAGAAAGGCCAGACAAAGGACACACAAAGGGGGTCCTGTGAAGCGCTCCAAAGTTATCTGGGAGTTGTCTGAGCCCCTCACCTGGTGAGCACAGTACGACGTGGGCAGCCGTTACCTGCAGACGTGGTCTGGATAATAAGAACTGTGAGTAAAGGCCCTGAACTGCATCACTGACTCCGTGTCGTTACTGCTGCTGCCCTGCACCATCACCCCCATCCTCCGCATACACTGCCCTGAAGCTATACTCCTCCCGTGGGGAGTTATGCTACGCTCTGCTGCACCCACAACACCAGCCTTAGCGGTCTGCCCTGTAGCGGCGGTTCACTCTGACCGCAATCCACGGGTGGCGTAGTCGGACATTTAAACATCAAAACCACATAAATAGTTCCGCCACTGGTTTGACCGCCCTGAGCCACGGAACCGGATCGCCGCCACGAAGACTACAACCACCAGCATCCACCAAAAAGGGTCCGGCTCCGGGTGTCCCAAGGCCCAGGGGGTGCGTCAGAACATTTTCATCACCTTTCACAATCACCAATGGGACAAGGCAGGGATGTCCTCTGTCCCCTCTCTTATACATCCTAGTGACGGAGCACCTGCTCTCATCAATTCGCCATAACCCCAATATTAGGTGGATTGAGGTGGGAGGCACCGAGTACAAGTGGTCTCTATTTGCTGATGATGTCCTAGTATATATCACTCAATCACATATATCCATCCCTGCTGTTATGGCTGAAATAGATCACTTTGTTACATGGTAAAATTTTAAAATCAATGCAGCGAAGTCTGAGGCCCTCGATGTCTCCCTCCCTAAATCCATATAGGATTCCATCCAGTCCAACTTTCCCTTTGCCTGGCCCTCACAGGGTATCAAATACTTAGGAATTCCTATTCATAGAGACCTCTCCCATCTATGTTATCTTAATTTTGGGCCCTTTATTGAACAATTCCATACAGACCACGGTTGGCAAGTTAGAACTGTAAGATTCACTACGTGAACCACTGGTGTTTTGTGGAAAAGCACATGTACACCGCGTTCCAAATTATTATGCAAAAAGTGTTTAGGAGTGATAAGGGAAGAATTTGTTTGTTTGTCAGTTAAACTCATTGATGGTGATGTGTGTCAGGGCTCTTTATATCACTGTAAGCAATTGCAGACACCTGTGCTAATTAGTTTGGCAGGTGTGTCCAATGAAAGGCAAGACTACTTAAGAAGGCTCTCTCACATTATTAAGCAGCCTACATTTTCTGCCAAAATGGGAAAGAAAAAGGATGTGTTGGCTGCTGAGAAGCAACAAATTGTGGAGTGTTTAGGTCAAGGCATGACTACAATCAACATTGTGCGATGATCAGGATGAAGTGTCTTGGCAATCAAGAAGTATGTAGCTGATTCACAGTACACACGTGTGCGTGCTGATAAGGGCAAATTGAGGACTCTTTCCTACAGGCAATTACGTCAGGTTGAAAGAGCAGCGGCAAAAAAGCCTTGTCATAGCAGCAGACAAGTTTTTGAAGCTGCTTGTGCCTCCAACGTCCCCCGAACAACAAGATGCAGGGTCCTTCAGAGGTTTGCAGCTGTGCATACGCCATCCTGTCGACCTCCTCTATCCACTTCACACAAGCAGAAACGGCTCCAGTGGGCCAAACATTACATGAAGACTGATTTCAAAACTGTTTTGTTCACGGATGAGTGCCGTGCAGCGCTCGATGGTCCAGATGAATGGAGTGGAGGATGGCTGGTTGATGGACACCCCACGCAAACACGGCTACAGCGCCAACAAGGAGGAGGTGGAGTAATGTTTTGGGCTGGAATCATGGGGAGAGAGATTGTCGGCCCCTTTAGGATCCCTGAAGGCGCTAAAGATGAACTCCATAATGTATGTGGATTTTCTCAAACAGCACTTCCTGCCATGGTTCAAGAAGAAGAACCGTGTATTTCACAGCAAGATCATTTTTCTGCATGATAATGCACCATCTCATGCTGCACATAAAACATCTGCATCTCTGGCTGATATGGGCATAAAAGGGGACAAACTTATGGTGTGACCCCCATGCTCCCCTGACCTCTACCCCATTCAGAACCTTTGGAGCATCATTAAAAGGAGTGTCTATGATGGCGGGAGGCAGTTCACATCTAAGCAACAGCTCTGGGAGGGTATTCTGTCCTCATGCAAAACAATTGAAGCAGAAACCATCCAAAACCTGACAAATTCAATGGACGAGAGAGTTCAGAAGCTCCTTTCGAACAAGGGGTCCTATGTGAAAATGTAACATCACCTAGAATAAAGTTTTGAGTTGAAAACTGTTTGATTTCAGTTTCTAACAACCTGCTAATGCTTATAATTTCAAAAATGACCATTTTTTTGGTCTTTATTAAAATGAAAAGGTTGATCGAAAAGTTTGGGGGATCTAAGAGTGTGGCAACCCAGTAGTCATGATTACTTCGAATTCTGACAATATGAGGGTCATGCTGCAGGTAGTGCAGCAAGAAGGCACTTATGTGTCTTGCGCATCTCGGAGCCCCAAAATTATTTTCCGGGCTAGATGCAGCTAAAAATTATTTTTAATTTTAAATCTGGTGGACCTTATTATAGATGGCCTAATAGGATCAGTGCTGCACACTGCTACAAAGCCCAAATTATTTTCCAGTCAAGATACAGATAAACATGATTAGTAATTTGAAAGCTTAAAACGTTTGGTAGGGTGATTTTAACCAATCATCAAGCTTTTACTGTCCCCAGGATGACACAGGGGTAGAAAAGTCATTTCGGATCCATGATTTGTTCATCTTTATGAACGTGAGTCTGTCTACATTATCAGTGGAGAGCCGCGTGCGCTTATCTGTCAGCACACCACCAGCAGCGCTGAACACACGTTCAGACAGAACGCTGGCTGCGGGGCATGACAAGATCTCCAAGGCGTAAGTGGCTAGCTCCGGCCATTTATCCAGATTGGAAGCCCAAAAAGAGCAAGGGTCCAGTGACACAGTCGTGGCTTCAATGTTTACTTGGAGATACTCCTGTACCATCGTCTCTAGGCGTTGACTATGTGTCAGACTTCTTGTCTCCTGTGGCCTTGCAAAGGATGGGCTAAAAAAGTGGTGAAATGATTCCGCAAAATTGATGTTACCAGCAGATACTGTGGTTCTGTTACGGTTTGAGTGCTGAACACTTGACGGTCCCACGGTTGGCAAGTTGGAACTGTGAGATTCACTACGTGCACCACTGGTATTTTGTGGAAAAGCACATGTAAGATTCTGCAACAGTCTCTGCTGATACTCCTGCATGCGTGCATCCCTTTCTATGGCAGGAATAATTTCTGCAAATTTACTTTTGTACCGGGGATCTAACAGTGTGGCAACCCAGTAGTCAGGATTATTTCTAATTCTCACAATTCGAGGGTCATGTTGCAGGTAGTGCAGCAAGAAGGCACTCATGTGTGTTGCGCATCCAGGAGCACCAAGTCCCTGTTGTGTTGGTGGCGAGGTAACAATCATGCTTCCTTCCTCTGTCCTCTCCCCCCAACCTCGCACAACAGAAATGTGATCAAGGTCTCCCTCTGATGAGTCTTCCATCAGTTCGTCCTCCACTTCTTCCTGGGCTCCTGCACCTTCCTCACTAGTTTGGCTGCTACCATGCGCACTGGTAAAATCATCTCCCCCACCCTCACATGCCTGCCGCCTTGGTGCTGCCGACCGTCTGGACCTTGCAGATGTTAGCCCTTCCGCATACAACTCCTCCTCCTCTACTTCCTCCACCTCCTCTTGTGCCACCACCTGACTCCGAATTCTGTTTAACATGTGCTCCAGCATGTAAATCACCGGAATAGTCATGCTGATAATGGCATCGTCAGCACTAAACATCTTCGTCGCCATTTCAAAACTGTGCAGAAGGGTGCATAGGTCCCTGATCTGAGACCACTCCTCCAGCGTGATTTGCCCCACCTCTGAATCTCGTTGGCCCAGGCTATACGTCAGAACGTATTGCACCAGGGCTTGTCGGTGCTGCCACAGTCGCTGCAACATGTGCAGAGTTGAATTCCACCGGGTAGGCACATCGCATTTTAGCCGGTGAAGTGGCAGGCCCAACGACTTCTGTAGAGATGTAAGTCGCTGAGCTGCGGGATGCGAACGGCGGAAGTGAGCACACAGCGACCGTGCCCTCTGCAGAAGGCCATCTAGTCTGGGATAGTGGGCTAAAAATTGCTGGACAACCAGGTTCAACACGTGAGCCATACAAGGCACGTGTGTGACATTGCCCCGGCGAAGGGCCGCACCCAGGTTTGCAGCATTGTCGCACACGGCCTTCCCTGGTTTCAGGTCCAGTGGAGACAACCATTCATGAAATTGGTTCTCCAGAGCTGACCACAACTCCTCAGCTGTGTGACTCACATTTCCCAGACATTTCAATGTAAAAACCGCCTGATGACGTTGAGCCCTACTGCCAGCATAGTAAGGAGGTGTGCAGGATCCTTTCTGCGCAGTTAGAAAGCTTGTGGCATGACCAGACAGGCTTTGGGTGCAGGTGGAAGACCGAGAGGAGGTTGAGGAGGCAGAAGCAGTGGAGGAACTTTGACATAAAGAGGATTGACGCACAACTCGTGGGGACGGCAAGACTTGGACAGCAGCCCCTTGTCCTGCTGTCACCATAGTTACCCAGTGCCCAGTCAGCGACATGTAACGCCCCTGTCCATGCCTACTTGTCCAAGTGTCTGTGGTGAAATGCACCCTGTCACACACAGAGTTTCTCAAAGAAGCGGTGATGTTGTGTGCGACATGCTGGTGGAGCGCAGGCACACCTTTCTTTGAGAAGTAGTGCCGACTGGGCATCTGGTACTGGGGCACTGCGACGGACATAAGGTCTCGAAAATCCTCTGTGTCCACCAGGCGGAAAGGCAGCATTTCTGTAGCCAAGAGCTTGCAGATGGTGAAATTCAACCTCTTAGCTTTCTCATGGCTAGGAGGAAATGGTCTTTTACTTGTCCACATCTGAGGGACCGAGGGCTGGCTATTGTGCTTAGACGGGGTTGATAAGGGTGTCCCCGGCAAACTGCCGGTCTGTGAGGAAGATGCAGGCGGACATGTTAGGTTGCCTTGATCCAAAGGTGGTGCTATCGATGTCGGACAGCGCTCAAGACCAGCTGGTGTTACCACCTCCAAAGAAAATGATGACCTGCCAATCACGCTGGCTGTTGCGGGTAAAGAGGTGGCAGGTCTGCGCCCCAAAACAGGTGTGACTGCTGTCCCCCCAGTCACAGAGGATGAAGAGGCCGCGGATGCACAAGATATGGCAGACGGTGGTTGGCCCGGCCGGCTAGGCCGCATTGTAGCACACTGAGCTTCCCACTGCAACTTATGCTTCATGTCCATGTGCCGGTTCATGCATGAAGTACTCAAACTATGTATTTTTTGGCCTCTACTTAGCTTTTGCTGACAAATGTTACAGATAACACGAGTTGGGTCATCTTTATCGATCTGAAAAAATGCCCAGGCTATGCAAGGCTTAGCACCCATGCGACCTGAAGAGCCACCACGACTTGTGGTGAGAGGCAGAGTTGTGTTTGAGGATGCAGTTGTTGACGTGCTTCCAGTACTACGTCTCTGTCCAGGAAGGCGCAACCTGACCTCGTCGTCACTAGCATCTTCCTCCACCTCCTCTGCTGACCTCATCTCTTGGCTGACTGTGGGTTGACAGTAAGTGGGATCTCCGACCTCATCATCATCACCCTGTGCGTTATCACACCCGTCGTCCTCAGAGCCAACCTGTTCCTGCCCTGACAAAAAACTAAAGTTGTCGCTCCAATCAGGTATTTGAGTCTTATCATCGTCTTCCTCATTGTCTCCACCAACAGGAGTTACAGTTTGGGAATGAGGGTCTACATTATGGTCAGAACCTTCTGCGTCTGGTCCTGGATCCGACTCATAAAGATTCTGGGCATCAGTGCAGATCATTTCCTCGTCTGGATTCACAGAAGCGCTGGAGTCGACCTCTGATTCCCAGGCTATAGTATGAGTAAACAGCTCTGCAGACTCAACCATCTGTTCTACCTCATACTCAGACGGGCAGCTGGAGATTTGGGAGCTGTGAGGAAGCAAGTGCGATTTGGGTGACACCTTTGAGGACTGGAGTATTTGTGATGTTGAAGTTGATGTGGAGGAGAGCCCACTTAAAGGAGCACTTGATATCCGTTGAAGCACCTGCTGTTTTTGTGCCTCATCTGGAATTTGTAGCGATTGGCGTGGCCGTAAGAAAGGGATCTTATCACATTGTCCGCTAAAAGAAGTAGACATTTTAGTTTGGCTGGAAGATGGTCTTTCTTCTGCACCTACCCCACGGACACAACCTTTTTTCCCCTTCCCAACACGCCTATTCCCCTTTCCACCAGCAGCAGGCCTTTTTCCACTCATTTTGGTGGTTAACTAATTCACAACTCTGGAGTTGTTTGCACAAAAAAACAATGGATGGTAACCGAGCAGAGCTGAGTGGCCAAACTGTTGTATTAGGCCAAAACTATTGGCTGGGTTAGATGCAGAAAAAAATTATTTTTAATTTGCAACCTGATGGAGGTCAGTATAGATGGACTAATAGACCAAGTCCCACACACCGCTAGAAGCCCAAATATTTTTTCAGAGCTAGATGCAGAAAAAAATTATATTCAATTTGCAACCTGCTGGAGGTCAGTATAGAAGGACTAATAGAACAAGTCCCACACACTGCTAGAAGCCCAAATATTTTTTCAGAGCTAAATGAAGAAAAAAATTATTTTTAATTTGCAACCTGATGGAGGTCAGTATAGATGGACTAATAGACCAAGTCCCACACACTGCTAGAAGCCCAAATATTTTTTCAGAGCTAGATGCAGAAAAAAATTATTTTTAATTTGCAACCTGATGGAGGTCAGTATAGATGGACTAATAGACCAAGTCCCACACACCGCTAGAAGCCCAAATATTTTTTCAGAGCTAGATGCAGAAAAAAATTATATTCAATTTGCAACCTGCTGGAGGTCAGTATAGAAGGACTAATAGAACAAGTCCCACACACTGCTAGAAGCCCAAATATTTTTTCAGAGCTAAATGAAGAAAAAAATTATTTTTAATTTGCAACCTGATGGAGGTCAGTATAGATGGACTAATAGACCAAGTCCCACACACTGCTAGAAGCCCAAATATTTTTTCAGAGCTAGATGCAGAAAATTTTTTTATTCAATTTGCAACCTGATGGAGGTCAGTATAGATGGACTAATAGACCAAGTCCCACACACTGCTAGAAGCCCAAATATTTTTTCAGAGCTAGATGCAGAAAAAAATTATTTTTAATTTGCAACCTGATGGAGGTCAGTATAGATGGACTAATAGACCAAGTCCCACACACCGCTAGAAGCCCAAATATTTTTTCAGAGCTAGATGCAGAAAATTTTTTTATTCAATTTGCAACCTGATGGAGGTCAGTATAGATGGACTAATAGACCAAGTCCCACACACTGCTAGAAGCCCAAATATTTTTTTCAGAGCTAGATGCAGAAAAAAATTATTTTTAATTTGCAACCTGATGGAGGTCAGTATAGATGGACTAATAGACCAAGTCCCACACACCGCTAGAAGCCCAAATATTTTTTCAGAGCTAGATGCAGAAAAAAATTATATTCAATTTGCAACCTGCTGGAGGTCAGTATAGAAGGACTAATAGAACAAGTCCCACACACTGCTAGAAGCCCAAATATTTTTTCAGAGCTAAATGAAGAAAAAAATTATTTTTAATTTGCAACCTGATGGAGGTCAGTATAGATGGACTAATAGACCAAGTCCCACACACTGCTAGAAGCCCAAATATTTTTTTCAGAGCTAGATGCAGAAAAAAATTATTTTTAATTTGCAACCTGATGGAGGTCAGTATAGATGGACTAATAGACCAAGTCCCACACACCGCTAGAAGCCCAAATATTTTTTCAGAGCTAGATGCAGAAAAAAATTATATTCAATTTGCAACCTGCTGGAGGTCAGTATAGAAGGACTAATAGAACAAGTCCCACACACTGCTAGAAGCCCAAATATTTTTTCAGAGCTAAATGAAGAAAAAAATTATTTTTAATTTGCAACCTGATGGAGGTCAGTATAGATGGACTAATAGACCAAGTCCCACACACTGCTAGAAGCCCAAATATTTTTTCAGAGCTAGATGCAGAAAAAAATTATATTCAGTTTGCAACCTGATGGAGGTCAGTATAGATGGACTAATAGAATGATGCTATGCCCAAAAGATTTTACTTCACTAGGTGCAGTAAAAAAATTGGTATTCTATACACAGGTGGTATATCTTGCAACACAGATAGGCTACTCCACTGACTAACACACTCTGCAATAGGCCAAAAAGGATTAGCTTTGCTAGATTCAGCCAAATGCTGTGAAAAAAACTTGCACAGCACTGGCACAGACCTGCCTGGCAAAAACTGATAGGAACTCATGTAACCTAGTCCTGAAAAGGACTCCAATTACAATTAGTCTTTACTCCCACAATCTATCTATTTAAGAGCACAGACCTGCTTGATAAAAGTCGTAGGAAATGCTGTAACCTAGTCCTTAAAAGGACTGCAATCACAACTATTCCCTACTCCCAAGCTATCTGTATATTTATGCGAAAATTGGCTTGAAATTAACAAGGTATAGCGCACACAGCAACAGCGGTGCCGTCTAACACGCAGCTGCAGCAGTGAGAAAATGGTGGCGACGGGGAAAATGGCTTGGTCTTATAGGGCAAGGACATGTGACATACACTGCCAATCACACATGCCCTTGCTTGTGTGAAAAAAAGCACTTCCCTCCGTGTGTGCGCTGCTGATAGGCTGACAGATTGCACCTCCCCACTGCAAATGCGGGAAAGAGAAAAAAAAATGGAGATCTTCATTGTTCCTGCAGAGATCCATCCCCTGCCCCTCCCCCCGCCCCGCTGTACACTCAAACTGCGTATTAACATTAATTTTCATCATTACTGAGAAAAAATCCAGTTATGATTTTGGTGCACGAACAGTTATCGAACATAACCTTGAACAGCCGAATTTTTCTCAAATTGTTCGTGTTCGCCGACCGGCTCGAACACCGCCCAAAACAGCTCGAATTTGAGATTGGCGAACAGTTCGAGTAGAACAACGCTCATCTCTAGTGATCACGCTTCAAAAGTTTGGAAATTTCAAGACTGCTGCATCCCTCTGCAAGACATCAAACAATTTTGGACTTTTCAGAGCCCGTCAAATCTCTCTTCTGACCCATTTTGCCAAAGGAAAGGAAGTTGCCTAATAATTATGCACTCCTTATATAGGGTGTTGATGTCAATAGTCAACACACCTCCTCATTACAGAGATGCACATCACCAGATTTACTTAATTGGTAGTTGGCTCTCAAGCCTATGCAGCTTGGAGTAGGACAACATGTGTAAAAAGTATCATGTGATCAAAATACTCATTTGCCTAATAATTCTGCACGCGGTGTAGATTATAGGAGGCTGAGAGTGCGGTAAATGTTATATATGAGGTTAGAGTGCGGAAGGGCCTACATGATGTATATAACGCACTCGGCCTCCTATATAAAGTATAGACTATAGGAGGCTGAGAGTGCGGTATACGTCATATATGAGGCCTAGAGTGCGGGCGACGGGTCTACATGATGTATACAATGCACTCAGCCTCCTATATAAAGTACAGAATATAGGAGGCTGAGAGTGCGGTATACGTCATATATGAGGCCTAGAGTGCGGGCGGCGGGTCTACATGATGTATACAACACCCTCAGCCTCCTATATAAAGTATAGACTATAGGAGGCTGAGAGTGCGGTATACGTCATATATGAGGCTTAGAGTGCGGACGGGCCTACATGATGTATACAACGCACTCGGCCTCCTATATAAAGTATATACTATAGGAGGCTGAGAGTGAGGTAAATGTTATATATGAGGCTTAGAGTGAGGACGGGCCTACATGATGTATATAACTCACTCGGCCTCCTATATAAAGTATAGACTATAGGAGGCTGAGAGTGCAGTATACGTCATATATGAGACCTAGAGTGTGGGCGGCGGGTCTATATGATGTATACAACACACTCAGCCTCCCATATAAAGTATATACTATAGGAGGCTGAGAGTGCGGTATTCGTCATATATGAGGCCTAGAGTGCGGGCGGCGGGTCTATATGATCTATACAAACACTCAGCCTCCTATATAAAGTATAGACTATAGGAGGCTGAGAGTGTGGTATACGTCATATATGAGGCCTAGAGTGCGGGCGGCGGGTCTATATGATGTATACAACACACTCAGCCTCCTATATAAAGTATAGACTATAGGAGGCTGAGAGTGCAGTATACGTCATATATGAGGACTAGAGTGCGGGCAGCGGGTCTATATGATGTATACAACACACTCAGCCTCCTATATAATGTATAGACTATAGGAGGCTGAGAGTGCAGTATACGTTATATATGAGGCCTAGAGTGCGGGCGGCGGGTCTACATGATGTATACAACACACTCAGCCTTCTATATAAAGTATAGACTATAGGAAGCTGAGAGTGCAGTATATGGTCATATATGAGGCTTAGAGTGCGGACGGGTATACATGATGTATACAATGCACTCGGCCTCCTATATAAAGTATATACTATAGGAGGCTGAGAGTGAGGTAAATGTTATATATGAGGCTTAGAGTGAGGACGGGCCTACATGATGTATATAACTCACTCGGCCTCCTATATAAAGTATAGACTATAGGAGGCTGAGAGTGCGGTAAATGTTATATATGAGGCTTAGAGTGCGGACGGGCCTACATGTTGTATATAACACGCTTGACGCGCCCCCAGGGCCGTGGGGTACTCGGCAGCCGGGCCTATGGATGCCGGTTTGGGGAACATCACGGTGGCTGGCCCGGTCCGTGACCCAGTGTAGTCAGTGAAAAGGGGTGTTTTAATTTATAGGGGATTTGTAAAGTTCGTGACGCCACCTGTGGATTGCGGCTAAAGGGAGCCGCCGCTGTGGAGCAGTCCTCTGGAGCTGGTGTTCGTCAGCAGGGATGGTGTGGCTCTCCACAGGTAGAGCTAGCTCCAGGGCAGTGTAGAAAGTGTAAGTTGCGCTGGGCGTTGTAGTGCCGGGACGGAGAGCTGGCGCAGATGAAAGAATTGATGGAGGCAGTACAGTGCAGTCATCCGAGTTTTTACTCACAGTTCTTATGACAGTTCCACTGGTGCACTGTACGGGTGCTAGCCTCCCACGTCGCGCTGTGTTTACCAGGAAGGGGTTCAGTTCTTCCTCAGCAGGTTAGGAGTACCTGACAGAACTCCACTTTCTCGTGTTTCTAGCTAGACCGTCTTCACGCTGGGTCTTTCTCCCTTCTGCCCTGCGCTTCCCCACTCCCAGACCTGCTTGACCCTCATGGGGATTAGAATGAGGCTTCGGCAACTGACTATACAAGCCAAAAGCCTCCGGTTTTCCTAGCCGAGACTTAGAGTAACACAGCTGGACGAGGGGCCGGTCCCCTTCTAGCGGCCTACGATCCCTCTGTCTTCTGACAGATTCGGGGCGTACGGGTGCCATCCTGCACTCGCGATACCCCCTAGGATCCCTTCAACAGATTGGAGCCTACTCCCTGCTCCCCTCCTGGGCCTCTAGGACTAGGCCATACTTGTGGAGCAGAGCTCCTAAAGAGACTCTGCTCCCAGACTGTTCTTCTGAACTGTCCTCTCACTAACTGACCTGCCACCCTAAGATGGCTTCCCATTATATACCTACTTCTCCAAGTGCTCCCCCTAACTACTGTACTTACTCCACCCACACCCACTACTGGTTTCCCCTAACTTTGGATTCCCCCCACTCCAGCCAGGGACAGAGCTCAGCAGAAAACACATTGCATCTTGCCCTTCCAGCCAGCCTGGAGCAGTGTAGTGTTGAATGTGGGTGCTGGGGTTCCGGGCAGCACTCCCTCCTTACCTGAGAGAAGGGAGACACCACACCTCTAGTTGAGGTGCAAGTACCTCTGTGGCGACTGAACCCTCAGGGGCGCCACACACTCATCCTCCTATATGAAGTATAGACTATAGGAGGCTGAGAGTGCGGTAAATGTTATATATGAGGCTTAGAGTGCGGACGGGCCTACATGATGTGTGTCACCCCAGGCCTGGATGCCACAAATATTAAAGGCTGTGTCTGAGAGCAGGAGGGAGGTTAACTGGTCAGGGACCATTAGCATGCAGCACCTCCTGTCCCAGGCCAGTAGGGGGAGCAGGCTGCCCCTATAAAAGCTGGAACTGAGGGCAGGGTTAGGGAGACCAGGACCCACTTCTGAAGCATCCAGAAGGGTTCCCAGAGAAAAGGGACAGGTCAGCAGCAGCTGAGGAGTCCGGGAGGCAGAGGAGGAACAGCAAGCCAGGGACAGAGGCGACGAGAGCCGGTCCTGCCTGAGAGAGAACTACACAACCGGACACTGGGGTCCGAGGCTGTCAGGGTTGCAAGCCCGGCAGCAGATAACCGACCTGAGAGGGATTTTAGGTCCCTTGGCCTGAGAAGCCTGGAGGCTCCGCCACACAGAGGGACCGGTACAGCACGGAGAAGCTACAGGTACCTAAGGCCCGAGTCGCAAGCCATACAGGCGAAGTACAAGGCCAGCTCAGGTACGTGGGCTATCACACCACGAAAAGGGGGATAGTCAGCAAGGGCAGACAGAGAACGGTAGGCCTACCCACTCACCATGATCAGTGGAGCTCCCCGAATGCTCTCAGACACCCAGGCCCATTCCTACCCTGTACTCCTGTTGGGTCATTAGTACTAACTACAATAAAGACCCTGGACTGTTTGAAGCGGACTCTGAACCCTTATTATTGCGGCCTGCACCATCACCCCCAGCATCCTATTACACTACCCTGAGGCTACACTCTTCCCGTGGGGAGTTATCCTATCCCTGTGCTGCATACCAACATCAGCCTCAGCGGTCTGCCATGCAGCGGCGGTCATCCCTGACCGCAATCCACGGGTGGCGTAGTCGGACATTCAAAACCCTACAAATAGACTGCCACAGCATTTGGTCTGACCACCCTGAGCCACAGGATCGGGTTGCCACTACTACCCCCAACATTGCACTGAAGCCCGGTTCCGGGTGCCCCACGGGCAGCTTTGGCGTAGTCGGCAGGATTGTGACCAACCCGCCACAAACGTGTATTGCGCGCCTGAAAAAGATTGTACACGTACCTCAAAAGGAAGTTTCCCGCCATTCGGAGCCGTTTCCCGCCATCTTCAGCCATCTTCGGGACGCCGCGCGGGAAGGAGAGGGGCGTGGACGTCCAAACCGCGTGAGACCTAAAGCCCCGCCCTACTCACCGACGCTGCGCAAGGTCCTGGAAGGAGAGAGAGCGATGCTGACGTCACCAGGACGCGACGCAAGATCCTCGCCCGGAGCAGCACCAGCGGAGCCACGGCCTATGTAAGAGGATCAACGGAAGGTAGGCCACGGTTAACTAGGGGGGAGGAAGATGTCGGAAGCAGAGGCCCCCTCTACCACCAGCGTGGCTGCAGCCGTTCTCCATGCCCTACATCCCCGGAGCAGCCTGGCTGCCCCAATACTCAGGGGAATCCCATACATTAACTGACTTTAAGGAAAGACTGCACAGTTTATTTAAAGTTTATCCCCTGACAGAAGAACAGAAAGTGAGCATTCTGACGGGGCAGTTAACCGGTACAGCCCAGCGGGAAGTGAAATCATGGTCAGATGAAGAGAAAAGGACAGTAAAGGGCATTCTGACCCGGCTGTGGAGTACCTTTGATACCCGTACCTCAGCAGAAATCAAAATGCGGTTCTATGGTTGTAACAGCGAGCCCAAGATAGTATCAGAGACTATGACTTGAACCTGCAAGAAGCTCTGGGAGCAACTAAACAAGCTGACCCTGGCAGCGTGCAGGACACCGATAAACTGTTGACTGACCAGTTCATAGAAGGTCTGCTGTCCAGCGCCCACAGAACCCAGCTGCGCCTCATGGCTCTACCGAACCCCGATTTGACTTTTGCGCAGTTCAAAGATAGGGCCATCCGGGTGCTCCGAGAACCCGCACCAGGTGGCGCTGTAGTTTCTTGGCGCCCTGCCATCACTTACCACCAGGAGGCGGCGCCCTACCCCGCAGACCTTGTGGGGGCTGATGCGCAGGCCCTAAATCCATCCCAGCCAGCCAACCTGTACCATCAGGTCCAAGAATTAACCAAGAGTGTGGCTGCATTGACCATGACCGTACAGTCGTTGCAGGTGGAATCATCAAGACCAATCAAGCTGGCTTCCAGTCCGGAGGATGTCCCGTGGCGTCGACAGAGCAGGATCCCGTCGTTCAGAGGGAGGCCCGCCGACCATTACACTGAGGATGGACAGCCGTTTTGCCGCCGTTGCAGCCATCCAGGACACATAGCCAGGTACTGTACTTTAAATGGGTCCGACGTGGGGCAGAGGGCCAACCCCCAGGGATAAGGTCATCAGGCCCGTCAAATTGGCGCGATAAGTACGTGGGGGGACGCCCGGTCTTACCCGTAGTGCTGGACGGTATCCCCATGAGCGCCCTGCTGGACACCGGGTCTCAAGTGACTGCCATCCCCTACGTACTTTTCAAGCGGTACTGGAGTGACGCTGACATAACCCGCTATCAAGACAATGTCTTAAGCATCATCGCTAGCAATGGCCAACCCATGCCGCAGGTGGGGTTCAGAGAGATGACTATCAAGATTGGTAAGGTTGAACTGCCGGCACAGGGAGTGATCATTGTGGACATTGACCGTCGTGAAAGTCACCCTAAAATAACCTTGGGTACTAATGTGATTGAAAACTGTCTTTCAGAAGTAATTGTAATTTTGCAGCAGGTGGCGATGAATGCGAGCTCCAGCCAACAGAGGGTCCCCCACAGGTAGAACTATCTGGTGGTGAGATTGGTAGCGTGAGGATGAGCGACCCGTTCCCCATTGCCATGCCTCCCAAAAGCGAAATGATGATCTGGTGTCGGACTGCAGTCGGGTTAAGAGGGAGAGACTACCAAGGTAGAACCCCTGAATTCAGACAGCAGGCCCACCATTTTGACAGCCCGGGGGGTGGTTGATGTCCGCCATGGAAGGGTGCTCGTACGGATCTTAAACATCGGGGAAAGGGAAGTACACTTGCCCCGGTACGCTACACTAGCCAAATTGTTTGCCGTCGAGCACAATGCTATCAGGGTCGTGGAACCCTTGCCTCCATCTCCACCGGTGGAGAATAATGGCTCCCAGAAACACAAGGAGGACTGGTGCCAGAAACTCCACATGGGTGCTGACTCGACTCCCTCGCACCAAAAACAAGGAGTCTATCGGGTGGTTCAGGAGTACGAGAGAATCTTTGGTAAGCACCCGCTAGACTTCGGCAGAGTGAAAGGGGTAGAACACCACATCCACACGGGGAGCCACCCACCAGTAAAAGAGAGACACAGACCTGTACCCCCTTAACATTATCAGAACGCAAAGGGCATGCTGAGAGAAATGAAGGAAGCTGGGGTCATTAGAGATAGCTGTAGCCCCCGGGGCAGCTCCCTTAGTTTTGGTAAAAAAGAAAGACGGTACAATGAGAATGTGCGTGGACTATAGACAAATCAATCGTATCACCCATAAAGACCCATTACCTAGGATAGAGGAGTCTTTAGCCGCACTAAAATCAGCTAATTTCTTCTCTACTTTGGACCTTACTAGCGGGTACTGGCAGGTTCCTGTGGCAGAGGCTGACAAGGAGAAGACCACCTTCACCACCCCGATGGGATTGAGCGAATTCAACTGTATGCCATTCGGGCTCTGAAATGCACCCGGGACCTTCCAGAGGCTGATGGAATGCTGTCTAGGGCACCGAAACTTCGAGACTGTCCTACTTTACCTGGACGACGTGATCTATTCGAAGACCTCCGAGGACCATCTAAAACACCTGGCAGAGGTGTTCGAAGCCCTGGCAGGCTATGGCATGAAAGTGAAACCCTCCAAGTGCCATCTGTTAAAGCTGAAGGTACAGTACCTGGGGCACGTGGTGAGTGCAGAAGGAGTAGCCCCCGACCTCGACAAGGTCACAGTAATCAAGATCTGGCCAAGCCCATCAAACATTA